>NW_027327246.1:358857-717715 GCF_047675955.1 Chlorocebus sabaeus | reverse complement strand
GAAAGCTTCTTTCCAGTTTTGAACGGAAGATATATCCTTTTTCACCATAGCCCTCTAGGGGCTTCCAAATATCCCTTTGCCAATTCCACAAGAACAGCCTTAGCGAAAGGCTTCTTGAAGGGAAAGATGTAACTCTGTGAGATGAATTAACAGAACACAGAGCAGTTTCTCAGAAAGCTTCTTTCCAGTTTTGAACGGAAGATATTTCCTTTTACAGCATAGCCCTCTAAGGGCTTCCAAATATCCCTTTGCCAATTCCACAAGAACAGCCTTAGCGAAAGGCTTCTTGAAGGGAAAGATGTAACTCTGTGAGATGAATTAACAGAACACAGAGCAGTTTCTCAGAAAGCTTCTTTCCAGTTTTGAACGGAAGATATTTCCTTTTTCACCATAGCCCTCTATGGGCTTCCAAATATCCCTTTGACAATTCCACAAGAACAGCCTTAGCGAAAGGCTTCTTGAAGGGAAAGATGTAACTGTGTGAGATGAATTAACAGAACACAGAGCAGTTTCTCAGAAAGCTTCTTTCCAGTTTTGAACGGAAGATATTTCCTCTTTCACCATAGCCCTCTATGGGCTTCCAAATATCCCTTTGCCAATTCCACAAGAACAGCCTTAGCGAAAGGCTTTTGAAGGGAAAGATGTAACTGTGTGAGATGAATTAACAGAACACAGAGCAGTTTCTCAGAAAGCTTCTTTCCTGTTTGGAACGGAAGATATTTCCTTTTTCACCATAGCCCTCTATGGGCTTCCAAATATCCCTTTGCCAATTCCACAAGAACAGCCTTAGCGAAAGGCTTCTCTAAGGGAAAGATGTAACTCTGTGAGATGAATTAACAGAACACAGAGCAGTTTCTCAGAAAGCTTGTTTCCAGTTTTGAACGGAAGATATTTCCTTTTTCACCATAGCCCTCTATGGGCTTCCAAATATCCCTTTGCCAATTCCACAAGAACAGCCTTAGCGAAAGGCTTCTTGAAGGGAAAGATGTAACTCTGTGAGATGAATTAACAGAACACAGAGCAGTTTCTCAGAAAGCTTCTTTCCAGTTTTGAACGGAAGATATTTCCTTTTTCACCATAGCCCTCTATGGGCTTCCTAATATCCATTTGCCAATTCCACAAGGACAGTTTTAGCGAAAGGTTTCTTGAAGGGAAAGGTGTAACTCTGTGAGATGAACTAACAGAACACAGAACAGTTTCTCAGAAAGGTTCTTTCCAGTTTTGAACGGAAGATATTTCCTTTTTCACCATAGCCCTCTATGGGCTTCCAAATATCCCTTTGCCAATACCACCAGAACGGCCTTAGCGAAAGGACTCTTGAAGGGAAAGATGTAACTCTGTGAGATGAATTAACAGAACACAGAACAGTTCCTCAGAAAGGTTCTTTCCAGTTTTGAACGGAAGATATTTCCTTTTTCACCATAGGCCTCTATGCGCTTGAAAATATCCCTTTGCCAATTCCACAAGAACAGCCTTAGCGAAAGGCTTCTTGAAGGGAAAGATGTAACTCTGTGAGATGAATTAACAGAACACAGAGCAGTTTCTCAGAAAGCTTCTTTCCTGTTTTGAACGGAAGATATTTCCTTTTTCACCATAGCCCTCTATGGGCTCCCAAATATCCCTTTGCCAATTCCACAAGAACAGCCTTAGCGAAAGGCTTCTTGAAGGGAAAGATGTAACTGTGTGAGATGAATTAACAGAACACAGAGCAGTTTCTCAGAAAGCTTCTTTCCAGTTTTGAACGGAAGATATTTCCTTTTTCACCATAGCCCTCTATGGGCTTCCAAATATCCCTTTGCCAATTCCACAAGAACAGCCTTAGCGAAAGGCTTCTTAAAGGGAAAGATGTAACTCTGTGAGATGAATAAACAGAACACAGAGCAGTTTCTCAGAATGCTTCTTTCCAGTTTTGAACGGAAGATATTTCCTTTTTCACCATAGCCCTCTATGGGCTTCCAAATATCCCTTTGACAATTCCACAAGAACGGCCTTAGCGAAAGGCTTCTTGAAGGGAAAGATGTAACTCTGTGAGATGAATTAACAGAACACCGAACAGTTTCTCAGAAAGCTTCTTTCCAGTTTTGAACGGAAGATATTCCTTTTTCACCATAGCCCTCTATGGGCTTCCAAATATCCCTTTGCCAATTCCACAAGAACAGCCTTAGCGAAAGGCTTTTGAAGGGAAAGATGTAACTCTGTGAGATGAATTAACAGAACACAGAGCAGTTTCTCAGAAAGCTTCTTTCCTGTTTGGAACGGAAGATATTTCCTTTTTCACCGTAGCCCTCTATGGGCTTCCAAATATCCCTTTGCCAATTCCACAAGAACAGCCTTAGCGAAACGATTCTCTAAGGGAAAGATGTAACTCTGTGAGATGAATTAACAGAACACAGAGCAGTTTCTCAGAAAGATTCTTTCCAGTTTTGAACGGAAGATATTTCCTTTTTCACCATAGCCTTCTATGGGCTTCCAAATATCCCTTTGCCAATTCCACAAGAACAGCCTTAGCGAAAGGCTTCTTGAAGGGGAAGATGTAACTCTGTGAGATGAATTCACAGAACACAGAGCCGTTTCTCAGAAAGCTTCTTTCCAGTTTTGAACGGAAGATATTTCCTTTTTCACCATAGCCCTCTAAGGGCTTCCAAATATCCCTTTGCCAATTCCACAAGAACAGCCTTAGCGAAAGGCTTCTTGAAGGGAAAGATGTAACTCTGTGGAATGAATTAACAGAACACGGAGCAGTTTCTCAGAAAGCTTCTTTCCAGTTTTGAACGGAAGATATTTCCTTTTTCACCATAGCCATCTATGGGCTTCCAAATATCCCTTTGCCAATTCCACAAGAACAGCCTTAGCGAAAGGCTTCTTGAAGGGAAAGATGTAACTCTGTGAGATGAATTAACAGAACACAGAGCAGTTTCTCAGAAAGCTTCTTTCCAGTTTTGAACGGAAGATATTTCCTTTTTCACCATAACCCTCTATGGGCTTCCAAATATCCCTCTGCGAATGGCACAAGAACAGCCTTAGCGAAAGGCTTCTTGAAGGGAAAGATGTAACTGTGTGAGATGAATTAACAGAACACAGAGCAGTTTCTCAGAAAGCTTCTTTCCAGTTTTGAACGGAAGATATTTCCTCTTTCACCATAGCCCTCTATGGGCTTCCAAATATCCCTTTGCCAATTCCACAAGAACAGCCTTAGCGAAAGGCTTTTGAAGGGAAAGATGTAACTCTGTGAGATGAATTAACAGAACACAGAGCAGTTTCTCAGAAAGCTTCTTTCCTGTTTGGAACGGAAGATATTTCCTTTTTCACCGTAGCCCTCTATGGGCTTCCAAATATCCCTTTGCCAATTCCACAAGAACAGCCTTAGCGAAAGGCTTCTCTAAGGGAAAGATGTAACTCTGTGAGATGAATTAACAGAACACAGAGCAGTTTCTCAGAAAGCTTCTTTCCAGTTTTGAACGGAAGATATTTCCTTTTTCACCATAGCCCTCTATGGGCTTCCAAATATCCCTTTGACAATTCCACAAGAACAGCCTTAGCGAAAGGCTTCTTGAAGGGGAAGATGTAACTCTGTGAGATGAATGAACAGAACACAGAGCAGTTTCTCAGAAAGCTTCTTTCCAGTTTTGAACGGAAGATATTTCCTTTTTCACCATAGCCCTCTAAGGGCTTCCAAATATCCCTTTGCCAATTCCACAAGAACAGCCTTAGCGAAAGGCTTCTTGAAGGGAAAGATGTAACTCTGTGAGATGAATTAACAGAACACAGAGCAGTTTCTCAGAAAGCTTCTTTCCAGTTTTGAACGGAAGATATTTCCTTTTTCACCATAGCCCTCTATGGGCTTCCAAATATCCCTTTGCCAATTCCACAAGAACAGCCTTAGCGAAAGGCTTCTTGAAGGGAAAGATGTAACTCTGTGAGATGAATTAACAGGACACAGAGCAGTTTTTCAGAAAGCTTCTTTCCAGTTTTGAACGGAAGGTATTTCCTTTTTCACCATAGCCCTCTATGGGCTTCCTAATATCCATTTGCCAATTCCACAAGGACAGCTTTAGTGAAAGGTTTCTTGAAGGGAAAGATGTAACTCTGTGAAATGAACTAACAGAACACAGAACAGTTTCCTAGAAAGGTTCTTTCCAGTTTTGAACGGAAGATATTTCCTTTTTCACCATAGCCCTCTATGGGCTTCCAAATATCCCTTTGCCAATTCCACCAGAACGGCCTTAGCGAAAGGACTCTTGAAGGGAAAGATGTAACTCTGTGAGATGAATTAACAGAACACAGAGCAGTTTCTCAGAAAGATTCTTTCCAGTTTTGAACGGAAGATATTTCCTTTTTCACCATAGCCTTCTATGGGCTTCCAAATATCCCTTTGCCAATTCCACAAGAAAAGCCTTAGCGAAAGGCTTCTTGAAGGGGAAGATGTAACTCTGTGAGATGAATTAACAGAACACAGAGCAGTTTCTCAGAAAGCTTCTTTCCAGTTTTGAACGGAAGATATTTCCTTTTTCACCATAGCCCTCTAAGGGCTTCCAAATATCCCTTTGCCAATTCCACAAAAACAGCCTTAGCGAAAGGCTTCTTGAAGGGAAAGATGTAACTCTGTGAGATGAATTAACACAACACAGAGCAGTTTGTCAGAAAGCTTCTTTCCAGTTTTGAACGGAAGATATTTCCTTTTTCACCATAGCCCTCTATGGGCTTCCAAATATCCCTCTGCGAATGGCACAAGAACAGCCTTAGCGAAAGGCTCCTTGAAGGGAAAGATGTAACTGTGTGAGATGAATTAACAGAACACAGAGCAGTTTCTCAGAAAGCTTGTTTCCAGTTTTGAACGGAAGATATTTCCTCTTTCACCATAGCCCTCTATGGGCTTCCAAATATCCCTTTGCCAATTCCACAAGAACAGCCTTAGCGAAAGGCTTTTGAAGGGAAAGATGTAACTCTGTGAGATGAATTAACAGAACACAGAGCAGTTTCTCAGAAAGCTTCTTTCCTGTTTGGAACGGAAGATATTTCCTTTTTCACCGTAGCCCTCTATGGGCTTCCAAATATCCCTTTGCCAATTCCACAAGAACAGCCTTAGCGAAAGGCTTCTCTAAGGGAAAGATGTAACTCTGTGAGATGAATTAACAGAACACAGAGCAGTTTCTCAGAAAGCTTCTTTCCAGTTTTGAACGGAAGATATTTCCTTTTTCACCATAGCCCTCTATGGGCTTCCAAATATCCCTTTGACAATTCCACAAGAACAGCCTTAGCGAAAGGCTTCTTGAAGGG
This sequence comes from Chlorocebus sabaeus, assembly GCF_047675955.1. Lineage (NCBI taxonomy): Eukaryota > Metazoa > Chordata > Mammalia > Primates > Cercopithecidae > Chlorocebus > Chlorocebus sabaeus. The sequence goes on along the minus strand of NW_027327246.1, from coordinate 712,438 downwards.
GAACATGTAACTCTGTGAGATGAATTAACAGAACACAGAGCAGTTTCTCAGAAAGCTTCTTTCCAGTTTTGAACGGAAGATATTTCCTTTTTCACCATAGCCCTCTAAGGGCTTCCAAATATCCCTTTGCCAATTCCACAAGAACAGCCTTAGCGAAAGGCTTCTTGAAGGGAAAGATGTAACTCTGTGAGATGAATTAACAGAACACAGAGCAGTTTCTCAGAAAGCTTCTTTCCAGTTTTGAACGGAAGATATTTCCTTTTTCACCATAGCCCTCTATGGGCTTCCAAATATCCCTTTGCCAATTCCACAAGAACAGCCTTAACGAAAGGCTTCTTGAAGGGAAAGATGTAACTCTGTGAGATGAATTAACAGAACACAGAGCAGTTTTTCAGAAAGCTTCTTTCCAGTTTTGAACGGAAGGTATTTCCTTTTTCACCATAGCCCTCTATGGGCTTCCTAATATCCATTTGCCAATTCCACAAGGACAGCTTTAGTGAAAGGTTTCTTGAAGGGAAAGATGTAACTCTGTGAAATGAACTAACAGAACACAGAACAGTTTCTCAGAAAGGTTCTTTCCAGTTTTGAACGGAAGATATTTCCTTTTTCACCATAGCCCTCTATGGGCTTCCAAATATCCCTTTGCCAATTCCACCAGAACGGCCTTAGCGAAAGGACTCTTGAAGGGAAAGATGTACCTCTGTGAGATGAATTAACAGAACACAGAACAGTTCCTCAGAAAGGTTCTTTCCAGTTTTGAACGGAAGATATTTCCTTTTTCACCATAGCCCTCTATGGGCTTCCAAATATCCCTTTCCCAATTCCACAAGAACAGCCTTAGCGAAAGGCTTCTTGAAGGGAAAGATGTAACTCTGTGAGATGAATTAACAGAACACAGAGCAGTTTCTCAGAAAGCTTCTTTCCAGTTTTGAACGAAAGATATTTCCTTTTTCACCATAGCCCTCTATGGGCTTCCAAATATCCCTTTGACAATTCCACAAGAACAGCCTTAGCGAAAGGCTTCTTGAAGGGAAAGATGTAACTGTGTGAGATGAATTAACAGAACACAGAGCAGTTTCTCAGAAAGCTTCTTTCCAGTTTTGAACGGAAGGTATTTCCTTTTTCACCATAGCCCTCTATGGGCTTCCAAATATCCCTTTGCCAATTCCACAAGAACAGCCTTAGCGAAAGGCTTCTTGAAGGGAAAGATGTAACTCTGTGAGATGAATTAACAGAACACAGAGCAGTTTCTCAGAAAGCTTCTTTCCAGTTTTGAACGGAAGATATTTCCTTTTTCACCATAGCCCTCTATGGGCTTCCAAATATCCCTTTGCCAATTCCACAAGAACAGCCTTAGCGAAAGGCTTCTTGAAGGGAAAGATGTAACTCTGTGAGATGAATTAACAGAACACAGAGCAGTTTCTCAGAAAGCTTCTTTCCAGTTTTGAACGGAAGATATTTCCTTTACACCATAGCCCTCTAAGGGCTTCCAAATATCCCTTTGCCAATTGCACAAGAACAGCCTTAACGAAAGGCTTCTTGAAGGGAAAGATGTAACTCTGTGAGATGAATTAACAGAACACAGAGCAGTTTCTCAGAAAGCTTCTTTCCAGTTTTGAAGGGAAGATATTTCCTTTTTCACCATAGCCCTCTATGGTCTTCCAAATATCCCTTTGACAATTCCACAAGAAGGGCCTTAGCGAAAGGCTTCTAGAAGGGAAAGATGTAACTCTGTGAGATGAATTAACAGAACACAGAACAGTTTCTCAGAAAGCTTCTTTCCAGTTTTGAACGGAAGATATTCCTTTTTCACCATAGCCCTCTATGGGCTTCCAAATATCCCTTTGCCAATTCCACAAGAACAGCCTTAGCGAAAGGCTTCTTGAAGGGAAAGATGTAACTCTGTGAGATGAATTAACAGAACACAGAGCAGTTTCTCAGAAAGCTTCTTTCCAGTTTAGAACGGAAGATATTTCCTTTTTCACCATAGCCCTCTATGGGCTTCCAAATATCCCTCTGCGAATTCCACAAGAACAGCCTTAGCGAAAGGCTTCTTGAAGGGAAAGATGTAACTGTGTGAGATGAATTAACAGAACACAGAGCAGTTTCTCAGAAAGCTTCTTTCCAGTTTTGAAGGGAAGATATTTCCTTTTTCACCATAGCCCTCTATGGGCTTCCAAATATCCCTTTGCCAATTCCACTGAACAGCCTTAGCGAAAGGCTTCTTGAAGGGAAAGATGTAACTCTGTGAGATGAATTAACAGAACACAGAGCAGTTTCTCAGAAAGCTTCTTTCCAGTTTTGAACGGAAGATATTTCCTTTTTCACCGTAGCCCTCTACGGGCTTCCAAATATCCATTTGCCAATTCCACAAGAACAGCCTTAGCGAAAGGCTTCTTGAAGGGAAAGATGTAACTCTGTGAGATGAATTAGCAGAACACAGAGCAGTTTCTCAGAAAGCTTCTTTCCAGTTTTGAACGGAAGATATTTCCTTTTTCACCATAGCCCTCTATGGGCTTCCAAATATCCCTTTGCCAATTCCACAAGAACAGCCTTAGCGAAAGGCTTCTTGAAGGGAAAGATGTACCTGTGTGAGATGAATTAAGAGAACACAGAGCAGTTTCTCAGAAAGCTTCTTTCCAGTTTTGAACGGAAGATATTTCCTTTTTCACCATAGCCCTCTATGGGCTTCCAAATATCCCATTGCCAATTCCACAAGAACAGCCTTAGCGAAAGGCTTATTGAAGGGAAAGATGTAACTCTGTGAGATGAATTAACAGAACACAGAGCAGTTTCTCAGAAAGCTTCTTTCCAGTTTTGAACGGAAGATATATCCTTTTTCACCATAGCCCTCTATGGGCTTCCAAATATCCCTTTGCCAATTCCACAAGAACAGCCTTAGCGAAAGGCTTCTTGAAGGGAAAGATGTAACTCTGTGAGATGAATTAACAGAACACAGAGCAGTTTCTCAGAAAGCTTCTTTCCAGTTTTGAACTAAAGATATTTCCTTTTTCACAATAGTCCTCTATGGGCTTCCAAATATCCCTTTGCCGATTCCACAAGAAGAGCCTTAGCGAAAGGCTTCTTGAAGGGAAAGATGTAACTCTGTGAGATGAATTAACAGAACACAGAGCAGTTTCTCAGAAAGCTTCTTTCCAGTTTTGAACGGAAGATATTTCCTTTTTCACCATAGCCCTCTATGGGCTTCCAAATATCCCTTTGCCAATTCCACAAGAACAGCCTTAGCGAAAGGCTTCTTGAAGGGAAAGATGTAACTCTGTGAGATGAATTAACAGAACACAGAGCAGTTTCTCAGAAAGCTTCTTTCCAGTTTTGAACGGAAGATATTTCCTTTTTCACCATAACCCTCTATGGGCTTCCAAATATCCCTTTGCCAATTCCACAAGAACAGCCTTAGCGAAAGGCTTCTTGAAGGGAAAGATGTAACTCTGTGAGATGAATTAACAGAACACAGAGCAGTTTCTCAGAAAGCTTCTTTCCAGTTTTGAACGGAAGATATTTCCTTTACACCATAGCCCTCTAAGGGCTTCCAAATATCCCTTTGCCAATTGCACAAGAACAGCCTTAGCGAAAGGCTTCTTGAAGGGAAAGATGTAACTCTGTGAGATGAATTAACAGAACACAGAGCAGTTTCTCAGAAAGCTTCTTTCCAGTTTTGAACGGAAGATATTTCCTTTTTCACCATAGCCCTCTATGGGCTTCCAAATATCCCTTTGCCAATTCCACAAGAACAGCCTTAGCGAAAGGCTTCTTGAAGGGAAAGATGTAACTCTGTGAGATGAATTAACAGAACACAGAGCAGTTTCTCAGAAAGCTTCTTTCCAGTTTTGAACGGAAGATATTTCCTTTTTCACCATAGCCCTCTATGGTCTTCCAAATATCCCTTTGACAATTCCACAAGAAGGGCCTTAGCGAAAGGCTTCTAGAAGGGAAATATGTAACTCTGTGAGATGAATTAACAGAACACAGAACAGTTTCTCAGAAAGGTTCTTTCCAGTTTTGAACGGAAGATATTCCTTTTTCACCATAGCCCTCTATGGGCTTCCAAATATCCCTTTGCCAATTCCACAAGAACAGCCTTAGCGAAAGGCTTCTTGAAGGGAAAGATGTAACTCTGTGAGATGAATTAACAGAACACAGAGCAGTTTCTCAGAAAGCTTCTTTCCAGTTTAGAACGGAAGATATTTCCTTTTTCACCATAGCCCTCTATGGGCTTCCAAATATCCCTCTGCGAATTCCACAAGAACAGCCTTAGCGAAAGGCTTCTTGAAGGGAAAGATGTAACTGTGTGAGATGAATTAACAGAACACAGAGCAGTTTCTCAGAAAGCTTCTTTCCAGTTTTGAACGGAAGATATTTCCTTTTTCACCATAGCCCTCTATGGGCTTCCAAATATCCCTTTGCCAATTCCACCAGAACAGCCTTAGCGAAAGGCTTCTTGAAGGGAAAGATGTAACTCTGTGAGATGAATTAACAGAACACAGAGCAGTTTCTCAGAAAGCTTCTTTCCAGTTTTGAACGGAAGATATTTCCTTTTTCACCATAGCTCTCTATGGGCTTCCAAATATCCCTTTGCCAATTCCACAAGAACAGCCTTAGCGAAAGGCTTCTTAAAGGGAAAGATGTAACTCTGTGAGATGAATTAACAGAACACAGAGCAGTTTCTCAGAAAGCTTCTTTCCAGTTTTGAACGGAAGATATTTCCTTTTTCACCGTAGCCCTCTACGGGCTTCCAAATATCCCTTTGCCAATTCCACAAGAACAGCCTTAGCGAAAGGCTTCTTGAAGGGAAAGATGTAACTCTGTGAGATGAATTAGCAGAACACAGAGCAGTTTCTCAGAAAGCTTCTTTCCAGTTTTGAACGGAAGATATTTCCTTTTTCACCATAGCCCTCTATGGGCTTCCAAATATCCCATTGCCAATTCCACAAGAACAGCCTTAGCGAAAGGCTTGTTGAAGGGAAAGATGTAACTCTGTGAGATGAATTAACAGAACACAGAGCAGTTTCTCAGAAAGCTTCTTTCCAGTTTTGAACTAAAGATATTTCCTTTTTCACAATAGTCCTCTATGGGCTTCGAAATATCCCTTTGCTGATTCCACAAGAAGAGCCTTAGCGAAAGGCTTCTTGAAGGGAAAGATGTAACTCTGTGAGATGAATTAACAGAACACAGAGCAGTTTCTCAGAAAGCTTCTTTCCAGTTTTGAACGGAAGATATTTCCTTTTTCACCATAGCCCTCTATGGGCTTCCAAATATCCCTTTGCCAATTCCACAAGAACAGCCTTAGCGAAAGGCTTCTTGAAGGGAAAGATGTAACTCTGTGAGATGAATTAACAGAACACAGAGCAGTTTCTCAGAAAGCTTCTTTCCAGTTTTGAACGGAAGATATTTCCTTTTTCACCATAGCCCTCTATGGGCTTCCAAATATCCCTTTGCCAATTCCACAAGAACAGCCTTAGCGAAAGGCTTCTTGAAGGGAAAGATGTAACTCTGTGAGATGAATTAACAGAACACAGAGCAGTTTCTCAGAAAGCTTCTTTCCAGTTTTGAACGGAAGATATTTCCTTTACACCATAGCCCTCTAAGGGCTTCCAAATATCCCTTTGCCAATTCCACAAGAACAGCCTTAGCGAAAGGCTTCTTGAAGGGAAAGATGTAACTCTGTGAGATGAATTAACAGAACACAGAGCAGTTTCTCAGAAAGCTTCTTTCCAGTTTTGAACGGAAGATATTTCCTTTTTCACCATAGCCCTCTATGGGCTTCCAAATATCCCTTTGCCAATTCCACAAGAACAGCCTTAGCGAAAGGCTTCTTGAAGGGAAAGATGTAACTCTGTGAGATGAATTAACAGAACACAGAGCAGTTTCTCAGAAAGCTTCTTTCCAGTTTTGAACGGAAGATATTTCCTTTTTCACCATAGCCCTCTATGGGCTTCCAAATATCCCTTTGCCAATTCCACAAGAACAGCCTTAGCGAAAGGCTTCTTGAAGGGAAAGATGTAACTCTGTGAGATGAATTAACAGAACACAGAGCAGTTTCTCAGAAAGCTTCTTTCCAGTTTTGAACGGAAGATATTTCCTTTACACCATAGCCCTCTAAGGGCTTCCAAATATCCCTTTGCCAATTCCACAAGAACAGCCTTAGCGAAAGGCTTCTTGAAGGGAAAGATGTAACTCTGTGAGATGAATTAACAGAACACAGAGCAGTTTCTCAGAAAGCTTCTTTCCAGTTTTGAACGGAAGATATTTCCTTTTTCACCATAGCCCTCTATGGGCTTCCAAATATCCCTTTGACTATTCCACAAGAAGGGCCTTAGCGAAAGGCTTCTAGAAGGGAAAGATGTAACTCTGTGAGATGAATTAACAGAACACAGAACAGTTTCTCAGAAAGCTTCTTTCCAGTTTTGAACGGAAGATATTCCTTTTTCACCATAGCCCTCTATGGGCTTCCAAATATCCCTTTGCCAATTCCACAAGAACAGCCTTAGCGAAAGGCTTCTTGAAGGGAAAGATGTAACTCTGTGAGATGAATTAACAGAACACAGAGCAGTTTCTCAGAAAGCTTCTTTCCAGTTTAGAACGGAAGATATTTCCTTTTTCACCATAGCCCTCTATGGGCTTCCAAATATCCCTCTGCGAATTCCACAAGAACAGCCTTAGCGAAAGGCTTCTTGAAGGGAAAGATGTAACTGTGTGAGATGAATTAACAGAACACAGAGCAGTTTCTCAGAAAGCTTCTTTCCAGTTTTGAACGGAAGATATTTCCTTTTTCACCATAGCCCTCTATGGGCTTCCAAATATCCCTTTGCCAATTCCACCAGAACAGCCTTAGCGAAAGGCTTCTTGAAGGGAAAGATGTAACTCTGTGAGATGAATTAACAGAACACAGAGCAGTTTCTCAGAAAGCTTCTTTCCAGTTTTGAACGGAAGATATTTCCTTTTTCACCATAGCTCTTTATGGGCTTCCAAACATCCCTTTGCCAATTCCACAAGAACAGCCTTAGCGAAAGGCTTCTTAAAGGGAAAGATGTAACTCTGTGAGATGAATTAACAGAACACAGAGCAGTTTCTCAGAAAGCTTCTTTCCAGTTTTGAACGGAAGATATTTCCTTTTTCACCGTAGCCCTCTACGGGCTTCCAAATATCCCTTTGCCAATTCCACAAGAACAGCCTTAGCGAAAGGCTTCTTGAAGGGAAAGATGTAACTCTGTGAGATGAATTAGCACAACACAGAGCAGTTTCTCAGAAAGCTTCTTTCCAGTTTTGAACGGAAGATATTTCCTTTTTCACCATAGCCCTCTATGGGCTTCCAAATATCCCTTTGCCAATTCCACAAGAACAGCCTTAGCGAAAGGCTTCTTGAAGGGAAAGATGTAACTCTGTGAGATGAATTAACAGAACACAGAGCAGTTTCTCAGAAAGCTTCTTTCCAGTTTTGAACGGAAGATATTTCCTTTTTCACCATAGCCCTCTATGGGCTTCCAAATATCCCATTGCCAATTCCACAAGAACAGCCTTAGCGAAAGGCTTCTTGAAGGGAAAGATGTAACTCTGTGAGATGAATTAACAGAACACAGAGCAGTTTCTCAGAAAGCTTCTTTCCAGTTTTGAACGGAAGATATATCCTTTTTCACCATAGCCCTCTATGGGCTTCCAAATATCCCTTTGCCAATTCCACAAGAACAGCCTTAGCGAAAGGCTTCTTGAAGGGAAAGATGTAACTCTGTGAGATGAATTAACAGAACACAGAGCAGTTTCTCAGAAAGCTTCTTTCCAGTTTTGAACGGAAGATATTTCCTTTTTCACCATAGCCCTCTAAGGGCTTCCAAATATTCCTTTGCCAATTCCACAAGAACAGCCTTAGCGAAAGGCTTCTTGAAGGGAAAGATGTAACTCTGTGAGATGAATTAACAGAACACAGAGCAGTTTCTCAGAAAGCTTCTTTCCAGTTTTGAACGGAAGATATTTCCTTTTTCACCATAGCCCTCTATGGGCTTCCAAATATCCCTCTGCGAATGGCACAAGAACAGCCTTAGCGAAAGGCTTCTTGAAGGGAAAGATGTAACTGTGTGAGATGAATTAACAGAACACAGAGCAGTTTCTCAGAAAGCTTCTTTCCAGTTTTGAACGGAAGATATTTCCTCTTTCACCATAGCCCTCTATGGGCTTCCAAATATCCCTTTGCCAATTCCACAAGAACAGCCTTAGCGAAAGGCTTTTGAAGGGAAAGATGTAACTGTGTGAGATGAATTAACAGAACACAGAGCAGTTTCTCAGAAAGCTTCTTTCCTGTTTGGAACGGAAGATATTTCCTTTTTCACCATAGCCCTATATGGGCTTCCAAATATCCCTTTGCCAATTCCACAAGAACAGCCTTAGCGAAAGGCTTCTCTAAGGGAAAGATGTAACTCTGTGAGATGAATTAACAGAACACAGAGCAGTTTCTCAGAAAGCTTGTTTCCAGTTTTGAACGGAAGATATTTCCTTTTTCACCATAGCCCTCTATGGGCTTCCAAATATCCCTTTGCCAATTCCACAAGAACAGCCTTAGCGAAAGGCTTCTTGAAGGGAAAGATGTAACTCTGTGAGATGAATTAACAGAACACAGAGCAGTTTCTCAGAAAGCTTCTTTCCAGTTTTGAACGGAAGATATTTCCTTTTTCACCATAGCCCTCTATGGGCTTCCTAATATCCATTTGCCAATTCCACAAGGACAGTTTTAGCGAAAGGTTTCTTGAAGGGAAAGATGTAACTCTGTGAGATGAACTAACAGAACACAGAACAGTTTCTCAGAAAGGTTCTTTCCAGTTTTGAACGAAGATATTTCCTTTTTCACCATAGCCCTCTATGGGCTTCCAAATATCCCTTTGCCAATTCCACCAGAACGGCCTTAGCGAAAGGACTCTTGAAGGGAAAGATGTAACTCTGTGAGATGAATTAACAGAACACAGAACAGTTCCTCAGAAAGGTTCTTTCCAGTTTTGAACGGAAGATATTTCCTTTTTCACCATAGCCCTCTATGGGCTTGAAAATATCCCTTTGCCAATACCACAAGAACAGCCTTAGCGAAAGGCTTCTTGAAGGGAAAGATGTAACTCTGTGAGATGAATTAACAGAACACAGAGCAGTTTCTCAGAAAGCTTCTTTCCAGTTTTGAACGGAAGATATTTCCTTTTTCACCATAGCCCTCTATGGGCTTCCAAATATTCCTCTGCGAATGGCACAAGAACAGCCTTAGCGAAAGGCTTCTTGAAGGGAAAGATGTAACTGTGTGAGATGAATTAACAGAACACAGAGCAGTTTCTCAGAAAGCTTCTTTCCAGTTTTGAACGGAAGATATTTCCTCTTTCACCATAGCCCTCTATGGGCTTCCAAATATCCCTTTGCCAATTCCACAAGAACAGCCTTAGCGAAAGGCTTTTGAAGGGAAAGATGTAACTCTGTGAGATGAATTAACAGAACACAGAGCAGTTTCTCAGAAAGCTTCTTTCCTGTTTGGAACGGAAGATATTTCCTTTTTCACCGTAGCCCTCTATGGGCTTCCAAATATCCCTTTGCCAATTCCACAAGAACAGCCTTAGCGAAAGGCTTCTCTAAGGGAAAGATGTAACTCTGTGAGATGAATTAACAGAACACAGAGCAGTTTCTCAGAAAGCTTCTTTCCAGTTTTGAACGGAAGATATTTCCTTTTTCACCATAGCCCTCTATGGTCTTCCAAATATCCCTTTGACAATTCCACAAGAACAGCCTTAGCGAAAGGCTTCTTGAAGGGGAAGATGTAACTCTGTGAGATGAATGAACAGAACACAGAGCAGTTTCTCAGAAAGCTTCTTTCCAGTTTTGAACGGAAGATATTTCCTTTTTCACCATAGCCCTCTAAGGGCTTCCAAATATCCCTTTGCCAATTCCACAAGAACAGCCTTAGCGAAAGGCTTCTTGAAGGGAAAGATGTAACTCTGTGAGATGAATTAACAGAACACAGAGCAGTTTCTCAGAAAGCTTCTTTCCAGTTTTGAACGGAAGATATTTCCTTTTTCACCATAGCCCTCTATGGGCTTCCAAATATCCCTTTGCCAATTCCACAAGAACAGCCTTAGCGAAAGGCTTCTTGAAGGGAAAGATGTAACTCTGTGAGATGAATTAACAGAACACAGAGCAGTTTCTCAGAAAGCTTCTTTCCAGTTTTGAACGGAAGATATTTCCTTTACACCATAGCCCTCTAAGGGCTTCCAAATATCCCTTTGCCAATTGCACAAGAACAGCCTTAGCGAAAGGCTTCTTGAAGGGAAAGATGTAACTCTGTGAGATGAATTAACAGAACACAGAGCAGTTTCTCAGAAAGCTTCTTTCCAGTTTTGAACGGAAGATATTTCCTTTTTCACCATAGCCCTCTATGGGCTTCCAAATATCCCTTTGCCAATTCCACAAGAACAGCCTTAGCGAAAGGCTTCTTGAAGGGAAAGATGTAACTCTGTGAGATGAATTAACAGAACACAGAGCAGTTTCTCAGAAAGCTTCTTTCCAGTTTTGAACGGAAGATATTTCCTTTTTCACCATAGCCCTCTATGGTCTTCCAAATATCCCTTTGACAATTCCACAAGAAGGGCCTTAGCGAAAGGCTTCTAGAAGGGAAAGATGTAACTCTGTGAGATGAATTAACAGAACACAGAACAGTTTCTCAGAAAGGTTCTTTCCAGTTTTGAACGGAAGATATTCCTTTTTCACCATAGCCCTCTATGGGCTTCCAAATATCCCTTTGCCAATTCCACAAGAACAGCCTTAGCGAAAGGCTTCTTGAAGGGAAACATGTAACTCTGTGAGATAAATTAACAGAACACAGAGCAGTTTCTCAGAAAGCTTCTTTCCAGTTTAGAACGGAAGATATTTCCTTTTTCACCATAGCCCTCTATGGGCTTCCAAATATCCCTCTGCGAATTCCACAAGAACAGCCTTAGCGAAAGGCTTCTTGAAGGGAATGATGTAACTGTGTGAGATGAATTAACAGAACACAGAGCAGTTTCTCAGAAAGCTTCTTTCCAGTTTTGAACGGAAGATATTTCCTTTTTCACCATAGCCCTCTATGGGCTTCCAAATATCCCTTTGCCAATTCCACCAGAACAGCCTTAGCGAAAGGCTTCTTGAAGGGAAAGATGTAACTCTGTGAGATGAATTAACAGAACACAGAGCAGTTTCTCAGAAAGCTTCTTTCCAGTTTTGAACGGAAGATATTTCCTTTTTCACCATAGCTCTCTATGGGCTTCCAAATATCCCTTTGCCAATTCCACAAGAACAGCCTTAGCGAAAGGCTTCTTAAAGGGAAAGATGTAACTCTGTGAGATGAATTAACAGAACACAGAGCAGTTTCTCAGAAAGCTTCTTTCCAGTTTTGAACGGAAGATATTTCCTTTTTCACCGTAGCCCTCTACGGGCTTCCAAATATCCCTTTGCCAATTCCACAAGAACAGCCTTAGCGAAAGGCTTCTTGAAGGGAAAGATGTAACTCTGTGAGATGAATTAGCAGAACACAGAGCAGTTTCTCAGAAAGCTTCTTTCCAGTTTTGAACGGAAGATATTTCCTTTTTCACCATAGCCCTCTATGGGCTTCCAAATATCCCATTGCCAATTCCACAAGAACAGCCTTAGCGAAAGGCTTCTTGAAGGGAAAGATGTAACTCTGTGAGATGAATTAACAGAACACAGAGCAGTTTCTCAGAAAGCTTCTTTCCAGTTTTGAACTAAAGATATTTCCTTTTTCACAATAGTCCTCTATGGGCTTCCAAATATCCCTTTGCCGATTCCACAAGAAGAGCCTTAGCGAAAGGCTTCTTGAAGGGAAAGATGTAACTCTGTGAGATGAATTAACAGAACACAGAGCAGTTTCTCAGAAAGCTTCTTTCCAGTTTTGAACGGAAGATATTTCCTTTTTCACCATAGCCCTCTATGGGCTTCCAAATATCCCTTTGCCAATTCCACAAGAACAGCCTTAGCGAAAGGCTTCTTGAAGGGAAAGATGTAACTCTGTGAGATGAATTAACAGAACACAGAGCAGTTTCTCAGAAAGCTTCTTTCCAGTTTTGAACGGAAGATATTTCCTTTTTCACCATAGCCCTCTATGGGCTTCCAAATATCCCTTTGCCAATTCCACAAGAACAGCCTTAGCGAAAGGCTTCTTGAAGGGAAAGATGTAACTCTGTGAGATGAATTAACAGAACACAGAGCAGTTTCTCAGAAAGCTTCTTTCCAGTTTTGAACGGAAGATAATTCCTTTACACCATAGCCCTCTAAGGGCTTCCAAATATCCCTTTGCCAATTCCACAAGAACAGCCTTAGCGAAAGGCTTCTTGAAGGGAAAGATGTAACTCTGTGAGATGAATTAACAGAACACAGAGCAGTTTCTCAGAAAGCTTCTTTCCAGTTTTGAACGGAAGATATTTCCTTTTTCACCATAGCCCTCTATGGGCTTCCAAATATCCCTTTGCCAATTCCACAAGAACAGCCTTAGCGAAAGGCTTCTTGAAGGGAAAGATGTAACTCTGTGAGATGAATTAACAGAACACAGAGCAGTTTCTCAGAAAGCTTCTTTCCAGTTTTGAACGGAAGATATTTCCTTTACACCATAGCCCTCTAAGGGCTTCCAAATATCCCTTTGCCAATTCCACAAGAACAGCCTTAGCGAAAGGCTTCTTGAAGGGAAAGATGTAACTCTGTGAGATGAATTAACAGAACACAGAGCAGTTTCTCAGAAAGCTTCTTTCCAGTTTTGAACGGAAGATATTTCCTTTTTCACCATAGCCCTCTATGGGCTTCCAAATATCCCTTTGCCAATTCCACAAGAACAGCCTTAGCGAAAGGCTTCTTGAAGGGAAAGATGTAACTCTGTGAGATGAATTAACAGAACACAGAGCAGTTTCTCAGAAAGCTTCTTTCCAGTTTTGAACGGAAGATATTTCCTTTTTCACCGTAGCCCTCTACGGGCTTCCAAATATCCCTTTGCCAATTCCACAAGAACAGCCTTAGCGAAAGGCTTCTTGAAGGGAAAGATGTAACTCTGTGAGATGAATTAGCACAACACAGAGCAGTTTCTCAGAAAGCTTCTTTCCAGTTTTGAACGGAAGATATTTCCTTTTTCACCATAGCCCTCTATGGGCTTCCAAATATCCCTTTGCCAATTCCACAAGAACAGCCTTAGCGAAAGGCTTCTTGAAGGGAAAGATGTAACTCTGTGAGATGAATTAACAGAACACAGAGCAGTTTCTCAGAAAGCTTCTTTCCAGTTTTGAACGGAAGATATTTCCTTTTTCACCATAGCCCTCTATGGGCTTCCAAATATCCCATTGCCAAATCCACAAGAATAGCCTTAGCGAAAGGCTTCTTGAAGGGAAAGATGTAACTCTGTGAGATGAATTAACAGAACACAGAGCAGTTTCTCAGAAAGCTTCTTTCCAGTTTTGAACGGAAGATATATCCTTTTTCACCATAGCCCTCTATGGGCTTCCAAATATCCCTTTGCCAATTCCACAAGAACAGCCTTAGCGAAAGGCTTCTTGAAGGGAAAGATGTAACTCTGTGAGATGAATTAACAGAACACAGAGCAGTTTCTCAGAAAGCTTCTTTCCAGTTTTGAACGGAAGATATTTCCTTTTTCACCATAGCCCTCTAAGGGCTTCCAAATATCCCTTTGCCAATTCCACAAGAACAGCCTTAGCGAAAGGCTTCTTGAAGGGAAAGATGTAACTCTGTGAGATGAATTAACAGAACACAGAGCAGTTTCTCAGAAAGCTTCTTTCCAGTTTTGAACGGAAGATATTTCCTTTTTCACCATAGCCCTCTATGGGCTTCCAAATATCCCTCTGCGAATGGCACAAGAACAGCCTTAGCGAAAGGCTTCTTGAAGGGAAAGATGTAACTGTGTGAGATGAATTAACAGAACACAGAGCAGTTTCTCAGAAAGCTTCTTTCCAGTTTTGAACGGAAGATATTTCCTCTTTCACCATAGCCCTCTATGGGCTTCCAAATATCCCTTTGCCAATTCCACAAGAACAGCCTTAGCGAAAGGCTTCTCTAAGGGAAAGATGTAACTCTGTGAGATGAATTAACAGAACACAGAGCAGTTTCTCAGAAAGCTTGTTTCCAGTTTTGAACGGAAGATATTTCCTTTTTCACCATAGCCCTCTATGGGCTTCCAAATATCCCTTTGCCAATTCCACAAGAACAGCCTTAGCGAAAGGCTTCTTGAAGGGAAAGATGTAACTCTGTGAGATGAATTAACAGAACACAGAGCAGTTTCTCAGAAAGCTTCTTTCCAGTTTTGAACGGAAGATATTTCCTTTTTCACCATAGCCCTCTATGGGCTTCCTAATATCCATTTGCCAATTCCACAAGGACAGTTTTAGCGAAAGGTTTCTTGAAGGGAAAGATGTAACTCTGTGAGATGAACTAACAGAACACAGAACAGTTTCTCAGAAAGGTTCTTTCCAGTTTTGAACGAAGATATTTCCTTTTTCACCATAGCCCTCTATGGGCTTCCAAATATCCCTTTGCCAATTCCACCAGAACGGCCTTAGCGAAAGGACTCTTGAAGGGAAAGATGTAACTCTGTGAGATGAATTAACAGAACACAGAACAGTTCCTCAGAAAGGTTCTTTCCAGTTTTGAACGGAAGATATTTCCTTTTTCACCATAGCCCTCTATGGGCTTGAAAATATCCCTTTGCCAATACCACAAGAACAGCCTTAGCGAAAGGCTTCTTGAAGGGAAAGATGTAACTCTGTGAGATGAATTAACAGAACACAGAGCAGTTTCTCAGAAAGCTTCTTTCCAGTTTTGAACGGAAGATATTTCCTTTTTCACCATAGCCCTCTATGGGCTTCCAAATATTCCTCTGCGAATGGCACAAGAACAGCCTTAGCGAAAGGCTTCTTGAAGGGAAAGATGTAACTGTGTGAGATGAATTAACAGAACACAGAGCAGTTTCTCAGAAAGCTTCTTTCCAGTTTTGAACGGAAGATATTTCCTCTTTCACCATAGCCCTCTATGGGCTTCCAAATATCCCTTTGCCAATTCCACAAGAACAGCCTTAGCGAAAGGCTTTTGAAGGGAAAGATGTAACTCTGTGAGATGAATTAACAGAACACAGAGCAGTTTCTCAGAAAGCTTCTTTCCTGTTTGGAACGGAAGATATTTCCTTTTTCACCGTAGCCCTCTATGGGCTTCCAAATATCCCTTTGCCAATTCCACAAGAACAGCCTTAGCGAAAGGCTTCTCTAAGGGAAAGATGTAACTCTGTGAGATGAATTAACAGAACACAGAGCAGTTTCTCAGAAAGCTTCTTTCCAGTTTTGAACGGAAGATATTTCCTTTTTCACCATAGCCCTCTATGGTCTTCCAAATATCCCTTTGACAATTCCACAAGAACAGCCTTAGCGAAAGGCTTCTTGAAGGGGAAGATGTAACTCTGTGAGATGAATGAACAGAACACAGAGCAGTTTCTCAGAAAGCTTCTTTCCAGTTTTGAACGGAAGATATTTCCTTTTTCACCATAGCCCTCTAAGGGCTTCCAAATATCCCTTTGCCAATTCCACAAGAACAGCCTTAGCGAAAGGCTTCTTGAAGGGAAAGATGTAACTCTGTGAGATGAATTAACAGAACACAGAGCAGTTTCTCAGAAAGCTTCTTTCCAGTTTTGAACGGAAGATATTTCCTTTTTCACCATAGCCCTCTATGGGCTTCCAAATATCCCTTTGCCAATTCCACAAGAACAGCCTTAGCGAAAGGCTTCTTGAAGGGAAAGATGTAACTCTGTGAGATGAATTAACAGAACACAGAGCAGTTTCTCAGAAAGCTTCTTTCCAGTTTTGAACGGAAGATATTTCCTTTACACCATAGCCCTCTAAGGGCTTCCAAATATCCCTTTGCCAATTGCACAAGAACAGCCTTAGCGA
The DNA here is from genome assembly GCF_047675955.1 of Chlorocebus sabaeus. NCBI lineage: Eukaryota > Metazoa > Chordata > Mammalia > Primates > Cercopithecidae > Chlorocebus > Chlorocebus sabaeus. The sequence goes on along the minus strand of NW_027327246.1, from coordinate 696,476 downwards.
AAGGCTTCTTGAAGGGAAAGATGTAACTCTGTGAGATGAATTAACAGAACACAGAGCAGTTTCTCAGAAAGCTTCTTTCCAGTTTTGAACGGAAGATATTTCCTTTTTCACCATAGCCCTCTATGGGCTTCCAAATATCCCTTTGCCAATTCCACAAGAACAGCCTTAGCGAAAGGCTTCTTGAAGGGAAAGATGTAACTCTGTGAGATGAATTAACAGAACACAGAGCAGTTTCTCAGAAAGCTTCTTTCCAGTTTTGAACGGAAGATATTTCCTTTTTCACCATAGCCCTCTATGGTCTTCCAAATATCCCTTTGACAATTCCACAAGAAGGGCCTTAGCGAAAGGCTTCTAGAAGGGAAAGATGTAACTCTGTGAGATGAATTAACAGAACACAGAACAGTTTCTCAGAAAGGTTCTTTCCAGTTTTGAACGGAAGATATTCCTTTTTCACCATAGCCCTCTATGGGCTTCCAAATATCCCTTTGCCAATTCCACAAGAACAGCCTTAGCGAAAGGCTTCTTGAAGGGAAACATGTAACTCTGTGAGATAAATTAACAGAACACAGAGCAGTTTCTCAGAAAGCTTCTATCCAGTTTAGAACGGAAGATATTTCCTTTTTCACCATAGCCCTCTATGGGCTTCCAAATATCCCTCTGCGAATTCCACAAGAACAGCCTTAGCGAAAGGCTTCTTGAAGGGAATGATGTAACTGTGTGAGATGAATTAACAGAACACAGAGCAGTTTCTCAGAAAGCTTCTTTCCAGTTTTGAACGGAAGATATTTCCTTTTTCACCATAGCCCTCTATGGGCTTCCAAATATCCCTTTGCCAATTCCACCAGAACAGCCTTAGCGAAAGGCTTCTTGAAGGGAAAGATGTAACTCTGTGAGATGAATTAACAGAACACAGAGCAGTTTCTCAGAAAGCTTCTTTCCAGTTTTGAACGGAAGATATTTCCTTTTTCACCATAGCTCTCTATGGGCTTCCAAATATCCCTTTGCCAATTCCACAAGAACAGCCTTAGCGAAAGGCTTCTTAAAGGGAAAGATGTAACTCTGTGAGATGAATTAACAGAACACAGAGCAGTTTCTCAGAAAGCTTCTTTCCAGTTTTGAACGGAAGATATTTCCTTTTTCACCGTAGCCCTCTACGGGCTTCCAAATATCCCTTTGCCAATTCCACAAGAACAGCCTTAGCGAAAGGCTTCTTGAAGGGAAAGATGTAACTCTGTGAGATGAATTAGCAGAACACAGAGCAGTTTCTCAGAAAGCTTCTTTCCAGTTTTGAACGGAAGATATTTCCTTTTTCACCATAGCCCTCTATGGGCTTCCAAATATCCCATTGCCAATTCCACAAGAACAGCCTTAGCGAAAGGCTTCTTGAAGGGAAAGATGTAACTCTGTGAGATGAATTAACAGAACACCGAACAGTTTCTCAGAAAGCTTCTTTCCAGTTTTGAACTAAAGATATTTCCTTTTTCACAATAGTCCTCTATGGGCTTCCAAATATCCCTTTGCCGATTCCACAAGAAGAGCCTTAGCGAAAGGCTTCTTGAAGGGAAAGATGTAACTCTGTGAGATGAATTAACAGAACACAGAGCAGTTTCTCAGAAAGCTTCTTTCCAGTTTTGAACGGAAGATATTTCCTTTTTCACCATAGCCCTCTATGGGCTTCCAAATATCCCTTTGCCAATTCCACAAGAACAGCCTTAGCGAAAGGCTTCTTGAAGGGAAAGATGTAACTCTGTGAGATGAATTAACAGAACACAGAGCAGTTTCTCAGAAAGCTTCTTTCCAGTTTTGAACGGAAGATATTTCCTTTTTCACCATAGCCCTCTATGGGCTTCCAAATATCCCTTTGCCAATTCCACAAGAACAGCCTTAGCGAAAGGCTTCTTGAAGGGAAAGATGTAACTCTGTGAGATGAATTAACAGAACACAGAGCAGTTTCTCAGAAAGCTTCTTTCCAGTTTTGAACGGAAGATATTTCCTTTACACCATAGCCCTCTAAGGGCTTCCAAATATCCCTTTGCCAATTCCACAAGAACAGCCTTAGCTAAAGGCTTCTTGAAGGGAAAGATGTAACTCTGTGAGATGAATTAACAGAACACAGAGCAGTTTCTCAGAAAGCTTCTTTCCAGTTTTGAACGGAAGATATTTCCTTTTTCACCATAGCCCTCTATGGGCTTCCAAATATCCCTTTGCCAATTCCACAAGAACAGCCTTAGCGAAAGGCTTCTTGAAGGGAAAGATGTAACTCTGTGAGATGAATTAACAGAACACAGAGCAGTTTCTCAGAAAGCTTCTTTCCAGTTTTGAACGGAAGATATTTCCTTTACACCATAGCCCTCTAAGGGCTTCCAAATATCCCTTTGCCAATTCCACAAGAACAGCCTTAGCGAAAGGCTTCTTGAAGGGAAAGATGTAACTCTGTGAGATGAATTAACAGAACACAGAGCAGTTTCTCAGAAAGCTTCTTTCCAGTTTTGAACGGAAGATATTTCCTTTTTCACCATAGCCCTCTATGGGCTTCCAAATATCCCTTTGCCAATTCCACAAGAACAGCCTTAGCGAAAGGCTTCTTGAAGGGAAAGATGTAACTCTGTGAGATGAATTAACAGAACACAGAGCAGTTTCTCAGAAAGCTTCTTTCCAGTTTTGAACGGAAGATATTTCCTTTTTCACCATAGCCCTCTATGGTCTTCCAAATATCCCTTTGACTATTCCACAAGAAGGGCCTTAGCGAAAGGCTTCTAGAAGGGAAAGATGTAACTCTGTGAGATGAATTAACAGAACACAGAACAGTTTCTCAGAAAGCTTCTTTCCAGTTTTGAACGGAAGATATTCCTTTTTCACCATAGCCCTCTATGGGCTTCCAAATATCCCTTTGCCAATCCCACAAGAACAGCCTTAGCGAAAGGCTTCTTGAAGGGAAAGATGTAACTCTGTGAGATGAATTAACAGAACACAGAGCAGTTTCTCAGAAAGCTTCTTTCCAGTTTAGAACGGAAGATATTTCCTTTTTCACCATAGCCCTCTATGGGCTTCCAAATATCCCTCTGCGAATTCCACAAGAACAGCCTTAGCGAAAGGCTTCTTGAAGGGAAAGATGTAACTCTGTGAGATGAATTAACAGAACACAGAGCAGTTTCTCAGAAAGCTTCTTTCCAGTTTTGAACGGAAGATATTTCCTTTTTCACCATAGCCCTCTATGGGCTTCCAAATATCCCTTTGCCAATTCCACCAGAACAGCCTTAGCGAAAGGCTTCTTGAAGGGAAAGATGTAACTCTGTGAGATGAATTAACAGAACACAGAGCAGTTTCTCAGAAAGCTTCTTTCCAGTTTTGAACGGAAGATATTTCCTTTTTCACCATAGCTCTCTATGGGCTTCCAAACATCCCTTTGCCAATTCCACAAGAACAGCCTTAGCGAAAGGCTTCTTAAAGGGAAAGATGTAACTCTGTGAGATGAATTAACAGAACACAGAGCAGTTTCTCAGAAAGCTTCTTTCCAGTTTTGAACGGAAGATATTTCCTTTTTCACCGTAGCCCTCTACGGGCTTCCAAATATCCCTTTGCCAATTCCACAAGAACAGCCTTAGCGAAAGGCTTCTTGAAGGGAAAGATGTAACTCTGTGAGATGAATTAGCAGAACACAGAGCAGTTTCTCAGAAAGCTTCTTTCCAGTTTTGAACGGAAGATATTTCCTTTTTCACCATAGCCCTCTATGGGCTTCCAAATATCCCTTTGCCAATTCCACAAGAACAGCCTTAGCGAAAGGCTTCTTGAAGGGAAAGATGTAACTGTGTGAGATGAATTAAGAGAACACAGAGCAGTTTCTCAGAAAGCTTCTTTCCAGTTTTGAACGGAAGATATTTCCTTTTTCACCATAGCCCTCTATGGGCTTCCAAATATCCCATTGCCAATTCCACAAGAACAGCCTTAGCGAAAGGCTTCTTGAAGGGAAAGATGTAACTCTGTGAGATGAATTAACAGAACACAGAGCAGTTTCTCAGAAAGCTTCTTTCCAGTTTTGAACGGAAGATATATCCTTTTTCACCATAGCCCTCTATGGGCTTCCAAATATCCCTTTGCCAATTCCACAAGAACAGCCTTAGCGAAAGGCTTCTTGAAGGGAAAGATGTAACTCTGTGAGATGAATTAACAGAACACAGAGCAGTTTCTCAGAAAGCTTCTTTCCAGTTTTGAACGGAAGATATTTCCTTTTACACCATAGCCCTCTAAGGGCTTCCAAATATCCCTTTGCCAATTCCACAAGAACAGCCTTAGCGAAAGGCTTCTTGAAGGGAAAGATGTAACTCTGTGAGATGAATTAACAGAACACAGAGCAGTTTCTCAGAAAGCTTCTTTCCAGTTTTGAACGGAAGATATTTCCTTTTTCACCATAGCCCTCTATGGGCTTCCAAATATCCCTCTGCGAATGGCACAAGAACAGCCTTAGCGAAAGGCTTCTTGAAGGGAAAGATGTAACTGTGTGAGATGAATTAACAGAACACAGAGCAGTTTCTCAGAAAGCTTCTTTCCAGTTTTGAACGGAAGATATTTCCTCTTTCACCATAGCCCTCTATGGGCTTCCAAATATCCCTTTGCCAATTCCACAAGAACAGCCTTAGCGAAAGGCTTTTGAAGGGAAAGATGTAACTGTGTGAGATGAATTAACAGAACACAGAGCAGTTTCTCAGAAAGCTTCTTTCCTGTTTGGAACGGAAGATATTTCCTTTTTCACCATAGCCCTCTATGGGCTTCCAAATATCCCTTTGCCAATTCCACAAGAACAGCCTTAGCGAAAGGCTTCTCTAAGGGAAAGATGTAACTCTGTGAGATGAATTAACAGAACACAGAGCAGTTTCTCAGAAAGCTTGTTTCCAGTTTTGAACGGAAGATATTTCCTTTTTCACCATAGCCCTCTATGGGCTTCCAAATATCCCTTTGCCAATTCCACAAGAACAGCCTTAGCGAAAGGCTTCTTGAAGGGAAAGATGTAACTCTGTGAGATGAATTAACAGAACACAGAGCAGTTTCTCAGAAAGCTTCTTTCCAGTTTTGAACGGAAGATATTTCCTTTTTCACCATAGCCCTCTATGGGCTTCCTAATATCCATTTGCCAATTCCACAAGGACAGTTTTAGCGAAAGGTTTCTTGAAGGGAAAGATGTAACTCTGTGAGATGAACTAACAGAACACAGAACAGTTTCTCAGAAAGGTTCTTTCCAGTTTTGAACGAAGATATTTCCTTTTTCACCATAGCCCTCTATGGGCTTCCAAATATCCCTTTGCCAATTCCACCAGAACGGCCTTAGCGAAAGGACTCTTGAAGGGAAAGATGTAACTCTGTGAGATGAATTAACAGAACACAGAACAGTTCCTCAGAAAGGTTCTTTCCAGTTTTGAACGGAAGATATTTCCTTTTTCACCATAGCCCTCTATGGGCTTGAAAATATCCCTTTGCCAATTCCACAAGAACAGCCTTAGCGAAAGGCTTCTTGAAGGGAAAGATGTAACTCTGTGAGATGAATTAACAGAACACAGAGCAGTTTCTCAGAAAGCTTCTTTCCAGTTTTGAACGGAAGATATTTCCTTTTTCACCATAGCCCTCTATGGGCTTCCAAATATTCCTCTGCGAATGGCACAAGAACAGCCTTAGCGAAAGGCTTCTTGAAGGGAAAGATGTAACTGTGTGAGATGAATTAACAGAACACAGAGCAGTTTCTCAGAAAGCTTCTTTCCAGTTTTGAACGGAAGATATTTCCTCTTTCACCATAGCCCTCTATGGGCTTCCAAATATCCCTTTGCCAATTCCACAAGAACAGCCTTAGCGAAAGGCTTTTGAAGGGAAAGATGTAACTCTGTGAGATGAATTAACAGAACACAGAGCAGTTTCTCAGAAAGCTTCTTTCCTGTTTGGAACGGAAGATATTTCCTTTTTCACCGTAGCCCTCTATGGGCTTCCAAATATCCCTTTGCCAATTCCACAAGAACAGCCTTAGCGAAAGGCTTCTCTAAGGGAAAGATGTAACTCTGTGAGATGAATTAACAGAACACAGAGCAGTTTCTCAGAAAGCTTCTTTCCAGTTTTGAACGGAAGATATTTCCTTTTTCACCATAGCCCTCTATGGGCTTCCAAATATCCCTTTGACAATTCCACAAGAACAGCCTTAGCGAAAGGCTTCTTGAAGGGGAAGATGTAACTCTGTGAGATGAATGAACAGAACACAGAGCAGTTTCTCAGAAAGCTTCTTTCCAGTTTTGAACGGAAGATATTTCCTTTTTCACCATAGCCCTCTAAGGGCTTCCAAATATCCCTTTGCCAATTCCACAAGAACAGCCTTAGCGAAAGGCTTCTTGAAGGGAAAGATGTAACTCTGTGAGATGAATTAACAGAACACAGAGCAGTTTCTCAGAAAGCTTCTTTCCAGTTTTGAACGGAAGATATTTCCTTTTTCACCATAGCCCTCTATGGGCTTCCAAATATCCCTTTGCCAATTCCACAAGAACAGCCTTAGCGAAAGGCTTCTTGAAGGGAAAGATGTAACTCTGTGAGATGAATTAACAGAACACAGAGCAGTTTTTCAGAAAGCTTCTTTCCAGTTTTGAACGGAAGGTATTTCCTTTTTCACCATAGCCCTCTATGGGCTTCCTAATATCCATTTGCCAATTCCACAAGGACAGCTTTAGTGAAAGGTTTCTTGAAGGGAAAGATGTAACTCTGTGAAATGAACTAACAGAACACAGAACAGTTTCCTAGAAAGGTTCTTTCCAGTTTTGAACGGAAGATATTTCCTTTTTCACCATAGCCCTCTATGGGCTTCCAAATATCCCTTTGCCAATTCCACCAGAACGGCCTTAGCGAAAGGACTCTTGAAGGGAAAGATGTAACTCTGTGAGATGAATTAACAGAACACAGAGCAGTTTCTCAGAAAGATTCTTTCCAGTTTTGAACGGAAGATATTTCCTTTTTCACCATAGCCCTCTATGGGCTTCCAAATATCCCTTTGCCAATTCCACAAGAACAGCCTTAGCGAAAGGCTTCTTGAAGGGGAAGATGTAACTCTGTGAGATGAATTAACAGAACACAGAGCAGTTTCTCAGAAAGCTTCTTTCCAGTTTTGAACGGAAGATATTTCCTTTTTCACCATAGCCCTCTATGGGCTTCCAAATATCCCTTTGCCAATTCCACAAAAACAGCCTTAGCGAAAGGCTTCTTGAAGGGAAAGATGTAACTCTGTGAGATGAATTAACACAACACAGAGCAGTTTGTCAGAAAGCTTCTTTCCAGTTTTGAACGGAAAATATTTCCTTTTTCACCATAGCCCTCTATGGGCTTCCAAATATCCCTCTGCGAATGGCACAAGAACAGCCTTAGCGAAAGGCTCCTTGAAGGGAAAGATGTAACTGTGTGAGATGAATTAACAGAACACAGAGCAGTTTCTCAGAAAGCTTCTTTCCAGTTTTGAACGGAAGATATTTCCTCTTTCACCATAGCCCTCTAAGGGCTTCCAAATATCCCTTTGCCAATTCCACAAGAACAGCCTTAGCGAAAGGCTTCTTGAAGGGAAAGATGTAACTCTGTGAGATGAATTAACAGAACACAGAGCAGTTTCTCAGAAAGCTTCTTTCCAGTTTTGAACGGAAGATATTTCCTTTTTCACCATAGCCCTCTATGGGCTTCCAAATATCCCTTTGCCAATTCCACAAGAACAGCCTTAGCGAAAGGCTTCTTGAAGGGAAAGATGTAACTCTGTGAGATGAATTAACAGAACACAGAGCAGTTTTTCAGAAAGCTTCTTTCCAGTTTTGAACGGAAGGTATTTCCTTTTTCACCATAGCCCTCTATGGGCTTCCTAATATCCATTTGCCAATTCCACAAGGACAGCTTTAGTGAAAGGTTTCTTGAAGGGAAAGATGTAACTCTCTGAAATGAACTAACAGAACACAGAACAGTTTCTCAGAAAGGTTCTTTCCAGTTTTGAACGGAAGATATTTCCTTTTTCACCATAGCCCTCTATGGGCTTCCAAATATCCCTTTGCCAATTCCACCAGAACGGCCTTAGCGAAAGGACTCTTGAAGGGAAAGATGTACCTCTGTGAGATGAATTAACAGAACACAGAACAGTTCCTCAGAAAGGTTCTTTCCAGTTTTGAACGGAAGATATTTCCTTTTTCACCATAGCCCTCTATGGGCTTCCAAATATCCCTTTCCCAATTAAACAAGAACAGCCTTAGCGAAAGGCTTCTCGAAGGGAAAGATGTAACTCTGTGAGATGAATTAACAGAACACAGAGCAGTTTCTCAGAAAGCTTCTTTCCAGTTTTGAACGAAAGATATTTCCTTTTTCACCATAGCCCTCTATGGGCTTCCAAATATCCCTTTGACAATTCCACAAGAACAGCCTTAGCGAAAGGCTTCTTGAAGGGAAAGATGTAACTGTGTGAGATGAATTAACAGAACACAGAGCAGTTTCTCAGAAAGCTTCTTTCCAGTTTTGAACGGAAGATATTTCCTTTTTCACCGTAGCCCTCTAGGGGCTACCAAATATCCCTTTGCCAATTCCACAAGAACAGCCTTAGCGAAAGGCTTCTTGAAGGGAAAGATGTAACACTGTGAGATGAATTAACAGTACACAGAGCAGTTTCGCAGAAAGCTTCTTTCCAGTTTTGAACGGAAGATATTTCCTTTTTCACCATAGCCCTCTATGGGCTTCCAAATATCCCATTGCCAATTCCACAAGAACAGCCTTAGCGAAAGGATTCTTGAAGGGAAAGATGTAACTCTGTGAGATGAATTAACAGAACACGGAGCAGTTTCTCAGAAAGCTTCTTTCCAGTTTTGAACGGAAGATATATCCTTTTTCTCCATAGCCCTCTTTGGGCTTCCAAATATCCCTTTGCCAATTCCACAAGAACAGCCTTAGCGAAAGGCTTCTTGAAGGGAAAGATGTAACTCTGTGAGATGAATTAACAGAACACAGAGCAGTTTCTCAGAAAGCTTCTTTCCAGTTTTGAACGGAAGATATTTCCTTTTTCACCATAGCCCTCTATGGGCTTCCAAATATCCCTTTGCCAATTCCACAAGAACAGCCTTAGCGAAAGGCTTCTTGAAGGGAAAGATGTAACTCTGTGAGATGAATTAACAGAACACAGAGCAGTTTTTCAGAAAGCTTCTTTCCAGTTTTGAACGGAAGGTATTTCCTTTTTCACCATAGCCCTCTATGGGCTTCCTAATATCCATTTGCCAATTCCACAAGGACAGCTTTAGTGAAAGGTTTCTTGAAGGGAAAGATGTAACTCTGTGAAATGAACTAACAGAACACAGAACAGTTTCTCAGAAAGGTTCTTTCCAGTTTTGAACGGAAGATATTTCCTTTTTCACCATAGCCCTCTATGGGCTTCCAAATATCCCTTTGCCAATTCCACCAGAACGGCCTTAGCGAAAGGACTCTTGAAGGGAAAGATGTACCTCTGTGAGATGAATTAACAGAACACAGAACAGTTCCTCAGAAAGGTTCTTTCCAGTTTTGAACGGAAGATATTTCCTTTTTCACCATAGCCCTCTATGGGCTTCCAAATATCCCTTTCCCAATTCCACAAGAACAGCCTTAGCGAAAGGCTTCTTGAAGGGAAAGATGTAACTCTGTGAGATGAATTAACAGAACACAGAGCAGTTTCTCAGAAAGCTTCTTTCCAGTTTTGAACGAAAGATATTTCCTTTTTCACCATAGCCCTCTATGGGCTTCCAAATATCCCTTTGACAATTCCACAAGAACAGCCTTAGCGAAAGGCTTCTTGAAGGGAAAGATGTAACTGTGTGAGATGAATTAACAGAACACAGAGCAGTTTCTCAGAAAGCTTCTTTCCAGTTTTGAACGGAAGATATTTCCTTTTTCACCGTAGCCCTCTAGGGGCTTCCAAATATCCCTTTGCCAATTCCACAAGAACAGCCTTAGCGAAAGGCTTCTTGAAGGGAAAGATGTAACACTGTGAGATGAATTAACAGTACACAGAGCAGTTTCGCAGAAAGCTTCTTTCCAGTTTTGAACGGAAGATATTTCCTTTTTCACCATAGCCCTCTATGGGCTTCCAAATATCCCATTGCCAATTCCACAAGAACAGCCTTAGCGAAAGGATTCTTGAAGGGAAAGATGTAACTCTGTGAGATGAATTAACAGAACACGGAGCAGTTTCTCAGAAAGCTTCTTTCCAGTTTTGAACGGAAGATATATCCTTTTTCTCCATAGCCCTCTTTGGGCTTCCAAATATCCCTTTGCCAATTCCACAAGAACAGCCTTAGCGAAAGGATTCTTGAAGGGAAAGATGTAACTCTGTGAGATGAATTAACAGAACACAGAGCAGTTTCTCAGAAAGCTTCTTTCCAGTTTTGAACGGAAGATATTTCCTTTTTCACCATAGCCCTCTATGGTCTTCCAAATATCCCTTTGACAATTCCACAAGAAGGGCCTTAGCGAAAGGCTTCTAGAAGGGAAAGATGTAACTCTGTGAGATGAATTAACAGAACACAGAACAGTTTCTCAGAAAGCTTCTTTCCAGTTTTGAACGGAAGATATTACTTTTTCACCATAGCCCTCTATGGGCTTCCAAATATCCCTTTGCCAATTCCACAAGAACAGCCTTAGCGAAAGGCTTCTTGAAGGGAAAGATGTAACTCTGTGAGATGAATTAACAGAACACAGAGCAGTTTCTCAGAAAGCTTCTTTCCAGTTTAGAACGGAAGATATTTCCTTTTTCACCATAGCCCTCTATGGGCTTCCAAATATCCCTCTGCGAATTCCACAAGAACAGCCTTAGCGAAAGGCTTCTTGAAGGGAAAGATGTAACTGTGTGAGATGAATTAACAGAACACAGAGCAGTTTCTCAGAAAGCTTCTTTCCAGTTTTGAAGGGAAGATATTTCCTTTTTCACCATAGCCCTCTATGGGCTTCCAAATATCCCTTTGCCAATTCCACCAGAACAGCCTTAGCGAAAGGCTTCTTCAAGGGAAAGATGTAACTCTGTGAGATGAATTAACAGAACACAGAGCAGTTTCTCAGAAAGCTTCTTTCCAGTTTTGAACGGAAGATATTTCCTTTTTCACCATAGCTCTCTATGGGCTTCCAAATATCCCTTTGCCAATTCCACAAGAACAGCCTTAGCGAAAGGCTTCTTGAAGGGAAAGATGTAACTCTGTAAGATGAATTAGCAGAACACAGAGCAGTTTCTCAGAAAGCTTCTTTCCAGTTTTGAACTAAAGATATTTCCTTTTTCACAATAGTCCTCTATGGGCTTCCAAATATCCCTTTGCCGATTCCACAAGAAGAGCCTTAGCGAAAGGCTTCTTGAAGGGAAAGATGTAACTCTGTGAGATGAATTAACAGAACACAGAGCAGTTTCTCAGAAAGCTTCTTTCCAGTTTTGAACGGAAGATATTTCCTTTTTCACCATAGCCCTCTATGGGCTTCCAAATATCCCTTTGCCAATTCCACAAGAACAGCCTTAGCGAAAGGCTTCTTGAAGGGAAAGATGTAACTCTGTGAGATGAATTAACAGAACACAGAGCAGTTTCTCAGAAAGCTTCTTTCCAGTTTTGAACGGAAGATATTTCCTTTTTCACCGTAGCCCTCTACGGGCTTCCAAATATCCCTTTGCCAATTCCACAAGAACAGCCTTAGCGAAAGGCTTCTTGAAGGGAAAGATGTAACTCTGTGAGATGAATTAGCAGAACACAGAGCAGTTTCTCAGAAAGCTTCTTTCCAGTTTTGAACTAAAGATATTTCCTTTTTCACAATAGTCCTCTATGGGCTTCCAAATATCCCTTTGCCGATTCCACAAGAAGAGCCTTAGCGAAAGGCTTCTTGAAGGGAAAGATGTAACTCTCTGAGATGAATTAACAGAACACAGAGCAGTTTCTCAGAAAGCTTCTTTCCAGTTTTGAACGGAAGATATTTCCTTTTTCACCATAGCCCTCTAAGGGCTTCCAAATATCCCTTTGCCAATTCCACAAGAACAGCCTTAGCGAAAGGCTTCTTGAAGGGAAAGATGTAACTCTGTGAGATGAATTAACAGAACACAGAGCAGTTTCTCAGAAAGCTTCTTTCCAGTTTTGAACGGAAGATATTTCCTTTTTCACCATAGCCCTCTATGGGCTTCCAAATATCCCTTTGCCAATTCCACAAGAACAGCCTTAGCGAAAGGCTTCTTGAAGGGAAAGATGTAACTCTGTGAGATGAATTAACAGAACACAGAGCAGTTTCTCAGAAAGCTTCTTTCCAGTTTTGAACGGAAGATATTTCCTTTACACCATAGCCCTCTAAGGGCTTCCAAATATCCCTTTGCCAATTGCACAAGAACAGCCTTAGCGAAAGGCTTCTTGAAGGGAAAGATGTAACTCTGTGAGATGAATTAACAGAACACAGAGCAGTTTCTCAGAAAGCTTCTTTCCAGTTTTGAACGGAAGATATTTCCTTTTTCACCATAGCCCTCTATGGGCTTCCAAATATCCCTTTGCCAATTCCACAAGAACAGCCTTAGCGAAAGGCTTCTTGAAGGGAAAGATGTAACTCTGTGAGATGAATTAACAGAACACAGAGCAGTTTCTCAGAAAGCTTCTTTCCAGTTTTGAACGGAAGATATTTCCTTTTTCACCATAGCCCTCTATGGTCTTCCAAATATCCCTTTGACAATTCCACAAGAAGGGCCTTAGCGAAAGGCTTCTAGAAGGGAAAGATGTAACTCTGTGAGATGAATTAACAGAACACAGAACAGTTTCTCAGAAAGGTTCTTTCCAGTTTTGAACGGAAGATATTCCTTTTTCACCATAGCCCTCTATGGGCTTCCAAATATCCCTTTGCCAATTCCACAAGAACAGCCTTAGCGAAAGGCTTCTTGAAGGGAAAGATGTAACTCTGTGAGATGAATTAACAGAACACAGAGCAGTTTCTCAGAAAGCTTCTTTCCAGTTTAGAACGGAAGATATTTCCTTTTTCACCATAGCCCTCTATGGGCTTCCAAATATCCCTCTGCAAATTCCACAAGAACAGCCTTATCGAAAGGCTTCTTGAAGGGAAAGATGTAACTGTGTGAGATGAATTAACAGAACACAGAGCAGTTTCTCAGAAAGCTTCTTTCCAGTTTTGAACGGAAGATATTTCCTTTTTCACCATAGCCCTCTATGGGCTTCCAAATATCCCTTTGCCAATTCCACCAGAACAGCCTTAGCGAAAGGCTTCTTGAAGGGAAAGATGTAACTCTGTGAGATGAATTAACAGAACACAGAGCAGTTTCTCAGAAAGCTTCTTTCCAGTTTTGAACGGAAGATATTTCCTTTTTCACCATAGCTCTCTATGGGCTTCCAAATATCCCTTTGCCAATTCCACAAGAACAGCCTTAGCGAAAGGCTTCTTAAAGGGAAAGATGTAACTCTGTGAGATGAATTAACAGAACACAGAGCAGTTTCTCAGAAAGCTTCTTTCCAGTTTTGAACGGAAGATATTTCCTTTTTCACCGTAGCCCTCTACGGGCTTCCAAATATCCCTTTGCCAATTCCACAAGAACAGCCTTAGCGAAAGGCTTCTTGAAGGGAAAGATGTAACTCTGTGAGATGAATTAGCAGAACACAGAGCAGTTTCTCAGAAAGCTTCTTTCCAGTTTTGAACGGAAGATATTTCCTTTTTCACCATAGCCCTCTGTGGGCTTCCAAATATCCCATTGCCAATTCCACAAGAACAGCCTTAGCGAAAGGCTTCTTGAAGGGAAAGATGTAACTCTGTGAGATGAATTAACAGAACACAGAGCAGTTTCTCAGAAAGCTTCTTTCCAGTTTTGAACGGAAGATATATCCTTTTTCACCATAGCCCTCTATGGGCTTCCAAATATCCCTTTGCCAATTCCACAAGAACAGCCTTAGCGAAAGGCTTCTTGAAGGGAAAGATGTAACTCTGTGAGATGAATTAACAGAACACAGAGCAGTTTCTCAGAAAGCTTCTTTCCAGTTTTGAACTAAAGATATTTCCTTTTTCACAATAGTCCACTATGGGCTTCCAAATATCCCTTTGCGGATTCCACAAGAAGAGCCTTAGCGAAAGGCTTCTTGAAGCGAAAGATGTAACTCTGTGAGATGAATTAACAGAACACAGAGCAGTTTCTCAGAAAGGTTCTTTCCAGTTTTGAACGGAAGATATTTCCTTTTTCACCATAGCCCTCTATGGGCTTCCAAATATCCCTTTGCCAATTCCACAGGAACAGCCTTAGCGAAAGGCTTCTTGAAGGGAAAGATGTAACTCTGTGAGATGAATTAACAGAACACAGAGCAGTTTCTCAGAAAGCTTCTTTCCAGTTTTGAACGGAAGATATTTCCTTTTTCACCATAGCCCTCTATGGGCTTCCAAATATCCCTTTGCCAATTCCACAAGAACAGCCTTAGCGAAAGGCTTCTTGAATTGAAAGATGTAACTCTGTGAGATGAATTAACAGAACACAGAGCAGTTTCTCAGAAAGCTTCTTTCCAGTTTTGAACGGAAGATATTTCCTTTACACCATAGCCCTCTAAGGGCTTCCAAATATCCCTTTGCCAATTCCACAAGAACAGCCTTAGCGAAAGGCTTCTTGAAGGGAAAGATGTAACTCTGTGAGATGAATTAACAGAACACAGAGCAGTTTCTCAGAAAGCTTCTTTCCAGTTTTGAACGGAAGATATTTCCTTTTTCACCATAGCCCTCTATGGGCTTCCAAATATCCCTTTGCCAATTCCACAAGAACAGCCTTAGCGAAAGGCTTCTTGAAGGGAAAGATGTAACTCTGTGAGATGAATTAACAGAACACAGAGCAGTTTCTCCGAAAGCTTCTTTCCAGTTTTGAACGGAAGATATTTCCTTTTTCACCATAGCCCTCTATGGGCTTCCAAATATCCCTTTGCCAATTCCACAAGAACAGCCTTAGCGAAGGGCTTCTTGAAGGGAAAGATGTAACTGTGTGAGATGAATTAACAGAACACAGAGCAGTTTCTCAGAAAGCTTCTTTCCAGTTTTGAACGGAAGATATTTCCTTTACACCATAGCCCTCGAAGGGCTTCCAAATATCCCTTTGCCAATTCCACAAGAACAGCCTTAGCGAAAGGCTTCTTGAAGGGAAAGATGTAACTCTGTGAGATGAATTAACAGAACACAGAGCAGTTTCTCAGAAAGCTTCTTTCCAGTTTTGAACGGAAGATATTTCCTTTTTCACCATAGCCCTCTATGGGCTTCCAAATATTCCTCTGCGAATGGCACAAGAACAGCCTTAGCGAAAGGCTTCTTGAAGGGAAAGATGTAACTGTGTGAGATGAATTAACAGAACACAGAGCAGTTTCTCAGAAAGCTTCTTTCCAGTTTTGAACGGAAGATATTTCCTCTTTCACCATAGCCCTCTATGGGCTTCCAAATATCCCTTTGCCAATTCCACAAGAACAGCCTTAGCGAAAGGCTTTTGAAGGGAAAGATGTAACTCTGTGAGATGAATTAACAGAACACAGAGCAGTTTCTCAGAAAGCTTCTTTCCTGTTTGGAACGGAAGATATTTCCTTTTTCACCGTAGCCCTCTATGGGCTTCCAAATATCCCTTTGCCAATTCCACAAGAACAGCCTTAGCGAAAGGCTTCTCTAAGGGAAAGATGTAACTCTGTGAGATGAATTAACAGAACACAGAGCAGTTTCTCAGAAAGCTTCTTTCCAGTTTTGAACGGAAGATATTTCCTTTTTCACCATAGCCCTCTATGGGCTTCCAAATATCCCTTTGACAATTCCACAAGAACAGCCTTAGCGAAAGGCTTCTTGAAGGGGAAGATGTAACTCTGTGAGATGAATGAACAGAACACAGAGCAGTTTCTCAGAAAGCTTCTTTCCAGTTTTGAACGGAAGATATTTCCTTTTTCACCATAGCCCTCTAAGGGCTTCCAAATATCCCTTTGCCAATTCCACAAGAACAGCCTTAGCGAAAGGCTTCTTGAAGGGAAAGATGTAACTCTGTGAGATGAATTAACAGAACACAGAGCAGTTTCTCAGAAAGCTTCTTTCCAGTTTTGAACGGAAGATATTTCCTTTTTCACCATAGCCCTCTATGGGCTTCCAAATATCCCTTTGCCAATTCCACAAGAACAGCCTTAGCGAAAGGATTCTTGAAGGGAAAGATGTAACTCTGTGAGATGAATTAACAGAACACAGAGCAGTTTTTCAGAAAGCTTCTTTCCAGTTTTGAACGGAAGGTATTTCCTTTTTCACCATAGCCCTCTATGGGCTTCCTAATATCCATTTGCCAATTCCACAAGGACAGCTTTAGTGAAAGGTTTCTTGAAGGGAAAGATGTAACTCTGTGAAATGAACTAACAGAACACAGAACAGTTTCCTAGAAAGGTTCTTTCCAGTTTTGAACGGAAGATATTTCCTTTTTCACCATAGCCCTCTATGGGCTTCCAAATATCCCTTTGCCAATTCCACCAGAACGGCCTTAGCGAAAGGACTCTTGAAGGGAAAGATGTAACTCTGTGAGATGAATTAACAGAACACAGAGCAGTTTCTCAGAAAGATTCTTTCCAGTTTTGAACGGAAGATATTTCCTTTTTCACCATAGCCTTCTATGGGCTTCCAAATATCCCTTTGCCAATTCCACAAGAACAGCCTTAGCGAAAGGCTTCTTGAAGGGGAAGATGTAACTCTGTGAGATGAATTAACAGAACACAGAGCAGTTTCTCAGAAAGCTTCT
The DNA here is from genome assembly GCF_047675955.1 of Chlorocebus sabaeus. Lineage (NCBI taxonomy): Eukaryota > Metazoa > Chordata > Mammalia > Primates > Cercopithecidae > Chlorocebus > Chlorocebus sabaeus. Next base: position 679,729 of record NW_027327246.1, on the reverse strand, counting down.
TTCCAGTTTTGAACGGAAGATATTTCCTTTTTCACCATAGCCCTCTATGGGCTTCCAAATATCCCTTTGCCAATTCCACAAAAACAGCCTTAGCGAAAGGCTTCTTGAAGGGAAAGATGTAACTCTGTGAGATGAATTAACACAACACAGAGCAGTTTGTCAGAAAGCTTCTTTCCAGTTTTGAACGGAAAATATTTCCTTTTTCACCATAGCCCTCTATGGGCTTCCAAATATCCCTCTGCGAATGGCACAAGAACAGCCTTAGCGAAAGGCTCCTTGAAGGGAAAGATGTAACTGTGTGAGATGAATTAACAGAACACAGAGCAGTTTCTCAGAAAGCTTCTTTCCAGTTTTGAACGGAAGATATTTCCTCTTTCACCATAGCCCTCTATGGGCTTCCAAATATCCCTTTGCTAATTCCACAAGAACAGCCTTAGCGAAAGGCTTTTGAAGGGAAAGATGTAACTCTGTGAGATGAATTAACAGAACACAGAGCAGTTTCTCAGAAAGCTTCTTTCCTGTTTGGAACGGAAGATATTTCCTTTTTCACCGTAGCCCTCTATGGGCTTCCAAATATCCCTTTGCCAATTCCACAAGAACAGCCTTAGCGAAAGGCTTCTCTAAGGGAAAGATGTAACTCTGTGAGATGAATTAACAGAACACAGAGCAGTTTCTCAGAAAGCTTCTTTCTAGTTTTGAACGGAAGATATTTCCTTTTTCACCATAGCCCTCTATGGGCTTCCAAATATCCCTTTGACAATTCCACAAGAACAGCCTTAGCGAAAGGCTTCTTGAAGGGGAACATGTAACTCTGTGAGATGAATTAACAGAACACAGAGCAGTTTCTCAGAAAGCTTCTTTCCAGTTTTGAACGGAAGATATTTCCTTTTTCACCATAGCCCTCTAAGGGCTTCCAAATATCCCTTTGCCAATTCCACAAGAACAGCCTTAGCGAAAGGCTTCTTGAAGGGAAAGATGTAACTCTGTGAGATGAATTAACAGAACACAGAGCAGTTTCTCAGAAAGCTTCTTTCCAGTTTTGAACGGAAGATATTTCCTTTTTCACCATAGCCCTCTATGGGCTTCCAAATATCCCTTTGCCAATTCCACAAGAACAGCCTTAGCGAAAGGCTTCTTGAAGGGAAAGATGTAACTCTGTGAGATGAATTAACAGAACACAGAGCAGTTTTTCAGAAAGCTTCTTTCCAGTTTTGAACGGAAGGTATTTCCTTTTTCACCATAGCCCTCTATGGGCTTCCTAATATCCATTTGCCAATTTCACAAGGACAGCTTTAGTGAAAGGTTTCTTGAAGGGAAAGATGTAACTCTGTGAAATGAACTAACAGAACACAGAACAGTTTCTCAGAAAGGTTCTTTCCAGTTTTGAACGGAAGATATTTCCTTTTTCACCATAGCCCTCTATGGGCTTCCAAATATCCCTTTGCCAATTCCACCAGAACGGCCTTAGCGAAAGGACTCTTGAAGGGAAAGATGTACCTCTGTGAGATGAATTAACAGAACACAGAACAGTTCCTCAGAAAGGTTCTTTCCAGTTTTGAACGGAAGATATTTCCTTTTTCACCATAGCCCTCTATGGGCTTCCAAATATCCCTTTCCCAATTCCACAAGAACAGCCTTAGCGAAAGGCTTCTTGAAGGGAAAGATGTAACTCTGTGAGATGAATTAACAGAACACAGAGCAGTTTCTCAGAAAGCTTCTTTCCAGTTTTGAACGAAAGATATTTCCTTTTTCACCATAGCCCTCTATGGGCTTCCAAATATCCCTTTGACAATTCCACAAGAACAGCCTTAGCGAAAGGCTTCTTGAAGGGAAAGATGTAACTGTGTGAGATGAATTAGCAGAACACAGAGCAGTTTCTCAGAAAGCTTCTTTCCAGTTTTGAACGGAAGATATTTCCTTTTTCACCGTAGCCCTCTAGGGGCTTCCAAATATCCCTTTGCCAATTCCACAAGAACAGCCTTAGCGAAAGGTTTCTTGAAGGGAAAGATGTAACACTGTGAGATGAATTAACAGTACACAGAGCAGTTTCGCAGAAAGCTTCTTTCCAGTTTTGAACGGAAGATATTTCCTTTTTCACCATAGCCCTCTATGGGCTTCCAAATATCCCATTGCCAATTCCACAAGAACAGCCTTAGCGAAAGGATTCTTGAAGGGAAAGATGTAACTCTGTGAGATGAATTAACAGAACACGGAGCAGTTTCTCAGAAAGCTTCTTTCCAGTTTTGAACGGAAGATATATCCTTTTTCTCCATAGCCTTCTTTGGGCTTCCAAATATCCCTTTGCCAATTCCACAAGAACAGCCTTAGCGAAAGGATTCTTGAAGGGAAAGATGTAACTCTGTGAGATGAATTAACAGAACACAGAGCAGTTTCTCAGAAAGCTTCTTTCCAGTTTTGAACGGAAGATATTTCCTTTTTCACCATAGCCCTCTATGGTCTTCCAAATATCCCTTTGACAATTCCACAAGAAGGGCCTTAGCGAAAGGCTTCTAGAAGGGAAAGATGTAACTCTGTGAGATGAATTAACAGAACACAGAACAGTTTCTCAGAAAGCTTCTTTCCAGTTTTGAACGGAAGATATTACTTTTTCACCATAGCCCTCTATGGGCTTCCAAATATCCCTTTGCCAATTCCACAAGAACAGCCTTAGCGAAAGGCTTCTTGAAGGGAAAGATGTAACTCTGTGAGATGAATTAACAGAACACAGAGCAGTTTCTCAGAAAGCTTCTTTCCAGTTTAGAACGGAAGATATTTCCTTTTTCACCATAGCCCTCTATGGGCTTCCAAATATCCCTCTGCGAATTCCACAAGAACAGCCTTAGCGAAAGGCTTCTTGAAGGGAAAGATGTAACTGTGTGAGATGAATTAACAGAACACAGAGCAGTTTCTCAGAAAGCTTCTTTCCAGTTTTGAAGGGAAGATATTTCCTTTTTCACCATAGCCCTCTATGGGCTTCCAAATATCCCTTTGCCAATTCCACCAGAACAGCCTTAGCGAAAGGCTTCTTGAAGGGAAAGATGTAACTCTGTGAGATGAATTAACAGAACACAGAGCAGTTTCTCAGAAAGCTTCTTTCCAGTTTTGAACGGAAGATATTTCCTTTTTCACCATAGCTCTCTATGGGCTTCCAAATATCCCTTTGCCAATTCCACAAGAACAGCCTTAGCGAAAGGCTTCTTAAAGGGAAAGATGTAACTCTGTGAGATGAATTAACAGAACACAGAGCAGTTTCTCAGAAAGCTTCTTTCCAGTTTTGAACGGAAGATATTTCCTTTTTCACCGTAGCCCTCTACGGGCTTCCAAATATCCCTTTGCCAATTCCACAAGAACAGCCTTAGCGAAAGGCTTCTTGAAGGGAAAGATGTAACTCTGTGAGATGAATTAGCAGAACACAGAGCAGTTTCTCAGAAAGCTTCTTTCCAGTTTTGAACTAAAGATATTTCCTTTTTCACAATAGTCCTCTATGGGCTTCCAAATATCCCTTTGCCGATTCCACAAGAAGAGCCTTAGCGAAAGGCTTCTTGAAGGGAAAGATGTAACTCTGTGAGATGAATTAACAGAACACAGAGCAGTTTCTCAGAAAGCTTCTTTCCAGTTTTGAACGGAAGATATTTCCTTTTTCACCATAGCCCTCTATGGGCTTCCAAATATCCCTTTGCCAATTCCACAAGAACAGCCTTAGCGAAAGGCTTCTTGAAGGGAAAGATGTAACTCTGTGAGATGAATTAACAGAACACAGAGCAGTTTCTCAGAAAGCTTCTTTCCAGTTTTGAACGGAAGATATTTCCTTTACACCATAGCCCTCTAAGGGCATCCAAATATCCCTTTGCCAATTCCACAAGAACAGCCTTAGCGAAAGGCTTCTTGAAGGGAAAGATGTAACTCTGTGAGATGAATTAACAGAACACAGAGCAGTTTCTCAGAAAGCTTCTTTCCAGTTTTGAACGGAAGATATTTCCTTTTTCACCATAGCCCTCTATGGGCTTCCAAATATCCCTTTGCCAATTCCACAAGAACAGCCTTAGCGAAAGGCTTCTTGAAGGGAAAGATGTAACTCTGTGAGATGAATTAACAGAACACAGAGCAGTTTCTCAGAAAGCTTCTTTCCAGTTTTGAACGGAAGATATTTCCTTTTTCACCATAGCCCTCTATGGGCTTCCAAATATCCCTTTGCCAATTCCACAAGAACAGCCTTAGCGAAGGGCTTCTTGAAGGGAAAGATGTAACTCTGTGAGATGAATTAACAGAACACAGAGCAGTTTCTCAGAAAGCTTCTTTCCAGTTTTGAACGGAAGATATTTCCTTTACACCATAGCCCTCGAAGGGCTTCCAAATATCCCTTTGCCAATTCCACAAGAACAGCCTTAGCGAAAGGCTTCTTGAAGGGAAAGATGTAACTCTGTGAGATGAATTAACAGAACACAGAGCAGTTTCTCAGAAAGCTTCTTTCCAGTTTTGAACGGAAGATATTTCCTTTTTCACCATAGCCCTCTATGGGCTTCCAAATATTCCTCTGCGAATGGCACAAGAACAGCCTTAGCGAAAGGCTTCTTGAAGGGAAAGATGTAACTGTGTGAGATGAATTAACAGAACACAGAGCAGTTTCTCAGAAAGCTTCTTTCCAGTTTTGAACGGAAGATATTTCCTCTTTCACCATAGCCCTCTATGGGCTTCCAAATATCCCTTTGCCAATTCCACAAGAACAGCCTTAGCGAAAGGCTTTTGAAGGGAAAGATGTAACTCTGTGAGATGAATTAACAGAACACAGAGCAGTTTCTCAGAAAGCTTCTTTCCTGTTTGGAACGGAAGATATTTCCTTTTTCACCGTAGCCCTCTATGGGCTTCCAAATATCCCTTTGCCAATTCCACAAGAACAGCCTTAGCGAAAGGCTTCTCTAAGGGAAAGATGTAACTCTGTGAGATGAATTAACAGAACACAGAGCAGTTTCTCAGAAAGCTTCTTTCCAGTTTTGAACGGAAGATATTTCCTTTTTCACCATAGCCCTCTATGGGCTTCCAAATATCCCTTTGACAATTCCACAAGAACAGCCTTAGCGAAAGGCTTCTTGAAGGGGAAGATGTAACTCTGTGAGATGAATGAACAGAACACAGAGCAGTTTCTCAGAAAGCTTCTTTCCAGTTTTGAACGGAAGATATTTCCTTTTTCACCATAGCCCTCTAAGGGCTTCCAAATATCCCTTTGCCAATTCCACAAGAACAGCCTTAGCGAAAGGCTTCTTGAAGGGAAAGATGTAACTCTGTGAGATGAATTAACAGAACACAGAGCAGTTTCTCAGAAAGCTTCTTTCCAGTTTTGAACGGAAGATATTTCCTTTTTCACCATAGCCCTCTATGGGCTTCCAAATATCCCTTTGCCAATTCCACAAGAACAGCCTTAGCGAAAGGATTCTTGAAGGGAAAGATGTAACTCTGTGAGATGAATTAACAGAACACAGAGCAGTTTTTCAGAAAGCTTCTTTCCAGTTTTGAACGGAAGGTATTTCCTTTTTCACCATAGCCCTCTATGGGCTTCCTAATATCCATTTGCCAATTCCACAAGGACAGCTTTAGTGAAAGGTTTCTTGAAGGGAAAGATGTAACTCTGTGAAATGAACTAACAGAACACAGAACAGTTTCCTAGAAAGGTTCTTTCCAGTTTTGAACGGAAGATATTTCCTTTTTCACCATAGCCCTCTATGGGCTTCCAAATATCCCTTTGCCAATTCCACCAGAACGGCCTTAGCGAAAGGACTCTTGAAGGGAAAGATGTAACTCTGTGAGATGAATTAACAGAACACAGAGCAGTTTCTCAGAAAGATTCTTTCCAGTTTTGAACGGAAGATATTTCCTTTTTCACCATAGCCTTCTATGGGCTTCCAAATATCCCTTTGCCAATTCCACAAGAACAGCCTTAGCGAAAGGCTTCTTGAAGGGGAAGATGTAACTCTGTGAGATGAATTAACAGAACACAGAGCAGTTTCTCAGAAAGCTTCTTTCCAGTTTTGAACGGAAGATATTTCCTTTTTCACCATAGCCCTCTATGGGCTTCCAAATATCCCTTTGCCAATTCCACAAAAACAGCCTTAGCGAAAGGCTTCTTGAAGGGAAAGATGTAACTCTGTGAGATGAATTAACACAACACAGAGCAGTTTGTCAGAAAGCTTCTTTCCAGTTTTGAACGGAAAATATTTCCTTTTTCACCATAGCCCTCTATGGGCTTCCAAATATCCCTCTGCGAATGGCACAAGAACAGCCTTAGCGAAAGGCTCCTTGAAGGGAAAGATGTAACTGTGTGAGATGAATTAACAGAACACAGAGCAGTTTCTCAGAAAGCTTCTTTCCAGTTTTGAACGGAAGATATTTCCTCTTTCACCATAGCCCTCTATGGGCTTCCAAATATCCCTTTGCTAATTCCACAAGAACAGCCTTAGCGAAAGGCTTTTGAAGGGAAAGATGTAACTCTGTGAGATGAATTAACAGAACACAGAGCAGTTTCTCAGAAAGCTTCTTTCCTGTTTGGAACGGAAGATATTTCCTTTTTCACCGTAGCCCTCTATGGGCTTCCAAATATCCCTTTGCCAATTCCACAAGAACAGCCTTAGCGAAAGGCTTCTCTAAGGGAAAGATGTAACTCTGTGAGATGAATTAACAGAACACAGAGCAGTTTCTCAGAAAGCTTCTTTCTAGTTTTGAACGGAAGATATTTCCTTTTTCACCATAGCCCTCTATGGGCTTCCAAATATCCCTTTGACAATTCCACAAGAACAGCCTTAGCGAAAGGCTTCTTGAAGGGGAACATGTAACTCTGTGAGATGAATTAACAGAACACAGAGCAGTTTCTCAGAAAGCTTCTTTCCAGTTTTGAACGGAAGATATTTCCTTTTTCACCATAGCCCTCTAAGGGCTTACAAATATCCCTTTGCCAATTCCACAAGAACAGCCTTAGCGAAAGGCTTCTTGAAGGGAAAGATGTAACTCTGTGAGATGAATTAACAGAACACAGAGCAGTTTCTCAGAAAGCTTCTTTCCAGTTTTGAACGGAAGATATTTCCTTTTTCACCATAGCCCTCTATGGGCTTCCAAATATCCCTTTGCCAATTCCACAAGAACAGCCTTAGCGAAAGGCTTCTTGAAGGGAAAGATGTAACTCTGTGAGATGAATTAACAGAACACAGAGCAGTTTTTCAGAAAGCTTCTTTCCAGTTTTGAACGGAAGGTATTTCCTTTTTCACCATAGCCCTCTATGGGCTTCCTAATATCCATTTGCCAATTCCACAAGGACAGCTTTAGTGAAAGGTTTCTTGAAGGGAAAGATGTAACTCTGTGAAATGAACTAACAGAACACAGAACAGTTTCTCAGAAAGGTTCTTTCCAGTTTTGAACGGAAGATATTTCCTTTTTCACCATAGCCCTCTATGGGCTTCCAAATATCCCTTTGCCAATTCCACCAGAACGGCCTTAGCGAAAGGACTCTTGAAGGGAAAGATGTACCTCTGTGAGATGAATTAACAGAACACAGAACAGTTCCTCAGAAAGGTTCTTTCCAGTTTTGAACGGAAGATATTTCCTTTTTCACCATAGCCCTCTATGGGCTTCCAAATATCCCTTTCCCAATTCCACAAGAACAGCCTTAGCGAAAGGCTTCTTGAAGGGAAAGATGTAACTCTGTGAGATGAATTAACAGAACACAGAGCAGTTTCTCAGAAAGCTTCTTTCCAGTTTTGAACGAAAGATATTTCCTTTTTCACCATAGCCCTCTATGGGCTTCCAAATATCCCTTTGACAATTCCACAAGAACAGCCTTAGCGAAAGGCTTCTTGAAGGGAAAGATGTAACTGTGTGAGATGAATTAACAGAACACAGAGCAGTTTCTCAGAAAGCTTCTTTCCAGTTTTGAACGGAAGATATTTCCTTTTTCACCGTAGCCCTCTAGGGGCTTCCAAATATCCCTTTGCCAATTCCACAAGAACAGCCTTAGCGAAAGGTTTCTTGAAGGGAAAGATGTAACACTGTGAGATGAATTAACAGTACACAGAGCAGTTTCGCAGAAAGCTTCTTTCCAGTTTTGAACGGAAGATATTTCCTTTTTCACCATAGCCCTCTATGGGCTTCCAAATATCCCATTGCCAATTCCACAAGAACAGCCTTAGCGAAAGGATTCTTGAAGGGAAAGATGTAACTCTGTGAGATGAATTAACAGAACACGGAGCAGTTTCTCAGAAAGCTTCTTTCCAGTTTTGAACGGAAGATATATCCTTTTTCTCCATAGCCCTCTTTGGGCTTCCAAATATCCCTTTGCCAATTCCACAAGAACAGCCTTAGCGAAAGGATTCTTGAAGGGAAAGATGTAACTCTGTGAGATGAATTAACAGAACACAGAGCAGTTTCTCAGAAAGCTTCTTTCCAGTTTTGAACGGAAGATATTTCCTTTTTCACCATAGCCCTCTATGGTCTTCCAAATATCCCTTTGACAATTCCACAAGAAGGGCCTTAGCGAAAGGCTTCTAGAAGGGAAAGATGTAACTCTGTGAGATGAATTAACAGAACACAGAACAGTTTCTCAGAAAGCTTCTTTCCAGTTTTGAACGGAAGATATTACTTTTTCACCATAGCCCTCTATGGGCTTCCAAATATCCCTTTGCCAATTCCACAAGAACAGCCTTAGCGAAAGGCTTCTTGAAGGGAAAGATGTAACTCTGTGAGATGAATTAACAGAACACAGAGCAGTTTCTCAGAAAGCTTCTTTCCAGTTTAGAACGGAAGATATTTCCTTTTTCACCATAGCCCTCTATGGGCTTCCAAATATCCCTCTGCGAATTCCACAAGAACAGCCTTAGCGAAAGGCTTCTTGAAGGGAAAGATGTAACTGTGTGAGATGAATTAACAGAACACAGAGCAGTTTCTCAGAAAGCTTCTTTCCAGTTTTGAAGGGAAGATATTTCCTTTTTCACCATAGCCCTCTATGGGCTTCCAAATATCCCTTTGCCAATTCCACCAGAACAGCCTTAGCGAAAGGCTTCTTGAAGGGAAAGATGTAACTCTGTGAGATGAATTAACAGAACACAGAGCAGTTTCTCAGAAAGCTTCTTTCCAGTTTTGAACGGAAGATATTTCCTTTTTCACCATAGCTCTCTATGGGCTTCCAAATATCCCTTTGCCAATTCCACAAGAACAGCCTTAGCGAAAGGCTTCTTAAAGGGAAAGATGTAACTCTGTGAGATGAATTAACAGAACACAGAGCAGTTTCTCAGAAAGCTTCTTTCCAGTTTTGAACGGAAGATATTTCCTTTTTCACCGTAGCCCTCTACGGGCTTCCAAATATCCCTTTGCCAATTCCACAAGAACAGCCTTAGCGAAAGGCTTCTTGAAGGGAAAGATGTAACTCTGTGAGATGAATTAGCAGAACACAGAGCAGTTTCTCAGAAAGCTTCTTTCCAGTTTTGAACTAAAGATATTTCCTTTTTCACAATAGTCCTCTATGGGCTTCCAAATATCCCTTTGCCGATTCCACAAGAAGAGCCTTAGCGAAAGGCTTCTTGAAGGGAAAGATGTAACTCTGTGAGATGAATTAACAGAACACAGAGCAGTTTCTCAGAAAGCTTCTTTCCAGTTTTGAACGGAAGATATTTCCTTTTTCACCATAGCCCTCTATGGGCTTCCAAATATCCCTTTGCCAATTCCACAAGAACAGCCTTAGCGAAAGGCTTCTTGAAGGGAAAGATGTAACTCTGTGAGATGAATTAACAGAACACAGAGCAGTTTCTCAGAAAGCTTCTTTCCAGTTTTGAACGGAAGATATTTCCTTTTTCACCGTAGCCCTCTACGGGCTTCCAAATATCCCTTTGCCAATTCCACAAGAACAGCCTTAGCGAAAGGCTTCTTGAAGGGAAAGATGTAATTCTGTGAGATGAATTAGCAGAACACAGAGCAGTTTCTCAGAAAGCTTCTTTCCAGTTTTGAACTAAAGATATTTCCTTTTTCACAATAGTCCTCTATGGGCTTCCAAATATCCCTTTGCCGATTCCACAAGAAGAGCCTTAGCGAAAGGCTTCTTGAAGGGAAAGATGTAACTCTGTGAGATGAATTAACAGAACACAGAGCAGTTTCTCAGAAAGCTTCTTTCCAGTTTTGAACGGAAGATATTTCCTTTTTCACCATAGCCCTCTATGGGCTTCCAAATATCCCTTTGCCAATTCCACAAGAACAGCCTTAGCGAAAGGCTTCTTGAAGGGAAAGATGTAACTCTGTGAGATGAATTAACAGAACACAGAGCAGTTTCTCAGAAAGCTTCTTTCCAGTTTTGAACGGAAGATATTTCCTTTTTCACCATAGCCCTCTATGGGCTTCCAAATATCCCTTTGCCAATTCCACAAGAACAGCCTTAGCGAAAGGCTTCTTGAAGGGAAAGATGTAACTCTGTGAGATGAATTAACAGAACACAGAGCAGTTTCTCAGAAAGCTTCTTTCCAGTTTTGAACGGAAGATATTTCCTTTACACCATAGCCCTCTAAGGGCTTCCAAATATCCCTTTGCCAATTGCACAAGAACAGCCTTAGCGAAAGGCTTCTTGAAGGGAAAGATGTAACTCTGTGAGATGAATTAACAGAACACAGAGCAGTTTCTCAGAAAGCTTCTTTCCAGTTTTGAACGGAAGATATTTCCTTTTTCACCATAGCCCTCTATGGGCTTCCAAATATCCCTTTGCCAATTCCACAAGAACAGCCTTAACGAAAGGCTTCTTGAAGGGAAAGATGTAACTCTGTGAGATGAATTAACAGAACACAGAGCAGTTTCTCAGAAAGCTTCTTTCCAGTTTTGAACGGAAGATATTTCCTTTTTCACCATAGCCCTCTATGGTCTTCCAAATATCCCTTTGACAATTCCACAAGAAGGGCCTTAGCGAAAGGCTTCTAGAAGGGAAAGATGTAACTCTGTGAGATGAATTAACAGAACACAGAACAGTTTCTCAGAAAGGTTCTTTCCAGTTTTGAACGGAAGATATTCCTTTTTCACCATAGCCCTCTATGGGCTTCCAAATATCCCTTTGCCAATTCCACAAGAACAGCCTTAGCGAAAGGCTTCTTGAAGGGAAAGATGTAACTCTGTGAGATGAATTAACAGAACACAGAGCAGTTTCTCAGAAAGCTTCTTTCCAGTTTAGAACGGAAGATATTTCCTTTTTCACCATAGCCCTCTATGGGCTTCCAAATATCCCTCTGCGAATTCCACAAGAACAGCCTTAGCGAAAGGCTTCTTGAAGGGAAAGATGTAACTGTGTGAGATGAATTAACAGAACACAGAGCAGTTTCTCAGAAAGCTTCTTTCCAGTTTTGAACGGAAGATATTTCCTTTTTCACATAGCCCTCTATGGGCTTCCAAATATCCCTTTGCCAATTCCACCAGAACAGCCTTAGCGAAAGGCTTCTTGAAGGGAAAGATGTAACTCTGTGAGATGAATTAACAGAACACAGAGCAGTTTCTCAGAAAGCTTCTTTCCAGTTTTGAACGGAAGATATTTCCTTTTTCACCATAGCTCTCTATGGGATTCCAAATATCCCTTTGCCAATTCCACAAGAACAGCCTTAGCGAAAGGCTTCTTAAAGGGAAAGATGTAACTCTGTGAGATGAATTAACAGAACACAGAGCAGTTTCTCAGAAAGCTTCTTTCCAGTTTTGAACGGAAGATATTTCCTTTTTCACCGTAGCCCTCTACGGGCTTCCAAATATCCCTTTGCCAATTCCACAAGAACAGCCTTAGCGAAAGGCTTCTTGAAGGGAAAGATGTAACTCTGTGAGATGAATTAGCAGAACACAGAGCAGTTTCTCAGAAAGCTTCTTTCCAGTTTTGAACGGAAGATATTTCCTTTTTCACCATAGCCCTCTATGGGCTTCCAAATATCCCATTGCCAATTCCACAAGAACAGCCTTAGCGAAAGGCTTCTTGAAGGGAAAGATGTAACTCTGTGAGATGAATTAACAGAACACAGAGCAGTTTCTCAGAAAGCTTCTTTCCAGTTTTGAACGGAAGATATATCCTTTTTCACCATAGCCCTCTATGGGCTTCCAAATTTCCCTTTGCCAATTCCACAAGAACAGCCTTAGCGAAAGGCTTCTTGAAGGGAAAGATGTAACTCTGTGAGATGAATTAACAGAACACAGAGCAGTTTCTCAGAAAGCTTCTTTCCAGTTTTGAACTAAAGATATTTCCTTTTTCACAATAGTCCTCTATGGGCTTCCAAATATCCCTTTGCGGATTCCACAAGAAGATCCTTAGCGAAAGGCTTCTTGAAGGGAAAGATGTAACTCTGTGAGATGAATTAACAGAACACAGAGCAGTTTCTCAGAAAGGTTCTTTCCAGTTTTGAACGGAAGATATTTCCTTTTTCACCATAGCCCTCTATGGGCTTCCAAATATCCCTTTGCCAATTCCACAGGAACAGCCTTAGCGAAAGGCTTCTTGAAGGGAAAGATGTAACTCTGTGAGATGAATTAACAGAACACAGAGCAGTTTCTCAGAAAGCTTCTTTCCAGTTTTGAACGGAAGATATTTCCTTTTTCACCATAGCCCTCTATGGGCTTCCAAATATCCCTTTGCCAATTCCACAAGAACAGCCTTAGCGAAAGGCTTCTTGAAGGGAAAGATGTAACTCTGTGAGATGAATTAACAGAACACAGAGCAGTTTCTCAGAAAGCTTCTTTCCAGTTTTGAACGGAAGATATTTCCTTTACACCATAGCCCTCTAAGGGCTTCCAAATATCCCTTTGCCAATTCCACAAGAACAGCCTTAGCGAAAGGCTTCTTGAAGGGAAAGATGTAACTCTGTGAGATGAATTAACAGAACACAGAGCAGTTTCTCAGAAAGCTTCTTTCCAGTTTTGAACGGAAGATATTTCCTTTTTCACCATAGCCCTCTATGGGCTTCCAAATATCCCTTTGCCAATTCCACAAGAACAGCCTTAGCGAAAGGCTTCTTGAAGGGAAAGATGTAACTCTGTGAGATGAATTAACAGAACACGGAGCAGTTTCTCAGAAAGCTTCTTTCCAGTTTTGAACGGAAGATATTTCCTTTTTCACCATAGCCCTCTATGGGCTTCCAAATATCCCTTTGCCAATTCCACAAGAACAGCCTTAGTGAAGGGCTTCTTGAAGGGAAAGATGTAACTCTGTGAGATGAATTAACAGAACACAGAGCAGTTTCTCAGAAAGCTTCTTTCCAGTTTTGAACGGAAGATATTTCCTTTACACCATAGCCCTCGAAGGGCTTCCAAATATCCCTTTGCCAATTCCACAAGAACAGCCTTAGCGAAAGGCTTCTTGAAGGGAAAGATGTAACTCTGTGAGATGAATTAACAGAACACAGAGCAGTTTCTCAGAAAGCTTCTTTCCAGTTTTGAACGGAAGATATTTCCTTTTTCACCATAGCCCTCTATGGGCTTCCAAATATCCCTTTGCCAATTCCACAAGAACAGCCTTAGCGAATGGCTTCTTGAAGGGAAAGATGTAACTGTGTGAGATGAATTAACAGAACACAGAGCAGTTTCTCAGAAAGCTTCTTTCCAGTTTTGAACGGAAGATATTTCCTTTTTCACCATAGCCCTCTATGTTCTTCCAAATATCCCTTTGACTATTCCACAAGAAGGGCCTTAGCGAAAGGCTTCTAGAAGGGAAAGATGTAACTCTGTGAGATGAATTAACAGAACACAGAACAGTTTCTCAGAAAGCTTCTTTCCAGTTTTGAACGGAAGATATTCCTTTTTCACCATAGCCCTCTATGGGCTTCCAAATATCCCTTTGCCAATTCCACAAGAACAGCCTTAGCGAAAGGCTTCTTGAAGGGAAAGATGTAACTCTGTGAGATGAATTAACAGAACACAGAGCAGTTTCTCAGAAAGCTTCTTTCCAGTTTAGAACGGAAGATATTTCCTTTTTCACCATAGCCCTCTATGGGCTTCCAAATATCCCTCTGCGAATTCCACAAGAACAGCCTTAGCGAAAGGCTTCTTGAAGGGAAAGATGTAACTGTGTGAGATGAATTAACAGAACACAGAGCAGTTTCTCAGAAAGCTTCTTTCCAGTTTTGAACGGAAGATATTTCCTTTTTCACCATAGCCCTCTATGGGCTTCCAAATATCCCTTTGCCAATTCCACCAGAACAGCCTTAGCGAAAGGCTTCTTGAAGGGAAAGATGTAACTCTGTGAGATGAATTAACAGAACACAGAGCAGTTTCTCAGAAAGCTTCTTTCCAGTTTTGAACGGAAGATATTTCCTTTTTCACCATAGCTCTCTATGGGCTTCCAAACATCCCTTTGCCAATTCCACAAGAACAGCCTTAGCGAAAGGCTTCTTAAAGGGAAAGATGTAACTCTGTGAGATGAATTAACAGAACACAGAGCAGTTTCTCAGAAAGCTTCTTTCCAGTTTTGAACGGAAGATATTTCCTTTTTCACCGTAGCCCTCTACGGGCTTCCAAATATCCCTTTGTCAATTCCACAAGAACAGCCTTAGCGAAAGGCTTCTTGAAGGGAAAGATGTAACTCTGTGAGATGAATTAGCAGAACACAGAGTAGTTTCTCAGAAAGCTTCTTTCCAGTTTTGAACGGAAGATATTTCCTTTTTCACCATAGCCCTCTATGGGCTTCCAAATATCCCTTTGCCAATTCCACAAGAACAGCCTTAGCGAAAGGCTTCTTGAAGGGAAAGATGTAACTGTGTGAGATGAATTAAGAGAACACAGAGCAGTTTCTCAGAAAGCTTCTTTCCAGTTTTGAACGGAAGATATTTCCTTTTTCACCATAGCCCTCTATGGGCTTCCAAATATCCCATTGCCAATTCCACAAGAACAGCCTTAGCGAAAGGCTTCTTGAAGGGAAAGATGTAACTCTGTGAGATGAATTAACAGAACACAGAGCAGTTTCTCAGAAAGCTTCTTTCCAGTTTTGAACGGAAGATATATCCTTTTTCACCATAGCCCTCCATGGGCTTCCAAATATCCCTTTGCCAATTCCACAAGAACAGCCTTAGCGAAAGACTTCTTGAAGGGAAAGATGTAACTCTGTGAGATGAATTAACAGAACACAGAGCAGTTTCTCAGAAAGCTTCTTTCCAGTTTTGAACTAAAGATATTTCCTTTTTCACAATAGTCCTCTATGGGCTTCCAAATATCCCTTTGCCGATTCCACAAGAAGAGCCTTAGCGAAAGGCTTCTTGAAGGGAAAGATGTAACTCTGTGAGATGAATTAACAGAACACAGAGCAGTTTCTCAGAAAGCTTCTTTCCAGTTTTGAACGGAAGATATTTCCTTTTTCACCATAGCCCTCTATGGGCTTCCAAATATCCCTTTGCCAATTCCACAAGAACAGCCTTAGCGAAAGGCTTCTTGAAGGGAAAGATGTAACTCTGTGAGATGAATTAACAGAAAACAGAGCAGTTTCTCAGAAAGCTTCTTTCCAGTTTTGAACGGAAGATATTTCCTTTTTCACCATAGCCCTCTATGGGCTTCCAAATATCCCTTTGCCAATTCCACAAGAACAGCCTTAGCGAAAGGCTTCTTCGAGGGAAAGATGTAACTCTGTGAGATGAATTAACAGAACACAGAGCAGTTTCTCAGAAAGCTTCTTTCCAGTTTTGAACGGAAGATATTTCCTTTTACACCATAGCCCTCTAAGGGCTTCCAAATATCCCTTTGCCAATTCCACAAGAACAGCCTTAGCGAAAGGCTTCTTGAAGGGAAAGATGTAACTCTGTGAGATGAATTAACAGAACACAGAGCAGTTTCTCAGAAAGCTTCTTTCCAGTTTTGAACGGAAGATATTTCCTTTTTCACCATAGCCCTCTATGGGCTTCCAAATATCCCTTTGCCAATTCCACAAGAACAGCCTTAGCGAAAGGCTTCTTGAAGGGAAAGATGTAACTCTGTGAGATGAATTAACAGAACACAGAGCAGTTTCTCAGAAAGCTTCTTTCCAGTTTTGAACGGAAGATATTTCCTTTTTCACCATAGCCCTCTATGGGCTTCCAAATATCCCTTTGCCAATTCCACAAGAACAGCCTTAGCGAAAGGCTTCTTGAAGGGAAAGATGTAACTCTGTGAGATGAATTAACAGAACACAGAACAGTTTCTCAGAAAGGTTCTTTCCAGTTTGGAACGGAAGATATTTCCTTTTTCACCATAGCACTCTATGGGCTTCCAAATATCCCTTTGCCAATTCCACAAGAACAGCCTTAGCGAAAGGCTTCTTGAAGTGAAAGATGTAACTCTGTGAGATGAATTAACAGAACACAGAGCAGTTTCTCAGAAAGCTTCTTTCCAGTTTTGAACGGAAGATATTTCCTTTTTCACCATAGCCCTCTATGGGCTTCCAAATATCCCTCTTCGAATTCCACAAGAACAGCCTTAGCGAAAGGCTTTTTGAAGGGAAAGATGTAACTGTGTGAGATGAATTAACAGAACACAGAGCAGTTTCTCAGAAAGCTTCTTTCCAGTTTTGAACGGAAGATATTTCCTTTTTCACCGTAGCCCACTATGGGCTTCCAAATATCCCTTTGCCAATTCCACAAGAACAGCCTTAGCGAAAGGATTTTGAAGGGAAAGATGTAACTCGGTGAGATGAATTAACAGAACACAGAGCAGTTTCTCAGAAAGCTTCTTTCCAGTTTTGAACGGAAGATATTCCTTTTTCACCTTAGCCCTCTATGGGCTTCCAAATATCCCTTTGCCAATTCCACAAGAACAGCCTTAGCGAAAGGCTTCTTGAAGGGAAAGATGTAACTCTGTGAGATGAATTAACAGAACACAGAGCAGTTTCTCAGAAAGCTTCTTTCCAGTTTTGTACGGAAGATATTTCCTTTTTCACCATAGCCCTCTATGGGCCTCCAAATATCCCTCTGCGAATTCCACAAGAACAGCCTTAGCGAAAGGCTTCTTGAAGGGAAAGATGTAACTGTGTGAGATGAATTAACAGAACACAGAGCAGTTTCTCCGAAAGCTTCTTTCCAGTTTTGAACGGAAGATATTTCCTTTTTCACCATAGCCCTCTATGGGCTTCCAAATATCCCTTTGCCAATTCCACAAGAACAGCCTTAGCGAAAGGCTTTTGAAGGGAAAGATGTAACTCTGTGAGATGAATTAACAGAACACAGAGCAGTTCCTCAGAAAGCTTCTTTCCTGTTTGGAACGGAACATATTTCCTTTTTCACCGTAGCCCTCTATGGGCTTCCAAATATCCCTTTGCCAATTCCACAAGAACAGCCTTAGCGAAAGGCTTCTCTAAGGGAAAGATGTAACTCTGTGAGATGAATTAACAGAACACAGAGCAGTTTCTCAGAAAGCTTCTTTCCAGTTTTGAACGGAAGATATTTCCTTTTTCACCATAGCCCTCTAAGGGCTTCCAAATATCCCTTTGCCAATTCCACAAGAACAGCCTTAGCGAAAGGCTTCTTGAAGGGAAAGATGTAACTCTGTGAGATGAATTAACAGAACACAGAGCAGTTTCTCAGAAAGCTTCTTTCCAGTTTTGAACGGAAGATATTTCCTTTTTCACCATAGCCCTCTATGGGCTTCCAAATATCGCTTTGCCAATTCCACAAGAACAGCCTTAGCGAAAGGCTTCTTCAAGGGAAAGATGTAACTCTGTGCGATGTATTGACAGAACACAGAGCAGTTTCTCAGAAAGCTTCTTTCCAGTTTTGAACGGAAGATATTTCCTTTTTCACCATAGCCCTCTATGGGCTTCCAAATATGCCTTTGCCAATTCCACAAGGACAGCCTTAGCGAAAGGTTTCTTGAAGGGAAAGATATAACTCTGTGAGATGAACTAACAGAACACAGAACAGTTTCTCAGAAAGGTTCTTTCCAGTTTTGAACGGAAGATATTTCCTTTTTCACCATAGCCCTCTATGGGCTTCCAAATATCCCTTTGCCAATTCCACCAGAACGGCCTTAGCGAAAGGATTCTTGAAGGGAAAGATGTAACTCTGTGAGATGAATTAACAGAACACAGAACAGTTCCTCAGAAAGGTTCTTTCCAGTTTTGAACGGAAGATACTTCCTTTTTCACCATAGCCCTCTATGGGCTTCCAAATATCCCTTTGCCAATTCCACAAGAACAGCCTTAGCGAAAGGCTTCTTGAAGGGAAAGATGTAACTCTGTGAGATGAATTAACAGAACACTGAGCAGTTTCTCAGAATGCTTCTTTCCAGTTTTGAACGGAAGATATTTCCTTTTTCACCATAGCCCTCTATTGGCTTCCAAATATCCCTTTGACAATTCCACAAGAACAGCCTTAGCGAAAGGCTTCTTGAAGGGAAAGGTGTCACCCTGTGAGATGAATTAACAGAACACAGAGCAGTTTCTCAGAAAGCTTCTTTCCAGTTTTGAACGGAAGATATTTCCTTTTTCACCATAGCCCTCTATGGGCTTCCAAATATCCCTTTGCCAATTCCACAAGAACAGCCTTAGGGAAAGGCTTCATGAAGGGAAAGATGTAACTCTGTGAGATGAATTAACAGAACACAGAGCAGTTTCTCAGAAAGTTTCTTTCCAGTTTTGAACGGAAGATATTTCCTTTTTCACCATAGCCCTCTATGGGCTTCCAAATATCCCTTTGCCAATTCCACAAGAACGGCCGTAGCGAAAGGCTTCTTGAAGGGAAAGATGTAACTCTGTGAGATGAATTAACAGAACACAGAGCAGTTTCTCAAAAAGATTCTTTCTAGTTTTGAACGGAAGATATTTCCTTTTTCACCATAGCCCTTTATGGGCTTCCAAATATCCCTTTGCCAATTCCACAAGAACAGCCTTAGCGAAAGGCTTCTTGAAGGGAAAGATGTAACTCTGTGAGATGAATTAACAGAACACTGAGCAGTTTCTCAGAATGCTTCTTTCCAGTTTTGAACGGAAGATATTTCCTTTTTCACCATAGCCCTCTATGGGCTTCCAAATATCCCTTTGCCAATTCCACAAGAACGGCCTTAGCGAAAGGCTTCTTGAAGGAAAGATGTAACTCTGTGAGATGAATTAACAGAACACAGAGCAGTTTCTCAGAAAGCTTCTTTCCAGTTTTGAACGGAAGATATTTCCTTTTTCACCATAGCCCTCTATGGGCTTCCAAATATCCCTTTGCCAATTCCACAAGAACGGCCTTAGCGAAAGGCTTCTTGAAGGGAAAGATGTAACTCTGTGAGATGAATTAACAGAACACAGAGCAGTTTCTCAAAAAGATTCTTTCCAGTTTTGAACGGAAGATATTTCCTTTTTCACCATAGCCCTCTATGGGCTTCCAAATATCCCTTTGCCAATTCCACAAGAACAGCCTTAGGGAAAGGCTTCTTAAAGGGAAAGATGTAACTCTGTGAGATGAATTAACAGAACACAGAGCAGTTTCTCAGAAAGCTTCTTTCCAGTTTTGAACGGAAGATATTTCCTTTTTCACCATAGCCCTCTATGAGCTTCCACATATCCCTTTGCCAATTCCACAAGAACGGCCGTAGCGAAAGGCTTCTTGAAGGGAAAGATGTAACTCTGTGAGATGAATTAACAGAACACAGAGCAGTTTCTCAGAAAGCTTCTTTCCAGTTTTGAACGGAAGATATTTCCTTTTTCACCGTAGCCCTCTACGGGCTTCCAAATATCCCTTTGTCAATTCCACAAGAACAGCCTTAGCGAAAGGCTTCTTGAAGGGAAAGATGTAACTCTGTGAGATGAATTAGCAGAACACAGAGCAGTTTCTCAGAAAGCTTCTTTCCAGTTTTGAACGGAAGATATTTCCTTTTTCACCATAGCCCTCTATGGGCTTCCAAATATCCCTTTGCCAATTCCACAAGAACAGCCTTAGCGAAAGGCTTCTTGAAGGGAAAGATGTAACTGTGTGAGATGAATTAAGAGAACACAGAGCAGTTTCTCAGAAAGCTTCTTTCCAGTTTTGAACGGAAGATATTTCCTTTTTCACCATAGCCCTCTATGGGCTTCCAAATATCCCATTGCCAATTCCACAAGAACAGCCTTAGCGAAAGGCTTCTTGAAGGGAAAGATGTAACTCTGTGAGATGAATTAACAGAACACAGAGCAGTTTCTCAGAAAGCTTCTTTCCAGTTTTGAACGGAAGATATATCCTTTTTCACCATAGCCCTCCATGGGCTTCCAAATATCCCTTTGCCAATTCCACAAGAACAGCCTTAGCGAAAGGCTTCTTGAAGGGAAAGATGTAACTCTGTGAGATGAATTAACAGAACACAGAGCAGTTTCTCAGAAAGCTTCTTTCCAGTTTTGAACTAAAGATATTTCCTTTTTCACAATAGTCCTCTATGGGCTTCCAAATATCCCTTTGCCGATTCCACAAGAAGAGCCTTAGCGAAAGGCTTCTTGAAGGGAAAGATGTAACTCTGTGAGATGAATTAACAGAACACAGAGCAGTTTCTCAGAAAGCTTCTTTCCAGTTTTGAACGGAAGATATTTCCTTTTTCACCATAGCCCTCTATGGGCTTCCAAATATCCCTTTGCCAATTCCACAAGAACAGCCTTAGCGAAAGGCTTCTTGAAGGGAAAGATGTAACTCTGTGAGATGAATTAACAGAACACAGAGCAGTTTCTCAGAAAGCTTCTTTCCAGTTTTGAACGGAAGATATTTCCTTTTTCACCATAGCCCTCTATGGGCTTCCAAATATCCCTTTGCCAATTCCACAAGAACAGCCTTAGCGAAAGGCTTCTTCGAGGGAAAGATGTAACTCTGTGAGATGAATTAACAGAACACAGAGCAGTTTCTCAGAAAGCTTCTTTCCAGTTTTGAACGGAAGATATTTCCTTTTACACCATAGCCCTCTAAGGGCTTCCAAATATCCCTTTGCCAATTCCACAAGAACAGCCTTAGCGAAAGGCTTCTTGAAGGGAAAGATGTAACTCTGTGAGATGAATTAACAGAACACAGAGCAGTTTCTCAGAAAGCTTCTTTCCAGTTTTGAACGGAAGATATTTCCTTTTTCACCATAGCCCTCTATGGGCTTCCAAATATCCCTTTGCCAATTCCACAAGAACAGCCTTAGCGAAAGGCTTCTTGAAGGGAAAGATGTAACTCTGTGAGATGAATTAACAGAACACAGAGCAGTTTCTCAGAAAGCTTCTTTCCAGTTTTGAACGGAAGATATTTCCTTTTTCACCATAGCCCTCTATGGGCTTCCAAATATCCCTTTGCCAATTCCACAAGAACAGCCTTAGCGAAAGGCTTCTTGAAGGGAAAGATGTAACTCTGTGAGATGAATTAACAGAACACAGAACAGTTTCTCAGAAAGGTTCTTTCCAGTTTGGAACGGAAGATATTTCCTTTTTCACCATAGCACTCTATGGGCTTCCAAATATCCCTTTGCCAATTCCACAAGAACAGCCTTAGCGAAAGGCTTCTTGAAGTGAAAGATGTAACTCTGTGAGATGAATTAACAGAACACAGAGCAGTTTCTCAGAAAGCTTCTTTCCAGTTTTGAACGGAAGATATTTCCTTTTTCACCATAGCCCTCTATGGGCTTCCAAATATCCCTCTTCGAATTCCACAAGAACAGCCTTAGCGAAAGGCTTTTTGAAGGGAAAGATGTAACTGTGTGAGATGAATTAACAGAACACAGAGCAGTTTCTCAGAAAGCTTCTTTCCAGTTTTGAACGGAAGATATATCCTTTTTCACCGTAGCCCACTATGGGCTTCCAAATATCCCTTTGCCAATTCCACAAGAACAGCCTTAGCGAAAGGATTTTGAAGGGAAAGATGTAACTCGGTGAGATGAATTAACAGAACACAGAGCAGTTTCTCAGAAAGCTTCTTTCCAGTTTTGAACGGAAGATATTCCTTTTTCACCTTAGCCCTCTATGGGCTTCCAAATATCCCTTTGCCAATTCCACAAGAACAGCCTTAGCGAAAGGCTTCTTGAAGGGAAAGATGTAACTCTGTGAGATGAATTAACAGAACACAGAGCAGTTTCTCAGAAAGCTTCTTTCCAGTTTTGTACGGAAGATATTTCCTTTTTCACCATAGCCCTCTATGGGCCTCCAAATATCCCTCTGCGAATTCCACAAGAACAGCCTTAGCGAAAGGCTTCTTGAAGGGAAAGATGTAACTGTGTGAGATGAATTAACAGAACACAGAGCAGTTTCTCAGAAAGCTTCTTTCCAGTTTTGAACGGAAGATATTTCCTTTTTCACCATAGCCCTCTATGGGCTTCCAAATATCCCTTTGCCAATTCCACAAGAACAGCCTTAGCGAAAGGCTTTTGAAGGGAAAGATGTAACTCTGTGAGATGAATTAACAGAACACAGAGCAGTTCCTCAGAAAGCTTCTTTCCTGTTTGGAACGGAACATATTTCCTTTTTCACCGTAGCCCTCTATGGGCTTCCAAATATCCCTTTGCCAATTCCACAAGAACAGCCTTAGCGAAAGGCTTCTCTAAGGGAAAGATGTAACTCTGTGAGATGAATTAACAGAACACAGAGCAGTTTCTCAGAAAGCTTCTTTCCAGTTTTGAACGGAAGATATTTCCTTTTTCACCATAGCCCTCTATGGGCTTCGAAATATCCCTTTGCCAATTCCACAAGAACAGCCTTAGCGAAAGGCTTCTTGAAGGGGAAGATGTAACTCTGTGAGATGAATTAACAGAACACAGAGCAGTTTCTCAGAAAGCTTCTTTCCAGTTTTGAACGGAAGATATTTCCTTTTTCACCATAGCCCTCTAAGGGCTTCCAAATATCCCTTTGCCAATTCCACAAGAACAGCCTTAGCGAAAGGCTTCTTGAAGGGAAAGATGTAACTCTGTGAGATGAATTAACAGAACACAGAGCAGTTTCTCAGAAAGCTTCTTTCCTGTTTTGAACGGAAGATATTTCCTTTTTCACCATAGCCCTCTATGGGCTTCCAAATATCGCTTTGCCAATTCCACAAGAACAGCCTTAGCGAAAGGCTTCTTCAAGGGAAAGATGTAACTCTGTGCGATGTATTGACAGAACACAGAGCAGTTTCTCAGAAAGCTTCTTTCCAGTTTTGAACGGAAGATATTTCCTTTTTCACCATAGCCCTCTATGGGCCTCCAAATATCCCTCTGCGAATTCCACAAGAACAGCCTTAGCGAAAGGCTTCTTGAAGGGAAAGATGTAACTGTGTGAGATGAATTAACAGAACACAGAGCAGTTTCTCAGAAAGCTTCTTTCCAGTTTTGAACGGAAGATATTTCCTTTTTCACCATAGCCCTCTATGGGCTTCCAAATATCCCTTTGCCAATTCCACAAGAACAGCCTTAGCGAAAGGCTTTTGAAGGGAAAGATGTAACTCTGTGAGATGAATTAACAGAACACAGAGCAGTTCCTCAGAAAGCTTCTTTCCTGTTTGGAACGGAACATATTTCCTTTTTCACCGTAGCCCTCCATGGGCTTCCAAATATCCCTTTGCCAATTCCACAAGAACAGCCTTAGGGAAAGGCTTCATGAAGGGAAAGATGTAACTCTGTGAGATGAATTAACAGAACACAGAGCAGTTTCTCAGAAAGTTTCTTTCCAGTTTTGAACGGAAGATATTTCCTTTTTCACCATAGCCCTCTATGGGCTTCCAAATATCCCTTTGCCAATTCCACAAGAACGGCCGTAGCGAAAGGCTTCTTGAAGGGAAAGATGTAACTCTGTGAGATGAATTAACAGAACACAGAGCAGTTTCTCAAAAAGATTCTTTCTAGTTTTGAACGGAAGATATTTCCTTTTTCACCATAGCCCTTTATGGGCTTCCAAATATCCCTTTGCCAATTCCACAAGAACAGCCTTAGCGAAAGGCTTCTTGAAGGGAAAGATGTAACTCTGTGAGATGAATTAACAGAACACTGAGCAGTTTCTCAGAATGCTTCTTTCCAGTTTTGAACGGAAGATATTTCCTTTTTCACCATAGCCCTCTATGGGCTTCCAAATATCCCTTTGCCAATTCCACAAGAACGGCCTTAGCGAAAGGCTTCTTGAAGGAAAGATGTAACTCTGTGAGATGAATTAACAGAACACAGAGCAGTTTCTCAGAAAGCTTCTTTCCAGTTTTGAACGGAAGATATTTCCTTTTTCACCATAGCCCTCTATGGGCTTCCAAATATCCCTTTGCCAATTCCACAAGAACAGCCTTAGCTAAAGGCTTCTTGAAGGGAAAGATGTAACTCTGTGAGATGAATTAACAGAACACAGAGCAGTTTCTCAAAAAGATTCTTTCCAGTTTTGAACGGAAGATATTTCCTTTTTCACCATAGCCCTCTATGGGCTTCCAAATATCCCTTTGCCAATTCCACAAGAACAGCCTTAGGGAAAGGCTTCTTGAAGGGAAAGATGTAACTCTGTGAGATGAATTAACAGAACACAGAGCAGTTTCTCAGAAAGCTTCTTTCCAGTTTTGAACGGAAGATATTTCCTTTTTCACCATAGCCCTCTATGGGCTTCCACATATCCCTTTGCCAATTCCACAAGAACGGCCGTAGCGAAAGGCTTCTTGAAGGGAAAGATGTAACTCTGTGAGATGAATTAACAGAACACAGAGCAGTTTCTCAGAAAGCTTCTTTCCAGTTTTGAACGGAAGATATTTCCTTTTTCACCATAGCCCTCTATGGGCTTCCAAATATCCCTTTGCCAATTCCACAAGAACAGCCTTAGTGAAAGGCTTCTTGAAGGGAAAGATGTAACTCTGTGAGATGAATTAACAGAACACAGAGCAGTTTCTCAGAAAGCTTCTTTCCAGTTTTGAACGGAAGATATTTCCTTTTTCACCATAGCCCTCTATGGGCTTCCAAATATCCCTTTGCCAATTCCACAAGAACAGCCTTAGCGAAAGGCTTCTTGAAGGGAAAGATGTAACTCTGTGAGATGAATTAACACAACACAGAACAGTTTCTCAGAAAGGTTCTTTCCAGTTTGGAACGGAAGATATTTCCTTTTTCACCATAGCACTCTATGGGCTTCCAAATATCCCTCTGCGAATTCCACAAGAACAGCCTTAGCGAAAGGCTTCTTGAAGGGAAAGATGTAACTGTGTGAGATGAATTAACAGAACACAGAGCAGTTTCTCAGAAAGCTTCTTTCCAGTTTTGAACGGAAGATATTTCCTTTTTCACCATAGCCCTCTATGGGCTTCCAAATATCCCTTTGCCAATTCCACAAGAACAGCCTTAGCGAAAGGCTTTTGAAGGGAAAGATGTAACTCTGTGAGATGAATTAACAGAACACAGAGCAGTTCCTCAGAAAGCTTCTTTCCTGTTTGGAACGGAACATATTTCCTTTTTCACCGTAGCCCTCTATGGGCTTCCAAATATCCCTTTGCCAATTCCACAAGAACAGCCTTAGCGAAAGGCTTCTCTAAGGGAAAGATGTAACTCTGTGAGATGAATTAACAGAACACAGAGCAGTTTCTCAGAAAGCTTCTTTCCAGTTTTGAACGGAAGATATTTCCTTTTTCACCATAGCCCTCTATGGGCTTCCAAATATCCCTTTGCCAATTCCACAAGAACAGCCTTAGCGAAAGGCTTCTTGAAGGGGAAGATGTAACTCTGTGAGATGAATTAACAGAACACAGAGCAGTTTCTAAGAAAGCTTCTTTCCAGTTTTGAACGGAAGATATTTCCTTTTTCACCATAGCCCTCTAAGGGCTTCCAAATATCCCTTTGCCAATTCCACAAGAACAGCCTTAGCGAAAGGCTTCTTGAAGGGAAAGATGTAACTCTGTGAGATGAATTAACAGAACACAGAGCAGTTTCTCAGAAAGCTTCTTTCCAGTTTTGAACGGAAGATATTTCCTTTTTCACCATAGCCCTCTATGGGCTTCCAAATATCGCTTTGCCAATTCCACAAGAACAGTCTTAGCGAAAGGCTTCTTCAAGGGAAAGATGTAACTCTGTGAGATGTATTGACAGAACACAGAGCAGTTTCTCAGAAAGCTTCTTTCCAGTTTTGAACGGAAGATATTTCCTTTTTCACCATAGCCCTCTATGGGCTTCCAAATATGCCTTTGCCAATTCCACAAGGACAGCCTTAGCGAAAGGTTTCTTGAAGGGAAAGATATAACTCTGTGAGATGAACTAACAGAACACAGAACAGTTTCTCAGAAAGGTTCTTTCCAGTTTTGAACGGAAGATATTTCCTTTTTCACCATAGCCCTCTATGGGCTTCCAAATATCCCTTTGCCAATTCCACCAGAACGGCCTTAGCGAAAGGATTCTTGAAGGGAAAGATGTAACTCTGTGAGATGAATTAACAGAACACAGAACAGTTCCTCAGAAAGGTTCTTTCCAGTTTTGAACGGAAGATATTTCCTTTTTCACCATAGCCCTCTATGGGCTTCCAAATATCCCTTTGCCAATTCCACAAGAACAGCCTTAGCGAAAGGCTTCTTGAAGGGAAAGATGTAACTCTGTGAGATGAATTAACAGAACACTGAGCAGTTTCTCAGAATGCTTCTTTCCAGTTTTGAACGGAAGATATTTCCTTTTTCACCATAGCCCTCTATTGGCTTCCAAATATCCCTTTGACAATTCCACAAGAACAGCCTTAGCGAAAGGCTTCTTGAAGGGAAAGGTGTCACCCTGTGAGATGAATTAACAGAACACAGAGCAGTTTCTCAGAAAGCTTCTTTCCAGTTTTGAACGGAAGATATTTCCTTTTTCACCATAGCCCTCTATGGGCTTCCAAATATCCCTTTGCCAATTCCCCAAGAACAGCCTTAGGGAAAGGCTTCATGAAGGGAAAGATGTAACTCTGTGAGATGAATTAACAGAACACAGAGCAGTTTCTCAGAAAGTTTCTTTCCAGTTTTGAACGGAAGATATTTCCTTTTTCACCATAGCCCTCTATGGGCTTCCAAATATCCCTTTGCCAATTCCACAAGAACGGCCGTAGCGAAAGGCTTCTTGAAGGGAAAGATGTAACTCTGTGAGATGAATTAACAGAACACAGAGCAGTTTCTCAAAAAGATTCTTTCTAGTTTTGAACGGAAGATATTTCCTTTTTCACCATAGCCCTTTATGGGCTTCCAAATATCTCTTTGCCAATTCCACAAGAACAGCCTTAGCGAAAGGCTTCTTGAAGGGAAAGATGTAACTCTGTGAGATGAATTAACAGAACACTGAGCAGTTTCTCAGAATGCTTCTTTCCAGTTTTGAACGGAAGATATTTCCTTTTTCACCATAGCCCTCTATGGGCTTCCAAATATCCCTTTGCCAATTCCACAAGAACGGCCTTAGCGAAAGGCTTCTTGAAGGAAAGATGTAACTCTGTGAGATGAATTAACAGAACACAGAGCAGTTTCTCAGAAAGCTTCTTTCCAGTTTTGAACGGAAGATATTTCCTTTTTCACCATAGCCCTCTATGGGCTTCCAAATATCCCTTTGCCAATTCCACAAGAACGGCCTTAGCGAAAGGCTTCTTGAAGGGAAAGATGTAACTCTGTGAGATGAATTAACAGAACACAGAGCAGTTTCTCAAAAAGATTCTTTCCAGTTTTGAACGGAAGATATTTCCTTTTTCACCATAGCCCTCTATGGGCTTCCAAATATCCCTTTGCCAATTCCACAAGAACAGCCTTAGGGAAAGGCTTCTTGAAGGGAAAGATGTAACTCTGTGAGATGAATTAACAGAACACAGAGCAGTTTCTCAGAAAGCTTCTTTCCAGTTTTGAACGGAAGATATTTCCTTTTTCACCATAGCCATCTATGGGCTTCCACATATCCCTTTGCCAATTCCACAAGAACGGCCGTAGCGAAAGGCTTCTTGAAGGGAAAGATGTAACTCTGTGAGATGAATTAACAGAACACAGAGCAGTTTCTCAAAAAGATTCTTTCTAGTTTTGAACGGAAGATATTTCCTTTTTCACCATAGCCCTTTATGGGCTTCCAAATATCCCTTTGTCAATTCCACAAGAACAGCATTAGCGAAAGGCTTCTTGAAGGCAATGATGTAACTATGTGAGATGAATTAACAGAACACAGAGCAGTTTCTCAGAAAGCTTCTTTCCAGTTTTGAACGGAAGATATTTCCTTTTTCACCATAGCCCTCTATGGGCTTCCAAATATCCCTTTGCCAATTCCACAAGAACAGCCTTAGCGAAAGGCTTCTTGAAGGGAAAGATGTAACTGTGTGAGATGAATTAACAGAACACAGAGCAGTTTCTCAGAAAGCTTCTTTCCAGTTTTGAACGGAAGATATTTCCTTTTTCACCATAGCCCTCTATGGGCTTCCAAATATCCCTTTGCCAATTCCACAAGAACAGCCTTAGCGAAAGGCTTCTTGAAGGGAAAGATGTTACTCTGTGAGATGAATTAACAGAACACAGAGCAGTTTCTCAGAAAGCTTCTTTCCAGTTTTGAACGGAAGATATTTCCTTTTTCACCGTAGCCCTCTATGGGCTTCCAAATATCCCTTTTCTAATTCCACAAGAACTGCCTTAGCGAAAGGCTTCTTGAAGGGAAAGATGTAACTCTGTAAGATGAATTAACAGAACACAGAGCAGTTTCTCGGAAAGCTTCCTTCCAGTTTTGAACGGAAGATATTTCCTTTTTAACCATAGCCCTCTATGGGCTTCCAAATATCCCTTTTCCAATTCCACAAGTACAGCCTTAGCGAAAGGCTTCTTGAAGGGAAAGATGTAACTCTGTGAGATGAATTAACAGAACACAGAGCAGTTTCTCAGAATGCTTCTTTCCAGTTTTGAACGGAAGAAATTTCCTTTTTCACCATAGCCCGCTATGGGCTTCCAAATATCCCTTTGACAATTCCACAAGAACGGCCTTTGCGAAAGGCTTCTTGAAGGGAAAGATGTAACTCTGTGAGATGAATTAACAGAACACCGAACAGTTTCTCAGAAAGCTTCTTCCCAGTTTTGAACGGAAGATATTCCTTTTTCACCATAGCCCTTTATGGGCTTCCAAATATCCCTTTGCCAATTCCACAAGAACAGCCTTAGCGAAAGGCTTCTTGAAGGGAAAGATGTAACTCTGTGAGATGAATTAACAGAACCCAGAGCAGTTTCTCAGAAAGCTTCTTTCCAGTTTTGAACGGAAGATATTTCCTTTTTCACCATAGCCCTCTATGGGCTTCCAAATATCCCTCTGCGAATTCCACAAGAACAGCCTTAGCGAAAGGCTTCTTGAAGGGAAAGATGTAACTGTGTGAGATGAATTAACAGAACACAGAGCAGTTTCTCAGAAAGTTTCTTTCCTGTTTGGAACGGAAGATATTTCCTTTTTCACCGTAGCCCTCTATGGGCTTCCAAATATCCATTTGCCAATTCCACAAGGACAGCCTTAGCGAAAGGTTTCTTCAAGGGAAAGATGTAACTCTGTGAGATGAACTAACAGAACACAGAACAGTTTCTCAGAAAGGTTGTTTCCAGTTTTGAACGGAAGATATTTCCTTTTTCACCATAGCCCTCTATGGGCTTCCAAATATCCCTTTGCCAATTCCACCAGAACGGCCTTAGCGAAAGGATTCTTGAAGGGAAAGATGTAACTCTGTGAGATGAATTAACAGAACACAGAACAGTTCCTCAGAAAGGTTCTTTCCAGTGTTGATCGGAAGATATTTCCTTTTTCACCATAGCCCTCTATGGGCTTCCAAATATCCCTCTTCGAATTCCACAAGAACAGCCTTAGCGAAAGGCTTTTTGAAGGGAAAGATGTAACTGTGTGAGATGAATTAACAGAACACAGAGCAGTTTCTCAGAAAGCTTCTTTCCAGTTTTGAACGGAAGATATTTCCTTTTTCACCGTAGCCCACTATGGGCTTCCAAATATCCCTTTGCCAATTCCACAAGAACAGCCTTAGCGAAAGGCTTTTGAAGGGAAAGATGTAACTCGGTGAGATGAATTAACAGAACACAGAGCAGTTTCTCAGAAAGCTTCTTTCCAGTTTTGAACGGAAGATATTCCTTTTTCACCTTAGCCCTCTATGGGCTTCCAAATATCCCTTTGCCAATTCCACAAGAACAGCCTTAGCGAAAGGCTTCTTGAAGGGAAAGATGTAACTCTGTGAGATGAATTAAAAGAACACAGAGCAGTTTCTCAGAAAGCTTCTTTCCAGTTTTGTACGGAAGATATTTCCTTTTTCACCATAGCCCTCAATGGGCCTCCAAATATCCCTCTGCGAATTCCACAAGAACAGCCTTATCGAAAGGCTTCTTGAAGGGAAAGATGTAACTGTGTGAGATGAATTAACAGAACACAGAGCAGTTTCTCAGAAAGCTTCTTTCCAGTTTTGAACGGAAGATATTTCCTTTTTCACCATAGCCCTCTATGGGCTTCCAAATATCCCTTTGCCAATTCCACAAGAACAGCCTTAGCGAAAGGCTTTTGAAGGGAAAGATGTAACTCTGTGAGATGAATTAACAGAACACAGAGCAGTTCCTCAGAAAGCTTCTTTCCTGTTTGGAACGGAACATATTTCCTTTTTCACCGTAGCCCTCTATGGGCTTCCAAATATCCCTTTGCCAATTCCACAAGAACAGCCTTAGCGAAAGGCTTCTCTAAGGGAAAGATGTAACTCTGTGAGATGAATTAACAGAACACA
The DNA here is from genome assembly GCF_047675955.1 of Chlorocebus sabaeus. NCBI lineage: Eukaryota > Metazoa > Chordata > Mammalia > Primates > Cercopithecidae > Chlorocebus > Chlorocebus sabaeus. The sequence goes on along the minus strand of NW_027327246.1, from coordinate 649,164 downwards.
GAGCAGTTTCTCAGAAAGCTTCTTTCCAGTTTTGAACGGAAGATATTTCCTTTTTCACCATAGCCCTCTATGGGCTTCCAAATATGCCTTTGCCAATTCCACAAGGACAGCCTTAGCGAAAGGTTTCTTGAAGGGAAAGATGTAACTCTGTGAGATGAACTAACAGAACACAGAACAGTTTCTCAGAAAGGTTCTTTCCAGTTTTGAACGGAAGATATTTCCTTTTTCACCATAGCCCTCTATGGGCTTCCAAATATCCCTTTGCCAATTCCACCAGAACGGCCTTAGCGAAAGGATTCTTGAAGGGAAAGATGTAACTCTGTGAGATGAATTAACAGAACACAGAACAGTTCCTCAGAAAGGTTCTTTCCAGTTTTGAACGGAAGATATTTCCTTTTTCACCATAGCCCTCTATGGGCTTCCAAATATCCCTTTGCCAATTCCACAAGAACAGCCTTAGCGAAAGGCTTCTTGAAGGGAAAGATGTAACTCTGTGAGATGAATTAACAGAACACTGAGCAGTTTCTCAGAATGCTTCTTTCCTGTTTTGAACGGAAGATATTTCCTTTTTCACCATAGCCCTCTATGGGCTTCCAAATATCCCTTTGCCAATTCCACCAGAACGGCCTTAGCGAAAGGATTCTTGAAGGGAAAGATGTAACTCTGTGAGATGAATTAACAGAACACAGAACAGTTCCTCAGAAAGGTTCTTTCCAGTTTTGAACGGAAGATATTTCCTTTTTCACCATAGCCCTCTATGGGCTTCCAAATATCCCTTTGCCAATTCCACAAGAACAGCCTTAGCGAAAGGCTTCTTGAAGGGAAAGATGTAACTCTGTGAGATGAATTAACAGAACACTGAGCAGTTTCTCAGAATGCTTCTTTCCTGTTTTGAACGGAAGATATTTCCTTTTTCACCATAGCCCTCTATGGGCTTCCAAATATCCCTTTGACAATTCCACAAGAACAGCCTTAGCGAAAGGCTTCTTGAAGGGAAAGGTGTCACCCTGTGAGATGAATTAACAGAACACAGAGCAGTTTCTCAGAAAGCTTCTTTCCAGTTTTGAACGGAAGATATTTCCTTTTTCACCATAGCCCTCTATGGGCTTCCAAATATCCCTTTGCCAATTCCACAAGAACAGCCTTAGGGAAAGGCTTCATGAAGGGAAAGATGTAACTCTGTGAGATGAATTAACAGAACACAGAGCAGTTTCTCAGAAAGTTTCTTTCCAGTTTTGAACGGAAGATATTTCCTTTTTCACCATAGCCCTCTATGGGCTTCCAAATATCCCTTTGCCAATTCCACAAGAACGGCCGTAGCGAAAGGCTTCTTGAAGGGAAAGATGTAACTCTGTGAGATGAATTAACAGAACACAGAGCAGTTTCTCAAAAAGATTCTTTCTAGTTTTGAACGGAAGATATTTCCTTTTTCACCATAGCCCTTTATGGGCTTCCAAATATCTCTTTGCCAATTCCACAAGAACAGCCTTAGCGAAAGGCTTCTTGAAGGGAAAGATGTAACTCTGTGAGATGAATTAACAGAACACTGAGCAGTTTCTCAGAATGCTTCTTTCCAGTTTTGAACGGAAGATATTTCCTTTTTCACCATAGCCCTCTATGGGCTTCCAAATATCCCTTTGCCAATTCCACAAGAACGGCCTTAGCGAAAGGCTTCTTGAAGGAAAGATGTAACTCTGTGAGATGAATTAACAGAACACAGAGCAGTTTCTCAGAAAGCTTCTTTCCAGTTTTGAACGGAAGATATTTCCTTTTTCACCATAGCCCTCTATGGGCTTCCAAATATCCCTTTGCCAATTCCACAAGAACGGCCTTAGCGAAAGGCTTCTTGAAGGGAAAGATGTAACTCTGTGAGATGAATTAACAGAACACAGAGCAGTTTCTCAAAAAGATTCTTTCCAGTTTTGAACGGAAGATATTTCCTTTTTCACCATAGCCCTCTATGGGCTTCCAAATATCCCTTTGCCAATTCCACAAGAACAGCCTTAGGGAAAGGCTTCTTGAAGGGAAAGATGTAACTCTGTGAGATGAATTAACAGAACACAGAGCAGTTTCTCAGAAAGCTTCTTTCCAGTTTTGAACGGAAGATATTTCCTTTTTCACCATAGCCCTCTATGGGCTTCCACATATCCCTTTGCCAATTCCACAAGAACGGCCGTAGCGAAAGGCTTCTTGAAGGGAAAGATGTAACTCTGTGAGATGAATTAACAGAACACAGAGTAGTTTCTCAAAAAGATTCTTTCTAGTTTTGAACGGAAGATATTTCCTTTTTCACCATAGCCCTCTATGGGCTTCCAAATATCCCTTTGCCAATTCCACAAGAACAGCCTTAGCGAAAGGCTTCTTGAAGGGAAAGATGTTACTCTGTGAGATGAATTAACAGAACACAGAGCAGTTTCTCAGAAAGCTTCTTTCCAGTTTTGAACGGAAGATATTTCCTTTTTCACCGTAGCCCTCTATGGGCTTCCAAATATCCCTTTTCTAATTCCACAAGAACTGCCTTAGCGAAAGGCTTCTTGAAGGGAAAGATGTAACTCTGTGAGATGAATTAACAGAACACAGAGCAGTTTCTCGGAAAGCTTCCTTCCAGTTTTGAACGGAAGATATTTCCTTTTTAACCATAGCCCTCTATGGGCTTCCAAATATCCCTTTTCCAATTCCACAAGTACAGCCTTAGCGAAAGGCTTCTTGAAGGGAAAGATGTAACTCTGTGAGATGAATTAACAGAACACAGAGCAGTTTCTCAGAATGCTTCTTTCCAGTTTTGAACGGAAGAAATTTCCTTTTTCACCATAGCCCGCTATGGGCTTCCAAATATCCCTTTGACAATTCCACAAGAACGGCCTTTGCGAAAGGCTTCTTGAAGGGAAAGATGTAACTCTGTGAGATGAATTAACAGAACACCGAACAGTTTCTCAGAAAGCTTCTTCCCAGTTTTGAACGGAAGATATTCCTTTTTCACCATAGCCCTTTATGGGCTTCCAAATATCCCTTTGCCAATTCCACAAGAACAGCCTTAGCGAAAGGCTTCTTGAAGGGAAAGATGTAACTCTGTGAGATGAATTAACAGAACCCAGAGCAGTTTCTCAGAAAGCTTCTTTCCAGTTTTGAACGGAAGATATTTCCTTTTTCACCATAGCCCTCTATGGGCTTCCAAATATCCCTCTGCGAATTCCACAAGAACAGCCTTAGCGAAAGGCTTCTTGAAGGGAAAGATGTAACTGTGTGAGATGAATTAACAGAACACAGAGCAGTTTCTCAGAAAGCTTCTTTCCTGTTTGGAACGGAAGATATTTCCTTTTTCACCGTAGCCCTCTATGGGCTTCCAAATATCCATTTGCCAATTCCACAAGGACAGCCTTAGCGAAAGGTTTCTTCAAGGGAAAGATGTAACTCTGTGAGATGAACTAACAGAACACAGAACAGTTTCTCAGAAAGGTTGTTTCCAGTTTTGAACGGAAGATATTTCCTTTTTCACCATAGCCCTCTATGGGCTTCCAAATATCCCTTTGCCAATTCCACCAGAACGGCCTTAGCGAAAGGCTTCTTGAAGGGAAAGATGTAACTCTGTGAGATGAATTAACAGAACACAGAACAGTTCCTCAGAAAGGTTCTTTCCAGTGTTGATCGGAAGATATTTCCTTTTTCACCATAGCCCTCTATGGGCTTCCAAATATCCCTTTGCCAATTCCACAAGAACAGCCTTAGCGAAAGGCTTCTTGAAGGGAAAGATGTAACTCTGTGAGATGAATTAACAGAACACAGAGCAGTTTCTCAGAAAGCTTCCTTCCAGTTTTGAACGGAAGATATTTCCTTTTTCACCATAGCCCTCTATGGGCTTCCAAATATCCCTTTTCCAATTCCACAAGAACAGCCTTAGCGAAAGGCTTCTTGAAGGGAAAGATGTAACTCTGTGAGATGAATTAACGGATCACAGAGCAGTTTCTCAGAATGCTTCTTTCCAGTTTTGAACGGAAGTTATTTCCTTTTTCACCATAGCCCTCTATGGGCTTCCAAATATCCCTTTGCCAATTCCACCAGAACAGCCTTAGGGAAAGGCTTCTTGAAGGGAAAGATGTAACTCTGTGAGATGAATTAACAGAACACAGAGCAGTTTCTCAGAAAGCTTCTTTCCAGTTTTGAACGGAAGATATTTCCTTTTTCACCATAGCTCTCTATGGGCTTCCAAATATCCCTTTGCCAATTCCAAAAGAACAGCCTTAGCGAAAGGCTTCTTAAAGGGAAAGATGTAACTCTGTGAGATGAATTAACAGAACACAGAGCAGTTTCTCAGAAAGCTTCTTTCCAGTTTTGAACGGAAGATATTTCCTTTTTCACCGTAGCCCTCTACGGGCTTCCAAATATCCCTTTGCCAATTCCACAAGAACAGCCTTAGCGAAAGGCTTCTTGAAGGGAAAGATGTAACTCTGTGAGATGAATTAGCAGAACACAGAGCAGTTTCTCAGAAAGCTTCTTTCCAGTTTTGAACGGAAGATATTTCCTTTTTCACCATAGCCCTCTATGGGCTTCCAAATATCCCTTTGCCAATTCCACAAGAACAGCCTTAGCGAAAGGCTTCTTGAAGGGAAAGATGTAACTGTGTGAGATGAATTAAGAGAACACAGAGCAGTTTCTCAGAAAGCTTCTTTCCAGTTTTGAACGGAAGATATTTCCTTTTTCACCATAGCCCTCTATGGGCTTCCAAATATCCCATTGCCAATTCCACAAGAACAGCCTTAGCGAAAGGCTTCTTGAAGGGAAAGATGTAACTCTGTGAGATGAATTAACAGAACACAGAGCAGTTTCTCAGAAAGCTTCTTTCCAGTTTTGAACGGAAGATATATCCATTTTCACCATAGCCCTCTATGGGCTTCCAAATATCCCTTTGCCAATTCCACAAGAACAGCCTTAGCGAAAGGCTTCTTGAAGGGAAAGATGTAACTCTGGGAGATGAATTACCAGAACACAGAGCAGTTTCTCAGAAAGCTTCTTTCGAGTTTTGAACGGAAGATATTTCCTTTTTCACCATAGCCCTCTATGGGCTTCCAAATATCCCTTTGCCAATTCCACAAGAACAGCCTTAGCGAAAGGCTTCTTGAAGGGAAAGATGTAACTCTGTGAGATGAATTAACAGAACACAGAGCAGTTTCTCAGAAAGCTTCTTTCCAGTTTTGAACGGAAGATATTTCCTTTACACCATAGCCCTCTAAGGGCTTCCAAATATCCCTTTGCCAATTCCACAAGAACAGCCTTAGCGAAAGGCTTCTTGAAGGGAAAGATATAACTCTGTGAGATGAATTAACAGAACACAGAGCAGTTTCTCAGAAAGCTTCTTTCCAGTTTTGAACGGAAGATATTTCCTTTTTCACCATAGCCCTCTATGGGCTTCCAAATATCCCTTTGCCAATTCCACAAGAACAGCCTTAGCGAAAGGCTTCTTGAAGGGAAAGATGTAACCCTGTGAGATGAACTAACAGAACACAGAACAGTTTCTCAGAAAGGTTGTTTCCAGTTTTGAACGGAAGATATTTCCTTTTTCACCATAGCCCTCTATGGGCTTCCAAATATCCCTTTGCCAATTCCACCAGAACGGCCTTAGCGAAAGGATTCTTCAAGGGAAAGATGTAACTCTGTGAGATGAATTAACAGAACACAGAACAGTTCCTCAGAAAGCTTCTTTCCAGTGTTGATCGGAAGATATTTCCTTTTTCACCATAGCCCTCTATGGGTTTCCAAATATCCCTTTGCCAATTCCACAAGAACAGCCTTAGCGAAAGGCTTCTTGAAGGGAAAGATGTAACTCTGTGAGATGAATTAACAGAACACAGAGCAGTTTCTCAGAAAGCTTCCTTCCAGTTTTGAACGGAAGATATTTCCTTTTTAACCATAGCCCTCTATGGGCTTCCAAATATCCCTTTTCCAATTCCACAAGAACAGCCTTAGCGAAAGGCTTCTTGAAGGGAAAGATGTAACTCTGTGAGATGAATTAACAGATCACAGAGCAGTTTCTCAGAATGCTTCTTTCCAGTTTTGAACGGAAGTTATTTCCTTTTTCACCATAGCCCTCTATGGGCTTCCAAATATCCCTTTGCCAATTCCACCAGAACAGCCTTAGCGAAAGGCTTCTTGAAGGGAAAGATGTAACTCTGTGAGATGAATTAACAGAACACAGAGCAGTTTCTCAGAAAGCTTCTTTCCAGTTTTGAACGGAAGATATTTCCTTTTTCACCATAGCCCTCTATGGGCTTCCAAATATCCCTCTTCGAATTCCACAAGAACAGCCTTAGCGAAAGGCTTTTTGAAGGGAAAGATGTAACTGTGTGAGATGAATTAACAGAACACAGAGCAGTTTCTCAGAAAGCTTCTTTCCAGTTTTGAACGGAAGATATTTCCTTTTTCACCGTAGCCCACTATGGGCTTCCAAATATCCCTTTGCCAATTCCACAAGAACAGCCTTAGCGAAAGGCTTTTGAAGGGAAAGATGTAACTCGGTGAGATGAATTAACAGAACACAGAGCAGTTTCTCAGAAAGCTTCTTTCCAGTTTTGAACGGAAGATATTCCTTTTTCACCTTAGCCCTCTATGGGCTTCCAAATATCCCTTTGCCAATTCCACAAGAACAGCCTTAGCGAAAGGCTTCTTGAAGGGAAAGATGTAACTCTATGAGATGAATTAACAGAACACAGAGCAGTTTCTCAGAAAGCTTCTTTCCAGTTTTGTACGGAAGATATTTCCTTTTTCACCATAGCCCTCTATGGGCCTCCAAATATCCCTCTGCGAATTCCACAAGAACAGCCTTAGCGAAAGGCTTCTTGAAGGGAAAGATGTAACTGTGTGAGATGAATTAACAGAACACAGAGCAGTTTCTCAGAAAGCTTCTTTCCAGTTTTGAACGGAAGATATTTCCTTTTTCACCATAGCCCTCTATGGGCTTCCAAATATCCCTTTGCCAATTCCACAAGAACAGCCTTAGCGAAAGGCTTTTGAAGGGAAAGATGTAACTCTGTGAGATGAATTAACAGAACACAGAGCAGTTCCTCAGAAAGCTTCTTTCCAGTTTTGAACGGAAGATATTTCCTTTTTCACCATAGCCCTCTAAGGGCCTCCATATATCCCTTTGCCAATTCCACAAGAACAGCCTTAGCGAAAGGCTTCTTGAAGGGAAAGATGTAACTCTGTGAGATGAATTAACAGAACACAGAGCAGTTTCTCAGAAAGCTTCTTTCCAGTTTTGAACGGAAGATATTTCCTTTTTCACCATAGCCCTCTATGGGCTTCCAAATATCGCTTTGCCAATTCCACAAGAACAGCCTTAGCGAAAGGCTTCTTCAAGGGAAAGATGTAACTCTGTGAGATGTATTGACAGAACACAGAGCAGTTTCTCAGAAAGCTTCTTTCCAGTTTTGAACGGAAGATATTTCCTTTTTCACCATAGCCCTCTATGGGCTTCCAAATATGCCTTTGCCAATTCCACAAGGACAGCCTTAGCGAAAGGTTTCTTGAAGGGAAAGATGTAACTCTGTGAGATGAACTAACAGAACACAGAACAGTTTCTCAGAAAGGTTCTTTCCAGTTTTGAACGGAAGATATTTCCTTTTTCACCATAGCCCTCTATGGGCTTCCAAATATCCCTTTGCCAATTCCACCAGAACGGCCTTAGCGAAAGGATTCTTGAAGGGAAAGATGTAACTCTTTGAGATGAATTAACAGAACACAGAACAGTTCCTCAGAAAGGTTCTTTCCAGTTTTGAACGGAAGATATTTCCTTTTTCACCATAGCCCTCTATGGGCTTCCAAATATCCCTTTGCCAATTCCACAAGAACAGCCTTAGCGAAAGGCTTCTTGAAGGGAAAGATGTAACTCTGTGAGATGAATTAACAGAACACTGAGCAGTTTCTCAGAATGCTTCTTTCCTGTTTTGAACGGAAGATATTTCCTTTTTCACCATAGCCCTCTATGGGCTTCCAAATATCCCTTTGACAATTCCACAAGAACAGCCTTAGCGAAAGGCTTCTTGAAGGGAAAGGTGTCACCCTGTGAGATGAATTAACAGAACACAGAGCAGTTTCTCAGAAAGCTTCTTTCCAGTTTTGAACGGAAGATATTTCCTTTTTCACCATAGCCCTCTATGGGCTTCCAAATATCCCTTTGCCAATTCCACAAGAACAGCCTTAGGGAAAGGCTTCATGAAGGGAAAGATGTAACTCTGTGAGATGAATTAACAGAACACAGAGCAGTTTCTCAGAAAGTTTCTTTCCAGTTTTGAACGGAAGATATTTCCTTTTTCACCATAGCCCTCTATGGGCTTCCAAATATCCCTTTGCCAATTCCACAAGAACAGCCTTAGCGAAAGCCTTCTTGAAGGGAAAGATGTAACTGTGTGAGATGAATTAACAGAACACAGAGCAGTTTCTCAGAAAGCTTCTTTCCAGTTTTGAACGGAAGATATTTCCTTTTTCACCATAGCCCTCTATGGGCTTCCAAATATCCCTTTGCCAATTCCACAAGAAAAGCCTTAGCGAAAGTCTTCTTGAAGGGAAAGATGTTACTCTGTGAGATGAATTACAGAACACAGAGCAGTTTCTCAGAAAGCTTCTTTCCAGTTTTGAACGGAAGATATTTCCTTTTTCACCATAGCCCTTTATGGGCTTCCAAATATCCCTTTGCCAATTCCACAAGAACAGCCTTAGCGAAAGGCTTCTTGAAGGGAAAGATGTAACTCTGTGAGATGAATTAACAGAACACAGAGCAGTTTCTCAGAAAGCTTCTTTCCAGTTTTGAACGGAAGATATTTCCTTTTTCACCATAGCCCTCTATGGGCTTCCAAATATTCCTCTGCGAATTCCACAAGAACAGCCTTAGCGAAAGGCTTCTTGAAGGGAAAGATGTAACTGTGTGAGATGAATTAACAGAACACAGAGCAGTTTCTCAGAAAGCTTCTTTCCTGTTTGGAACGGAAGATATTTCCTTTTTCACCGTAGCCCTCTATGGGCTTCCAAATATCCATTTGCCAATTCCACAAGGACAGCCTTAGCGAAAGGCTTCTTGAAGGGAAAGATGTAACTCTGTGAGATGAACTAACAGAACACAGAACAGTTTCTCAGAAAGGTTCTTTCCAGTTTTGAACGGAAGATATTTCCTTTTTCACCATAGCCCTCTATGGGCTTCCAAATATCCCTTTGCCAATTCCACCAGAACGGCCTTAGCGAAAGGATTCTTGAAGGGAAAGATGTAACTCTGTGAGATGAATTAACAGAACACAGAACAGTTCCTCAGAAAGGTTCTTTCCAGTGTTGATCGGAAGATATTTCCTTTTTCACCATTGCCCTCTATGGGCTTCCAAATATCCCTTTGCCAATTCCACAAGAACAGCCTTAGCGAAAGGCTTCTTGAAGGGAAAGATGTAACTCTGTGAGATGAATTAACAGAACACAGAGCAGTTTCTCAGAAAGCTTCCTTCCAGTTTTGAACGGAAGATATTTCCTTTTTAACCATAGCCCTCTATGGGCTTCCAAATATCCCTTTTCCAATTCCACAAGAACAGCCTTAGCGAAAGGCTTCTTGAAGGGAAAGATGTAACTCTGTGAGATGAATTAACAGATCACAGAGCAGTTTCTCAGAATGCTTCTTTCCAGTTTTGAACGGAAGTTATTTCCTTTTTCACCATAGCCCTCTATGGGCTTCCAAATATCCCTTTGCCAATTCCACAAGAACAGCCTTAGCGAAAGGCTTCTTGAAGGGAAAGATGTAACTCTGTGAGATGAATTAACAGAACACAGAAGAGTTTCTCAGAAAGCTTCTTTCCAGTTTTGAACGGAAGATATTTCCTTTTTCACCATAGCCCTCTAAGGGCTTCCAAATATCCCTTTGACAATTCCACAAGAACGGCCTTAGCGAAAGGCTTCTTGAAGGGAAAGATGTAACTCTGTGAGATGAATTAACAGAACACCGAACAGTTTCTCAGAAAGCTTCTTTCCAGTTTTGAACGGAAGATATTCCTTTTTCACCATAGCCCTCTATGGGCTTCCAAATATCCCTTTGCCAATTCCACAAGAACAGCCTTAGCGAAAGGCTTCTTGAAGGGAAAGATGTAACTGTGTGAGATGAATTAACAGAACACAGAGCAGTTTCTCAGAAAGCTTCTTTCCAGTTTTGAACGGAAGATATTTCCTTTTTCACCATAGCCCTCTATGGGCTTCCAAATATCCCTTTGCCAATTCCACAAGAACAGCCTTAGCGAAAGGCTTTTGAAGGGAAAGATGTAACTCTGTGAGATGAATTAACAGAACACAGAGCAGTTTCTCAGAAAGCTTCTTTCTTGTTTGGAACGGAAGATATTTCGTTTATCACCATAGCCCTCTATGGGCTTCCAAATATCCCTTTGCCAATTCCACAACAACAGCATTAGCGAAAGGCTTCTGTAAGGGAAAGATGTAACTCTGTGAGATGAATTAACAGAATACAGAGCAGTTTCTCAGAAAGCTTCTTTCCAGTTTTGAACGGAAGATATTTCCTTTTTCACCGTAGCCCTCTATGGGCTTCCAAATATCCATTTGCCAATTCCACAAGGACAGCCTTAGCGAAAGTTTTCTTGAAGGGAAAGATGTAACTCTGTGAGATGAACTAACAGAACACAGAACAGTTTCTCAGAAAGGTTGTTTCCAGTTTGGAACGGAAGATATTTCCTTTTTCACCATAGCCCTCTATGGGCTTCCAAATATCCCTTTGCGAATTCCACAAGAACGGCCCTAGCGAAAGGCTTCTTGAAGGGAAAGATGTAACTCTGTGAGATGAATTAACAGAACACAGAGCAGTTTCTCAAAAAGATTCTTTCCAGTTTTGAACGGAAGATATTTCCTTTTTCACCATAGCCCTCAATGGGCTTCCAAATATCCCTTTGCCAATTCCACAAGAACAGCCTTAGCGAAAGGCTTCTTGAAGGGAAAGATGTAACTCTGTGAGATGAATTAACAGAACACAGAGCAGTTTCTCAGAAAGCTTCTTTCCAGTTTGGAACGGAAGATATTTCCTTTTTCACCATAGCCCTCTATGGGCTTCCAAATATCCCTTTGACAATTCCACAAGAACGGCCTTAGCGAAAGGCTTCATGAAGGGAAAGATGTAACTCTGTGAGGTGAATTAACAGAACACCGAACAGTTTCTCAGAAAGCTTCTTTCCAGTTTTGAACGGAAGATATTCCTTTTTCACTATAGCCCTCTATAGGCTTCCAAATATCCCTTTGCCAATTCCACAAGAACAGCCTTAGCGAAAGGCTATTGAAGGGAAAGATGTAACTCTGTGAGATGAATTAACAGAACACAGAGCAGTTTCTCAGAAAGCTTCTTTCCTGTTTGGAACGGAAGATATTTCCTTTTTCACCGTAGCCCTCTATGGGCTTCCAAATATCCCTTTGCCAATTCCACAAGAACAGCCTTAGCGAAACGCTTCTCTAAGGGAAAGATGTAACTCTGTGAGATGAATTAACAGAACACAGAGCAGTTTCTCAGAAAGATTCTTTCCAGTTTTGAACGGAAGATATTTCCTTTTTCACCATAGCCCTCTATGGGCTTCCAAATATCCCTCTGCCAATTCCACAAGAACAGCCTTAGCGATAGGTTTCTTGAAGGGAAAGATGTAACTGTGTGAGATGAATTAACAGAACACAGAGCAGGTTCTCAGAAAGCTTCTTTGCAGTTTTGAACGGAAGATATTTCCTTTTTCACCATAGCCCTCTATGGACTTCCAAATATCCCTTTGCCAATTCCACAAGAACAGCCTTAGCGAAAGGCTTCTTGAAGGGAAAGATGTAACTCTGTGAGATGAATTAACAGAACACAGAGCAGTTTCTCAGAAAGCTTCCTTCCAGTTTTGAACGGAAGATATTTCCTTTTTAACCATAGCCCTCTATGGGCTTCCAAATATCCCTTTGCCAATTCCACAAGAACAGCCTTAGCGAAAGGCTTCTTGAAGGGAAAGATGTAACTCTGTGAGATGAATTAACAGAACACAGAGCAGTTTCTCAGAAAGCTTCTTTCCAGTTTTGAACGGAAGATATTTCCTTTTTCACCATAGCCCTCTATGGGCTTCCAAATATCCCTTTGACAATTCCACAAGAACGGCCTTAGCGAAAGGACTCTTGAAGGGAAAGATGTAACTCTGTGAGATGAATAAACAGAACACCGAACAGTTTCTCAGAAAGCTTCTTTCCAGTTTTGAACGGAAGATAATCCGGTTTCACCATAGCCCTCTATGGGCTTCCAAATATCCCTTTGCCAATTCCACAAGAACAGTCTTAGCGAAAGGCTTCTTGAAGGGAAAGATGTAACTGTGTGAGATGAATTAACAGAACACAGAGCAGTTTCTCAGAAAGCTTCTTTCCAGTTTTGAACGGAAGATATTTCCATTTTCACCATAGCCCTCTATGGGCTTCCAAATATCCCTCTGCGAATTGCACAAGAACAGCCTTAGCGAAAGGCTTCCTGAAGGGAAAGATGTAACTCTGTGAGATGAATTAACAGAACACAGAGCAGTTTCTCAGAAAGCTTCTTTCCAGTTTTGAACGGAAGATATTTCCTTTTTCAGCATAGCCCTCTATGGGCTTCCAAATATCCCTTTGCCAATTCCACAAGAACAGCCTTAGCGAAAGGCTTTTGAAGGGAAAGATGTAAATCTGTGAGATGAATTAACAAAACACAGAGCAGTTTCTCAGAAAGCTTCTTTCCTGTTTGGAACGGAAGATATTTCCTTTTTCACCGTAGCCCTCTATGGGCTTCCAAATATCCCTTTGCCAATTCCACAAGAACAGCCTGAGCGAAAGGCTTCTCTAAGGGAAAGATGTAACTCTGTGACATGAATTAACAGAACACAGAGCAGTTTCTCAGAAAGCTTCTTTCCAGTTTGGAACGGAAGATATTTCCTTTTTCACCATAGCCCTCTATGGGCTTCCAAATATCCCTTTGCCAATTCCACAAGAACAGCCTTAGCGAAAGGTTTCTTGAAGGGGAAGATGTAACTGTGTGAGATGAATTAACAGAACACAGAGCAGTTTCTCAGAAAGCTTCTTTCCAGTATTGAACGGAAGATATTTCCTTTTTCACCATAGCCCTCTAAGGGCTTCCAAATATCCCTTTGCCAATTCCACAAGAACAGCCTTAGCGAAAGGCTTCTTGAAGGGAAAGATGTAACTCTGTGAGATGAATTAACAGAACACAGAGCAGTTTCTCAGAAAGCTTCTTTCCAGTTTTGAACGGAAGATATTTCCTTTTTCACCATAGCCCTCTATGGGCTTCCAAATATCTCTTTGCCAATTCCACAAGAACAGCCTTAGCGAAAGGCTTCTTGAAGGGAAAGATGTAACTCTGTGAGATGAATTAACAGAACACAGAGCAGTTTCTCAGAAAGCTTCTTTCCAGTTTGGAACGGAAGGTATTTCCTTTTTCACCATAGCCCTCTATGGGCTTCCTAATATCCATTTGCCAATTCCACAAGGACAGCTTTAGCGAAAGGTTTCTTGAAGGGAAAGATGTAACTCTGTGAGATGAACTAACAGAACACAGAACAGTTTCTCAGAAAGGTTCTTTCCAGTTTTGAACGGAAGATATTTCCTTTTTCACCATAGCCTTCTATGGGCTTCCAAATATCCCTTTGCCAATTCCACCAGAACGGCCTTAGCGAAAGGACTCTTAAGGGAAAGATTTAACACTGTGAGATGAATTAACAGAACACAGAACAGTTCCTCAGAAAGGTTCTTTCCAGTTTTGAACGGAAGATATTTCCTTTTTCACCATAGCCCTCTATGGGCTTCCAAATATCCCTTTGCCAATTCCACAAGAACAGCCTTAGCGAAAGGCTTCTTGAAGGGAAAGATGTAACTCTGTGAGATGAATTAACAGAACACAGAGCAGTTTCTCAGAAAGCTTCCTTCCAGTTTTGAACGGAAGATATTTCCTTTTTAACCATAGCCCTCTATGGGCTTCCAAATATCCCTTTTCCAATTCCACAAGAACAGCCTTAGCGAAAGGCTTCTTGAAGGGAAAGATGTAACTCTGTGAGATGAATTAACAGATCACAGAGCAGTTTCTCAGAATGCTTCTTTCCAGTTTTGAACGGAAGTTATTTCCTTTTTCACCATAGCCCTCTATGGGCTTCCAAATATCCCTTTGCCAATTCCACAAGAACAGCCTTAGCGAAAGGCTTCTTGAAGGGAAAGATGTAACTCTGTGAGATGAATTAACAGAACACAGAAGAGTTTCTCAGAAAGGTTGTTTCCAGTTTTGAACGGAAGATATTTCCTTTTTCACCATAGCCCTCTAAGGGCTTCCAAATATCCCTTTGACAATTCCACAAGAACGGCCTTAGCGAAAGGCTTCTTGAAGGGAAAGATGTAACTCTGTGAGATGAATTAACAGAACACCGAACAGTTTCTCAGAAAGCTTCTTTCCAGTTTTGAACGGAAGATATTCCTTTTTCACCATAGCCCTCTATGGGCTTCCAAATATCCCTTTGCCAATTCCACAAGAACAGCCTTAGCGAAAGGCTTCTTGAAGGGAAAGATGTAACTGTGTGAGATGAATTAACAGAACACAGAGCAGTTTCTCAGAAAGCTTCTTTCCAGTTTTGAACGGAAGATATTTCCTTTTTCACCCTAGCCCTCTATGGGCTTCCAAATATCCCTTTGCCAATTCCACAAGAACAGCCTTAGCGAAAGGCTTTTGAAGGGAAAGATGTAACTCTGTGAGATGAATTAACAGAACACAGAGCAGTTTCTCAGAAAGCTTCTTTCTTGTTTGGAACGGAAGATATTTCGTTTTTCACCATAGCCCTCTATGGGCTTCCAAATATCCCTTTGCCAATTCCACAACAACAGCCTTAGCGAAAGGCTTCTGTAAGGGAAAGATGTAACTCTGTGAGATGAATTAACAGAATACAGAGCAGTTTCTCAGAAAGCTTCTTTCCAGTTTTGAACGGAAGATATTTCCTTTTTCACCGTAGCCCTCTATGGGCTTCCAAATATCCATTTGCCAATTCCACAAGGACAGCCTTAGCGAAAGTTTTCTTGAAGGGAAAGATGTAACTCTGTGAGATGAACTAACAGAACACAGAACAGTTTCTCAGAAAGGTTGTTTCCAGTTTGGAACGGAAGATATTTCCTTTTTCACCATAGCCCTCTATGGGCTTCCAAATATCCCTTTGCGAATTCCACAAGAACGGCCCTAGCGAAAGGCTTCTTGAAGGGAAAGATGTAACTCTGTGAGATGAATTAGCAGAACACAGAGCAGTTTCTCAGAAAGCTTCTTTCCAGTTTTGAACGGAAGATATTTCCTTTTTCACCATAGCCCTCTATGGGCTTCCAAATATCCCTTTGCCAATTTCACAAGAACGGCCTTAGCGAAAGGCTTCTTGAAGGGAAAGATGTAACTCTGTGAGATGAATTAACAGAACACAGAGCAGTTTCTCAAAAAGATTCTTTCCAGTTTTGAACGGAAGATATTTCCTTTTTCACCATAGCCCTCAATGGGCTTCCAAATATCCCTTTGCCAATTCCACAAGAACAGCCTTAGCGAAAGGCTTCTTGAAGGGAAAGATGTAACTCTGTGAGATGAATTAACAGAACACAGAGCAGTTTCTCAGAAAGCTTCTTTCCAGTTTGGAACGGAAGATATTTCCTTTTTCACCATAGCCCTCTATGGGCTTCCAAATATCCCTTTGACAATTCCACAAGAACGGCCTTAGCGAAAGGCTTCATGAAGGGAAAGATGTAACTCTGTGAGATGAATTAACAGAACACCGAACAGTTTCTCAGAAAGCTTCTTTCCAGTTTTGAACGGAAGATATTCCTTTTTCACTATAGCCCTCTACAGGCTTCCAAATATCCCTTTGCCAATTCCACAAGAACAGCCTTAGCGAAAGGCTATTGAAGGGAAAGATGTAACTCTGTGAGATGAATTAACAGAACACAGAGCAGTTTCTCAGAAAGCTTCTTTCCTGTTTGGAACGGAAGATATTTCCTTTTTCACCGTAGCCCTCTATGGGCTTCCAAATATCCCTTTGCCAATTCCACAAGAACAGCCTTAGCGAAACGCTTCTCTAAGGGAAAGATGTAACTCTGTGAGATGAATTAACAGAACACAGAGCAGTTTCTCAGAAAGATTCTTTCCAGTTTTGAACGGAAGATATTTCCTTTTTCACCATAGCCCTCTATGGGCTTCCAAATATCCCTCTGCCAATTCCACAAGAACAGCCTTAGCGATAGGCTTCTTGAAGGGAAAGATGTAACTGTGTGAGATGAATTAACAGAACACAGAGCAGGTTCTCAGAAAGCTTCTTTGCAGTTTTGAACGGAAGATATTTCCTTTTTCACCATAGCCCTCTATGGACTTCCAAATATCCCTTTGCCAATTCCACAAGAACAGCCTTAGCGAAAGGCTTCTTGAAGGGAAAGATGTAACTCTGTGAGATGAATTAACAGAACACAGAGCAGTTTCTCAGAAAGCTTCCTTCCAGTTTTGAACGGAAGATATTTCCTTTTTAACCATAGCCCTCTATGGGCTTCCAAATATCCCTTTGCCAATTCCACAAGAACAGCCTTAGCGAAAGGCTTCTTGAAGGAAAAGATGTAACTCTGTGAGATGAATTAACAGAACACAGAGCAGTTTCTCAGAAAGCTTCTTTCCAGTTTTGAACGGAAGATATTTCCTTTTTCACCATAGCCCTCTATGGGCTTCCAAATATCCCATTGACAATTCCACAAGAACGGCCTTAGCGAAAGGACTCTTGAAGGGAAAGATGTAACTCTGTGAGATGAATAAACAGAACACCGAACAGTTTCTCAGAAAGCTTCTTTCCAGTTTTGAACGGAAGATATTCCGGTTTCACCATAGCCCTCTATGGGCTTCCAAATATCCCTTTGCCAATTCCACAAGAACAGCCTTAGCGAAAGGCTTCTTGAAGGGAAAGATGTAACTGTGTGAGATGAATTAACAGAACACAGAGCAGTTTCTCAGAAAGCTTCTTTCCAGTTTTGAACGGAAGATATTTCCATTTTCACCATAGCCCTCTATGGGCTTCCAAATATCCCTCTGCGAATTGCACAAGAACAGCCTTAGCGAAAGGCTTCCTGAAGGGAAAGATGTAACTCTGTGAGATGAATTAACAGAACACAGAGCAGTTTCTCAGAAAGCTTCTTTCCAGTTTTGAACGGAAGATATTTCCTTTTTCAGCATAGCCCTCTATGGGCTTCCAAATATCCCTTTGCCAATTCCACAAGAACAGCCTTAGCGAAAGGCTTTTGAAGGGAAAGATGTAAATCTGTGAGATGAATTAACAAAACACAGAGCAGTTTCTCAGAAAGCTTCTTTCCTGTTTGGAACGGAAGATATTTCCTTTTTCACCGTAACCCTCTATGGGCTTCCAAATATCCCTTTGCCAATTCCACAAGAACAGCCTGAGCGAAAGGCTTCTCTAAGGGAAAGATGTAACTCTGTGACATGAATTAACAGAACACAGAGCAGTTTCTCAGAAAGCTTCTTTCCAGTTTGGAACGGAAGATATTTCCTTTTTCACCATAGACCTCTATGGGCTTCCAAATATCCCTTTGCCAATTCCACAAGAACAGCCTTAGCGAAAGGTTTCTTGAAGGGGAAGATGTAACTGTGTGAGATGAATTAACAGAAAACAGAGCAGTTTCTCAGAAAGCTTCTTTCCAGTATTGAACGGAAGATATTTCCTTTTTCACCATAGCCCTCTAAGGGCTTCCAAATATCCCTTTGCCAATTCCACAAGAACAGCCTTAGCGAAAGGCTTCTTGAAGGGAAAGATGTAACTCTGTGAGATGAATTAACAGAACACAGAGCAGTTTCTCAGAAAGCTTCTTTCCAGTTTTGAACGGAAGATATTTCCTTTTTCACCATAGCCCTCTATGGGCTTCCAAATATCCCTTTGCCAATTCCACAAGAACAGCCTTAGCGAAAGGCTTCTTGAAGGGAAAGATGTAACTCTGTGAGATGAATTAACAGAACACAGAGCAGTTTCTCAGAAAGCTTCTTTCCAGTTTGGAACGGAAGGTATTTCCTTTTTCACCATAGCCCTCTATGGGCTTCCTAATATCCATTTGCCAATTCCACAAGGACAGCTTTAGCGAAAGGTTTCTTGAAGGGAAAGATGTAACTCTGTGAGATGAACTAACAGAACACAGAACAGTTTCTCAGAAAGGTTCTTTCCAGTTTTGAACGGAAGATATTTCCTTTTTCACCATAGCCCTCTATGGGCTTCCAAATATCCCTTTGCCAATTCCACCAGAACGGCCTTAGCGAAAGGACTCTTGAAGGGAAAGATTTAACACTGTGAGATGAATTAACAGAACACAGAACAGTTCCTCAGAAAGGTTCTTTCCAGTTTTGAACGGAAGATATTTCCTTTTTCACCATAGCCCTCTATGGGCTTCCAAATATCCCTTTGCCAATTCCACAAGAACAGCCTTAGCGAAAGGCTTCTTGAAGGGAAAGATGTAACTCTGTGAGATGAATTAACAGAACACAGAGCAGTTTCTCAGAAAGCTTCTTTCCAGTTTTGAACGGAAGATATTTCCTTTTTCACCACAGCCCTCTATGGGCTTCCAAATATCCCTTTCCCAATTCCACAAGAACAGCCTTAGCGAAAGGCTTCTTGAAGGGAAAGATGTAACTGTGTGAGATGAATTAACAGAACACAGAGCAGTTTCTCAGAAAGCTTCTTTCCAGTTTTGAACGGAAGATATTTCCTTTTTCACCGTAGCCCTCTAGGGGCTTCCAAATATCCCTTTGCCAATTCCACAAGAACAGCCTTGGCGAAAGGCTTCTTGAAGGGAAAGGTGTAACTCTGTGTGATGAATTAACAGAACACAGATCAGTTTCGCAGAAAGCTTCTTTCCAGTTTTGAACCAAAGATATTTCCTTTTTCACCATAGCCCTCTATGGGCTTCCAAATATCCCTTTGCCAATTCCACAAGAACAGCCTTAGCGAAAGGCTTCTTGAAGGGAAAGATGTAACTCTGTGAGATGAATTAACAGAACACAGAGCAGTTTCTCAGAAAGCTTCTTTCCAGTTTTGAACGGAAGATATTTCCTTTTTCACCATAGCCCTCTATGGGCTTCCAAATATCCCTCTGCGAATTGCACAAGAACAGCCTTAGCGAAAGGCTTCTTGAAGGGAAAGATGTAACTGTGTGAGATGAATTAACAGAACACAGAGCAGTTTCTCAGAAAGCTTCTTTCCAGTTGTGAACGGAAGATATTCCCTTTTTCACCATAGCCCTCTATGGGCTTCGAAATATCCCTTTGCCAATTCCACAAGAACAGCCTTGCGAAAGGCTTTTGAAGGGAAAGATGTAACTCTGTGAGATGAATTAACAGAACACAGAGCAGTTTCTCAGAAAGCTTCTTTCCTGTTTGGAACGGAAGATATTTCCTTTTTCACCGTAGCCCTCTATGGGCTTCCAAATATCCCTTTGCCAATTCCACAAGAACAGCCTTAGCGAAAGGCTTCTCTAAGGGAAAGATGTAACTCTGTGAGATGAATTAACAGAACACAGAGCAGTTTCTCAGAAAGCTTCTTTCCAGTTTTGAACGGAAGATATTTCCTTTTTCACCATAGCCCTCTATGGGCTTCCAAATATCCCTTTGACAATTCCACAAGAACAGCCTTAGCGAAAGGCTTCTTGAAGGGGAAGATGTAACTCTCTGAGATGAATTAACAGAACACAAAGCAGTTTCTCAGAAAGCTTCTTTCCAGTTTTGAACGGAAGATATTTCCTTTTTCACCATAGCACTCTAAGGGCATCCAAATATCCCTTTGCCAATTCCACAAGAACAGCCTTAGCGAAAGGCTTCTTGAAGGGAAAGATGTAACTCTGTGAGATAAATTAACAGAACACAGAGCAGTTTCTCAGAAAGCTTCTTTCCAGTTTTGAACGGAAGATATTTCCTTTTTCACCATAGCCCTCTATGGGCATCCAAATATCCCTTTGCCAATTCCACAAGAACAGCCTTAGCGAAAGGCTTCTTGAAGGGAAAGATGTAACTGTGTGAGATGAATTAACAGAACACAGAGCAGTTTCTCAGAAAGCTTCTTTCCAGTTTTGAACGGAAGATATTTCCTTTTTCACCATAGCCCTCTATGGGCTTCCAAATATCCCTTTGCCAATTCCACAAGAACAGCCTCAGCGAAAGACTTCTTGAAAGGAAAGATGTAACTCTGTGACATGAATTAACAGAACACAGAACAGTTTCTCAGAAAGGTTCTTTCCAGTTTTGAACGGAAGATATTTCCTTTTTCACCATAGCCCTCTATGGGCTTCCAAATATCCCTTTGCCAATTCCACAAGAACAGCCTTAGCGAAAGGCTTCTTGAAGAGAAAGATGTAACTCTGTGAGATGAATTAACAGAACACAGAGCAGTTTCTCAGAATGCTTCTTTCCTGTTTTGAACGGAAGATATTTCCTTTTTCACCATAGCCCTCTATGGGCTTCCAAATATCCCTTTGCCAATTCCACAAGAACAGCCTTAGAGAAAGGCTTCTTGAAGGGAAAGATGTAACTCTGTGAGATGAATTAACAGAACACAGAGCAGTTTCTCAGAAAGCTTCTTTCCTGTTTTGAACGGAAGTTATTTCCTTTTTCACCATAGCACTCTATGGGCTTCAAAATATCCCTTTGCCAATTCCACAAGAACAGCCTTAGCGAAAGGCTTCTTGAAGTGAAAGATGTAACTCTGTGAGATGAATTAACAGAACACAGAGCAGTTTCTCAGAAAGCTTCTTTCCAGTTTTGAACGGAAGATATTTCCTTTTTCACCATAGCCCTCTATGGGCTTCCAAATATCCCTTTGCCAATTCCACAAGAACGGCCGTAGCGAAAGGCTTCTTGAAGGGAAAGATGTAACTCTGTGAGATGAATTAACAGAACACAGAACAGTTTCTCAAAAAGATTCTTTCCAGTTTTGAACGGAAGATATTTCCTTTTTCACCGTAGCCCTCTATGGGCTTCCAAATATCCCTTTGCCAATTCCACAAGAACAGCCTTAGCGAAAGGCTTCTTGAAGGGAAAGATGTAACTCTGTGAGATGAATTAACAGAACACAGAGCAGTTTCTCAGAAAGCTTCTTTCCAGTTTTGAACGGAAGATATTTCCTTTTTCACCATAGCCCTCTATGGGCTTCCAAATATCCCTCTGCCAATTCCACAAGAACAGCCTTAGCGAAAGGCTTCTTGAAGGGAAAGATGTAACTGTGTTAGATGAATTAACAGAACACAGAGCAGTTTCTCAGAAAGCTTCTTTCCAGTTTTGAACGGAAGATATTTCCTTTTTCACCATAGCCCTCTATGGGCTTGGAAATATCCCTTTGCCAATTCCACAAGAACGGCCGTAGCGAAAGGCTTCTTGAAGGGAAAGATGTAACTCTGTGAGATGAATTAACAGAACACAGAGCAGTTTCTCAGAAAGCTTCTTTCCAGTTTTGAACGGAAGATATTTCCTTTTTCACCATAGACCTCTATGGGCTTCCAAATATCAATTTGACAATTCCACAAGAACGGCCTTAGCGAAAGGCTTCTTGAAGGGAAAGATGTAACTCTGTGAGATGAATTAACAGAACACCGAAGAGTTTCTCAGAAAGCTTCTTTCCAGTTTTGAACGGAAGATATTCCTTTTTCACCATAGCCCTCTATGGGCTTCCAAATATCCCTTTGCCAATTCCACAAGAACAGCCTTAGCGAAAGGCTTCTTGAAGGGAAAGATGTAACTCTGTGAGATGAATTAACAGAACACAGAGCAGTTTCTCAGAAAGCTTCTTTCCAATTTTGAACGGAAGGTATTTCCTTTTTCACCATAGCCCTCTATGGGCTTCCTAATATCCATTTGCCAATTCCACAAGGACAGCTTTAGTGAAAGGTTTCTTGAAGGGAAAGATGTAACTCTGTGAGATGAACTAACAGAACACAGAACAGTTTCTCAGAAAGGTTCTTTCCAGTTTTGAACGGAAGATATTTCCTTTTTCACCATAGCCCTCTATGGGCTTCCAAATATCCCTTTGCGAATTCCACCAGAACGGCCTTAGCGAAAGGACTCTTGAAGGGAAAGATGTAACTCTGTGAGATGAATTAACAGAACACAGAACAGTTCCTCAGAAAGGTTCTTTCCAGTTTTGAACGGAAGATATTTCCTTTTTCACCATAGCCCTCTATGGGCTTCCAAATATCCCTTTGCCAATTCCACAAGAACAGCCTTAGCGAAAGGCTTCTTGAAGGGAAAGGTGTAACTCTGTGAGGTGAATTAACAGAACACAGAGCAGTTTCTGAGAAAGCTTCTTTCCAGTTAAGAACGGAAGATATTTCCTGTTTCACCATAGCCCTCTATGGGCTTCCAAATATCCCTTTGCCAATTCCACAAGAACAGCCTTAGCGAAAGGCTTCTTGAAGGGTAATATGTAACTCTGTGAGATGAATTAACAGAACACAGAGCAGTTTCTCAGAAAGCTTCTTTCCAGTTTTGAACGGAAGATATTTCCTTTTTCACCATATCCCTCTATGGGCTTCCAAATATCCCTTTGCCAATTCCTCAAGAACAGCCTTAGCGAAAGGCTTCTTGAAGGGAAAGATGTAACTCTGTGAGATGAATTAACAGAACACAGAGTAGTTTCTCAGAAAGCTTCTTTCCAGTTTTGAACGGAAGGTATTTCCTTTTTCAACATAGCCCTCTATGGGCTTCCAAATATCCCTTTGCCAATTCCACAAGAACAGTCTTAGCGAAAGGCTTCTTGAAGGGAAAGATGTAACTCTGTGAGATGAATTAACAGAACACAGAGCAGTTTCCCAGAAAGCTTCTTTCCAGTTTTGAACGGAAGATATTTCCTTTTTCACCGTAGCCCTCTAGGGGCTTCCAAATATCCCTTTGCCAATTCCACAAAAACAGCCTTAGCGAAAGGCTTCTTGAAGGGAAAGATGTAACTCTGTGAGATGAATTAACAGAACACAGAGCAGTTTCTCAGAAAGCTTCTTTGCAGTTTTGAACGGAAGATATTTCCTTTTTCACCATAGCCCTCTATGGGCTTCCAAATATCCCTTTGCCAATACCACAAGAACGGCCTTAGCGAAAGGCTTCTTGAAGGGAGAGATGTAACCCTGTGAGATGAATTAACAGAACACAGAGCAGTTTCTAAGGAAGCTTCTTTCCTGTTTTGAACGGAAGATATTTCCTTTTTCACCATAGCCCTCTATGGGCTTCCAAATATCCCTTTGACAATTCCACAAGAACGGACTTAGCGAAAGGCTTCTTGAAGGGAAAGATGTAACTCTGTGAGATGAATTAACAGAAAACCGAACAGTTTCTCAGAAAGCTTCTTTCCAGTTTTGAACGGAAGATATTCGTTTTTCACCATAGCCCTCTATGGGCTTCCAAATATCCCTTTGCCAATTCCACAAGAACAGCCTTAGCGAAAGGCTTCTTGAAGGGAAAGATGTAACTCTGTGAGATGAATTAACAGAAGACAGAGCAGTTTCTCAGAAAGCTTCTTTCCAGTTTTGAACGTAAGATATTTCCTTTTTCACCATATCCCTCTATGGGCTTCCAAATATCCCTTTGCCAATTCCACAAGAACAGCCTTAGCGAAAGGCTTCTTGAAGGGAAAGATGTAACTCTGTGAGATGAATTAACAGAACACAGAGCAGTTTCTCAGAAAGCTTCTTTCCAGTTTTGAACGGAAGATATTTACTTTTTCACCATAGCCCTCTATGGGCTTCCAAATATCCCTTTGCCAATTCCACAAGAACAGCCTTAGCGAAAGGCTTCTTGAAGGGAAAGGTGTAACTCTGTGAGATGAATTAACAGAACACAGAGCAGTTTCTCAGAAAGCTTCTTTCCAGTTTTGAACGGAAGATATTTCCTTTTTCACCACAGCCCTCTATGGGCTTCCAAATATCCCTTTCCCAATTCCACAAGAACAGCCTTAGCGAAAGGCTTCTTGAAGGGAAAGATGCAACTGTGTGAGATGAATTAACAGAACACAGAGCAGTTTCTCAGAAAGCTTCTTTCCAGGTTTGAACGGAAGATATTTCCTTTTTCACCGTAGCCCTCTAGGGGCTTCCAAATATCCCTTTGCCAATTCCACAAGAACAGCCTTAGCGAAAGGCTTCTTGAAGGGAAAGATGTAACTCTGTGAGATGAATTAACAGAACACAGATCAGTTTCGCAGAAAGCTTCTTTCCAGTTTTGAACCAAAGATATTTCCTTTTTCACCATAGCCCTCTATGGGCTTCCAAATATCCCTTTGCCAATTCCACAAGAACAGCCTTAGCGAAAGGCTTCTTGAAGGGAAAGATGTAACTCTGTGAGATGAATTAACAGAACACAGAGCAGTTTCTCAGAAAGCTTCTTTCCAGTTTTGAACGGAAGATATTTCCTTTTTCACCATAGCCCTCTAAGGGAATCCAAATATCCCTTTGCCAATTCCACAAGAACAGCCTTAGCAAAAGGCTTCTTGAAGGGAAAGATGTAACTCTGTGAGATAAATTAACGGAAAACAGAGCAGTTTCTCAGAAAGCTTCTTTCCAGTTTTGAACGGAAGATATTTCCTTTTTCACCATAGCCCTCTATGGGCTTCCAAATATCCCTTTGCCAATTCCACAAGAACAGCCTTAGCGAAAGGCTTCTTGAAGGGAAAGATGTAACTCTGTGAGATGAATTAACAGAACACAGAGCAGTTTCTCAGAAAGCTTCTTTCCAGTTTTGAACGGAAGATATTTCCTTTTTCACCATAGCCCTCTATGGGCTTCCTAATATCCATTTGCCAATTCCACAAGGACAGCTTTAGCGAAAGGTTTCTTGAAGGGAAAGATGTAACTCTGTGAGATGAACTAACAGAACACAGAGCAGTTTCTCAGAAAGCTTCTTTCCAGTTTTGAACGGAAGATATTTAGTTTTTCACCATAGCCCTCTATGGGCTTCCAAATATCCCTTTGCCAATTCCAAAAGAACAACCTTAGGGAAAGGCTTCTTAAAGGGAAAGATGTAACTCTGTGAGATGAATTAACAGAACACAGAGCAGTTTCTCAGAAAGCTTCTTTCCAGTTTGGAACGGAAGATATTTCCTTTTTCACCATAGCCCTCTATGGGCTTCCAAATATCCCTTTGCCAATTCCACAAGAACAGCCTTAGTGAAAGGCTTCTTGAAGGGAAAGATGTAACTCTGTGAGATGAATTAACAGAACACAGAGCAGTTTCTCAGAAAGCTTCTTTCCAGTTTTGAACGGAAGATAATTCCTTTTTCACCATAGCCCTCTATGGGCATCCAAATATCCCTTTGCCAATTCCACAAGAACAGCCTTAGCGAAAGGCTTCTTGAAGAGAAAGATGTAACTGTGTGAGATGAATTAACAGAACACAGAGCAGTTTCTCAGAAAGCTTCTTTCCAGTTTTGAACAGAAGATATTTCCTTTTTCACCATAGCCCTCTATGGGCTTCCAAATATCCCTTTGCCAATTCCACAAGAACAGCCTCAGCGAAAGACTTCTTGAAGGGAAAGATGTAACTCTGTGAGATGAATTAACAGAACACAGAACAGTTTCTCAGAAAGGTTCTTTCCAGTTTTGAACGGAAGATATTTCCTTTTTCACCATAGCCCTCTATGGGCTTCCAAATATCCCTTTGCCAATTCCACAAGAACAGCCTTAGCGAAAGGCTTCTTGAAGAGAAAGATGTAACTCTGTGAGATGAATTAACAGAACACAGAGCAGTTTCTCAGAATGCTTCTTTCCTGCTTTGAACGGAAGATATTTCCTTTTTCACCATAGCCCTCTATGGGCTTCCAAATATCCCTTTGCCAATTCCACAAGAACAGCCTTAGAGAAAGGCTTCTTGAAGGGAAAGATGTAACTCTGTGAGATGAATTAACAGAACACAGAGCAGTTTCCCAGAAAGCTTCTTTCCAGTTTTGAACGGAAGATATTTCCTTTTTCACCGTAGCCCTCTAGGGGCTTCCAAATATCCCTTTGCCAATTCCACAAAAACAGCCTTAGCGAAAGGCTTCTTGAAGGGAAAGATGTAACTCTGTGAGATGAATTAACAGAACACAGAGCAGTTTCTCAGAAAGCTTCTTTGCAGTTTTGAACGGAAGATATTTCCTTTTTCACCATAGCCCTCTATGGGCTTCCAAATATCCCTTTGCCAATACCACAAGAACGGCCTTAGCGAAAGGCTTCTTGAAGGGAGAGATGTAACCCTGTGAGATGAATTAACAGAACACAGAGCAGTTTCTAAGGAAGCTTCTTTCCTGTTTTGAACGGAAGATATTTCCTTTTTCACCATAGCCCTCTATGGGCTTCCAAATATCCCTTTGACAATTCCACAAGAACGGACTTAGCGAAAGGCTTCTTGAAGGGAAAGATGTAACTCTGTGAGATGAATTAACAGAAAACCGAACAGTTTCTCAGAAAGCTTCTTTCCAGTTTTGAACGGAAGATATTCGTTTTTCACCATAGCCCTCTATGGGCTTCCAAATATCCCTTTGCCAATTCCACAAGAACAGCCTTAGCGAAAGGCTTCTTGAAGGGAAAGATGTAACTCTGTGAGATGAATTAACAGAAGACAGAGCAGTTTCTCAGAAAGCTTCTTTCCAGTTTTGAACGTAAGATATTTCCTTTTTCACCATATCCCTCTATGGGCTTCCAAATATCCCTTTGCCAATTCCACAAGAACAGCCTTAGCGAAAGGCTTCTTGAAGGGAAAGATGTAACTCTGTGAGATGAATTAACAGAACACAGAGCAGTTTCTCAGAAAGCTTCTTTCCAGTTTTGAACGGAAGATATTTACTTTTTCACCATAGCCCTCTATGGGCTTCCAAATATCCCTTTGCCAATTCCACAAGAACAGCCTTAGCGAAAGGCTTCTTGAAGGGAAAGGTGTAACTCTGTGAGATGAATTAACAGAACACAGAGCAGTTTCTCAGAAAGCTTCTTTCCAGTTTTGAACGGAAGATATTTCCTTTTTCACCACAGCCCTCTATGGGCTTCCAAATATCCCTTTCCCAATTCCACAAGAACAGCCTTAGCGAAAGGCTTCTTGAAGGGAAAGATGCAACTGTGTGAGATGAATTAACAGAACACAGAGCAGTTTCTCAGAAAGCTTCTTTCCAGGTTTGAACGGAAGATATTTCCTTTTTCACCGTAGCCCTCTAGGGGCTTCCAAATATCCCTTTGCCAATTCCACAAGAACAGCCTTAGCGAAAGGCTTCTTGAAGGGAAAGATGTAACTCTGTGAGATGAATTAACAGAACACAGATCAGTTTCGCAGAAAGCTTCTTTCCAGTTTTGAACCAAAGATATTTCCTTTTTCACCATAGCCCTCTATGGGCTTCCAAATATCCCTTTGCCAATTCCACAAGAACAGCCTTAGCGAAAGGCTTCTTGAAGGGAAAGATGTAACTCTGTGAGATGAATTAACAGAACACAGAGCAGTTTCTCAGAAAGCTTCTTTCCAGTTTTGAACGGAAGATATTTCCTTTTTCACCATAGCCCTCTAAGGGAATCCAAATATCCCTTTGCCAATTCCACAAGAACAGCCTTAGCGAAAGGCTTCTTGAAGGGAAAGATGTAACTCTGTGAGATAAATTAACGGAAAACAGAGCAGTTTCTCAGAAAGCTTCTTTCCAGTTTTGAACGGAAGATATTTCCTTTTTCACCATAGCCCTCTATGGGCTTCCAAATATCCCTTTGCCAATTCCACAAGAACAGCCTTAGCGAAAGGCTTCTTGAAGGGAAAGATGTAACTCTGTGAGATGAATTAACAGAACACAGAGCAGTTTCTCAGAAAGCTTCTTTCCAGTTTTGAACGGAAGATATTTCCTTTTTCACCATAGCCCTCTATGGGCTTCCTAATATCCATTTGCCAATTCCACAAGGACAGCTTTAGCGAAAGGTTTCTTGAAGGGAAAGATGTAACTCTGTGAGATGAACTAACAGAACACAGAGCAGTTTCTCAGAAAGCTTCTTTCCAGTTTTGAACGGAAGATATTTAGTTTTTCACCATAGCCCTCTATGGGCTTCCAAATATCCCTTTGCCAATTCCAAAAGAACAACCTTAGGGAAAGGCTTCTTAAAGGGAAAGATGTAACTCTGTGAGATGAATTAACAGAACACAGAGCAGTTTCTCAGAAAGCTTCTTTCCAGTTTGGAACGGAAGATATTTCCTTTTTCACCATAGCCCTCTATGGGCTTCCAAATATCCCTTTGCCAATTCCACAAGAACAGCCTTAGTGAAAGGCTTCTTGAAGGGAAAGATGTAACTCTGTGAGATGAATTAACAGAACACAGAGCAGTTTCTCAGAAAGCTTCTTTCCAGTTTTGAACGGAAGATAATTCCTTTTTCACCATAGCCCTCTATGGGCATCCAAATATCCCTTTGCCAATTCCACAAGAACAGCCTTAGCGAAAGGCTTCTTGAAGAGAAAGATGTAACTGTGTGAGATGAATTAACAGAACACAGAGCAGTTTCTCAGAAAGCTTCTTTCCAGTTTTGAACAGAAGATATTTCCTTTTTCACCATAGCCCTCTATGGGCTTCCAAATATCCCTTTGCCAATTCCACAAGAACAGCCTCAGCGAAAGACTTCTTGAAGGGAAAGATGTAACTCTGTGAGATGAATTAACAGAACACAGAACAGTTTCTCAGAAAGGTTCTTTCCAGTTTTGAACGGAAGATATTTCCTTTTTCACCATAGCCCTCTATGGGCTTCCAAATATCCCTTTGCCAATTCCACAAGAACAGCCTTAGCGAAAGGCTTCTTGAAGAGAAAGATGTAACTCTGTGAGATGAATTAACAGAACACAGAGCAGTTTCTCAGAATGCTTCTTTCCTGCTTTGAACGGAAGATATTTCCTTTTTCACCATAGCCCTCTATGGGCTTCCAAATATCCCTTTGCCAATTCCACAAGAACAGCCTTAGAGAAAGGCTTCTTGAAGGGAAAGATGTAACTCTGTGAGATGAATTAACAGAACACAGAGCAGTTTCTCAGAAAGCTTCTTTCCTGTTTTGAACGGAAGTTATTTCCTTTTTCACCATAGCCCTCTATGGGCTTCCAAATATCCCTTTGCCAATTCCACAAGAACAGCCTTAGCGAAAGGCTTCTTGAAGTGAAAGATGTAACTCTGTGAGATGAATTAACAGAACACAGAGCAGTTTCTCAGAGAGCTTCTTTCCAGTTTTGAACGGAAGATATTTCCTTTTTCACCGTAGCCCTCTATGGGCTTCCAAATATCCCTTTGCCAATTCCACAAGAACGGCCGTAGCGAAAGGCTTCTTGAAGGGAAAGATGTAACTCTGTGAGATGAATTAACAGAACACCGAAAAGTTTCTCAGAAAGCTTCTTTCCAGATTTGAACGGAAGATATTCCTTTTTCACCATAGCCCTCTATGGGCTTCCAAATATCCCTTTGCCAATTCCACAAGAACAGCCTTAGCGAAAGGCTTCTTGAAGGGAAAGATGTAACTCTGTGAGATGAATTAACAGAACACAGAGCAGTTTCTCAGAAAGCTTCTTTCCAGTTTTGAACGGAAGATATTTCCTTTTTCACCATAGCCCTCTATGGTCTTCCAAATATCCCTCTGCGAATTGCACAAGAACAGCCTTAGCGAAAGGCTTCTTGAAGGGAAAGATGTAACTGTGTGAGATGAATTAACAGAACACAGAGCAGTTTCTCAGAAAGCTTCCTTCCAGTTTTGAACGGAAGATATTCCCTTTTTCACCATAGCCCTCTATGGGCTTCGAAATATCCCTTTGCCAATTCCACAAGAACAGCCTTGCGAAAGGCTTTTGAAGGGAAAGATGTAACTCTGTGAGATGAATTAACAGAACACAGAGCAGTTTCTCAGAAAGCTTCTTTCCTGTTTGGAACGGAAGATATTTCCTTTTTCACCGTAGCCCTCTATGGGCTTCCAAATATCCCTTTGCCAATTCCACAAGAACAGCCTTAGCGAAAGGCTTCTCTAAGGG
This sequence comes from Chlorocebus sabaeus, assembly GCF_047675955.1. Classification (NCBI taxonomy): domain Eukaryota; kingdom Metazoa; phylum Chordata; class Mammalia; order Primates; family Cercopithecidae; genus Chlorocebus; species Chlorocebus sabaeus. Next base: position 619,129 of record NW_027327246.1, on the reverse strand, counting down.
AAAGATGTAACTCTGTGAGATAAATTAACGGAACACAGAGCAGTTTCTCAGAAAGCTTCTTTCCAGTTTTGAACGGAAGATATTTCCTTTTTCACCATAGCCCTCTATGGGCTTCCAAATATCCCTTTGCCAATTCCACAAGAACAGCCTTAGCGAAAGGCTTCTTGAAGGGAAAGATGTAACTCTGTGAGATGAATTAACAGAACACAGAGCAGTTTCTCAGAAAGCTTCTTTCCAGTTTTGAACGGAAGATATTTCCTTTTTCACCATAGCCCTCTATGGGCTTCCTAATATCCATTTGCCAATTCCACAAGGACAGCTTTAGCGAAAGGTTTCTTGAAGGGAAAGATGTAACTCTGTGAGATGAACTAACAGAACACAGAGCAGTTTCTCAGAAAGCTTCTTTCCAGTTTTGAACGGAAGATATTTCCTTTTTCACCATAGCCCTCTATGGGCTTCCAAATATCCCTTTGCCAATTCCACCAGAACGGCCTTAGCGAAAGGACACTTGAAGGGAAAGATGTAACTTTGTGAGATGAATTAACAGAACACACAACAGTTCCTCAGAAAGGTTCTTTCCAGTTTTGAACGGAAGATATTTCCTTTTTCACCATGCCCTCTATGGGCTTGAAAATATCCCTTTGCCAATTCCACAAGAACAGCCTTAGCGAAAGGCTTCTTGAAGGGAAAGATGTAACTCTGTGAGATGAATTAACAGAACACAGAGCAGTTTCTCAGAAAGCTTCTTTCCAGTTTTGAACGGAAGATATTTCCTTTTTCACCGTAGCCCTCTATGGGCTTCCAAATATCCCTTTGCCAATTCCACAAGAACAGCCTTAGCGAAAGGCTTCTTGAAGGGAAAGATGTAACTGTGTGAGATAAATTAACAGAACACAGAGTAGTTTCTCAGAAAGCTTCTTTCCAGTTTTGAACGGAAGATATTTCCTTTTTCACCATAGCCCTCTATGGGCTTCCAAATATCCCTTTGCCAATTCCAAAAGAACAACCTTAGGGAAAGGCTTCTTAAAGGGAAAGATGTAACTCTGTGAGATGAATTAACAGAACACAGAGCAGTTTCTCAGAAAGATTCTTTCCAGTTTGGAACGGAAGATATTTCCTTTTTCACCATAGCCCTCTATGGGCTTCCAAATATCCCTTTGCCAATTCCACAAGAACAGACTTAGCGAAAGGCTTCTTGAAGGGAAAGATGTAACTCTGTGAGATGAATTAACAGAACACAGAGCAGTTTCTCAGAAAGCTTCTTTCCAGTTTGGAACGGAAGATATTTCCTTTTTCACCATAGCCCTCTATGGGCTTCCAAATATCCCTCTGCCAATTCCACAAGAACAGCCTTAGCGAAAGGCTTCTTGAAGGGAAAGATGTAACTGTGTGAGATGAATTAACAGAACGCAGAGCAGTTTCTCAGAAAGCTTCTTTCCAGTTTTGAACGGAAGATATTTCCTTTTTCACCATAGCCCTCTATGGGATTCCAAATATCCCTTTGCCAATTCCACAAGAACGGCCGTAGCGAAAGGCTTCTTGAAGGGAAAGATGTAACTCTGTGAGATGAATTAACAGAACACAGAGCAGTTTCTCAGAAAGCTTCTTTCCAGTTTTGAACGGAAGATATTTCCTTTTTCACCATAGCCCTCTATGGGCTTCCAAATATCAATTTGACAATTCCACAAGAACGGCCTTAGCGAAAGGCTTCTTGAAGGGAAAGATGTAACTCTGTGAGATGAATTAACAGAACACCGAACAGTTTCTCAGAAAGCTTCTTTCCAGTTTTGAACGGAAGATATTCCTTTTTCACCATAGCCCTCTATGGGCTTCCAAATATCCCTTTGCCAATTCCACAAGAACAGCCTTAGCGAAAGGCTTCTTGAAGGGAAAGATGTAACTCTGTGAGATGAATTAACAGAACACAGAGCAGTTTCTCAGAAAGCTTCTTTCCAGTTTTGAACGGAAGATATTTCCTTTTTCACCATAGCCATCTATGGGCTTCCAAATATCCCTTTGCCAATTCCACAAGAACAGCCTTAGCGAAAGGCTTCTTGAAGGGAAAGATGTAACTCTGTGAGATGAATTAACAGAACATAGAGCAGTTTCTGAGAAAGCTTCTTTCCAGTTAATAACGGAAGATATTTCCTTTTTCACCATAGCCCTCTATGGGCTTCCAAATATCCCTTTGCCAATTCCACAAGAACAGCCTTAGCGAAAGGCTTCTTGAAGGGTAACGTGTAACTCTGTGAGATGAATTAACAGAACACAGAGCAGTTTCTCAGAAAGCTTCTTTCCAGTTTTGAACGGAAGATATTTCCTTTTTCACCGTAGCCCTCTATGGGCTTCCAAATATCCCTTTGCCAATTCCACAAGAACAGCCTTAGCGAAAGGCTTCTTGAAGGGAAAGATGTAACTGTGTGAGATAAATTAACAGAACACAGAGTAGTTTCTCAGAAAGCTTCTTTCCAGTTTTGAACGGAAGATATTTCCTTTTTCACCATAGCCCTCTATGGGCTTCCAAATATCCCTTTGCCAATTCCAAAAGAACAACCTTAGGGAAAGGCTTCTTAAAGGGAAAGATGTAACTCTGTGAGATGAATTAACAGAACACAGAGCAGTTTCTCAGAAAGATTCTTTCCAGTTTGGAACGGAAGATATTTCCTTTTTCACCATAGCCCTCTATGGGCTTCCAAATATCCCTTTGCCAATTCCACAAGAACAGACTTAGCGAAAGGCTTCTTGAAGGGAAAGATGTAACTCTGTGAGATGAATTAACAGAACACAGAGCAGTTTCTCAGAAAGCTTCTTTCCAGTTTGGAACGGAAGATATTTCCTTTTTCACCATAGCCCTCTATGGGCTTCCAAATATCCCTCTGCCAATTCCACAAGAACAGCCTTAGCGAAAGGCTTCTTGAAGGGAAAGATGTAACTGTGTGAGATGAATTAACAGAACGCAGAGCAGTTTCTCAGAAAGCTTCTTTCCAGTTTTGAACGGAAGATATTTCCTTTTTCACCATAGCCCTCTATGGGATTCCAAATATCCCTTTGCCAATTCCACAAGAACGGCCGTAGCGAAAGGCTTCTTGAAAGGAAAGATGTAACTCTGTGAGATGAATTAACAGAACACAGAGCAGTTTCTCAGAAAGCTTCTTTCCAGTTTTGAACGGAAGATATTTCCTTTTTCACCATAGCCCTCTATGGGCTTCCAAATATCAATTTGACAATTCCACAAGAACGGCCTTAGCGAAAGGCTTCTTGAAGGGAAAGATGTAACTCTGTGAGATGAATTAACAGAACACCGAACAGTTTCTCAGAAAGCTTCTTTCCAGTTTTGAACGGAAGATATTCCTTTTTCACCATAGCCCTCTATGGGCTTCCAAATATCCCTTTGCCAATTCCACAAGAACAGCCTTAGCGAAAGGCTTCTTGAAGGGAAAGATGTAACTCTGTGAGATGAATTAACAGAACACAGAGCAGTTTCTCAGAAAGCTTCTTTCCAGTTTTGAACGGAAGATATTTCCTTTTTCACCATAGCCATCTATGGGCTTCCAAATATCCCTTTGCCAATTCCACAAGAACAGCCTTAGCGAAAGGCTTCTTGAAGGGAAAGATGTAACTCTGTGAGATGAATTAACAGAACATAGAGCAGTTTCTGAGAAAGCTTCTTTCCAGTTAATAACGGAAGATATTTCCTTTTTCACCATAGCCCTCTATGGGCTTCCAAATATCCCTTTGCCAATTCCACAAGAACAGCCTTAGCGAAAGGCTTCTTGAAGGGTAACGTGTAACTCTGTGAGATGAATTAACAGAACACAGAGCAGTTTCTCAGAAAGCTTCTTTCCAGTTTTGAACGGAAGATATTTCCTTTTTCACCGTAGCCCTCTATGGGCTTCCAAATATCCCTTTGCCAATTCCACAAGAACACCCTTAGCGAAAGGCTTCTTGAAGGGAAAGATGTTACTCTGTGAGATGAATTAACAGAACACAGAGCAGTTTCTCAGAAAGCTTCTTTCCAGTTTTGAACGGAAGTTATTTCCTTTTTCACCGTAGCCCTCTAAGGGCTTCCAAATATCCCTTTGCTAATTCCACAAGAACAGCCTTAGCGAAAGGCTTCTTGAAGGGAAAGATGTAACTCTGTGAGATGAATTAACAGAACACAGAGCAGTTTCTCAGAAAGCTTCCTTCCAGTTTTGAACGGAAGATATTTCCTTTTTAACCATAGCCCTCTATGGGCTTCCAAATATCCCTTTGCCAATTCCACAAGAACAGCCTTAACGAAAGGCTTCTTGAAGGGAAAGATGTAACTCTGTGAGATGAATTAACAGATCACAGAGCAGTTTCTCAGAATGCTTCTTTCCAGTTTTGAACGGAAGATATTTCCTTTTTCACCATAGCCCTCTATGGGCTTCCAAATATCCCTTTGACAATTCCACAAGAACGGCCTTAGCGAAAGGCTTCTTGAAGGGAAAGATGTAACTCTGTGAGATGAATTAACAGAACACCGAACAGTTTCTCAGAAAGCTTCTTTCCAGTTTTGAACGGAAGATATTCCTTTTTCACCATAGCCCTCTAAGGGCTTCCAAATATCCCTTTGCCAATTCCACAAGAACAGCCTTAGCGAAAGGCTTCTTGAAGGGAAAGATGTAACTCTGTGAGATGAATTAACAGAACACAGAGCAGTTTCTCAGAAAGCTTCTTTCCAGTTTTGAACGGAAGATATTTCCTTTTTCACCATAGCCCTCTATGGGCTTCCAAATATCCCTCTGGGAATTGCACAAGAACAGCCTTAGCGAAAGGCTTCTTGAAGGGAAAGATGTAACTGTGTGAGATGAATTAACAGAACACAGAGCAGTTTCTCAGAAAGCTTCTTTCCAGTTTTGAACGGAAGATATTCCCTTTTTCACCATAGCCCTCTATGGGCTTCGAAATATCCCTTTGCCAATTACACAAGAACAGCCTTAGCGAAAGGCTTTTGAAGGGAAAGATGTAACTCTGTGAGATGAATTAACAGAACACAGAGCAGTTTCTCAGAAAGCTTCTTTCCTGTTTGGAACGGAAGATATTTCCTTTTTCACCGTAGCCCTCTATGGGCTTCCAAATATCCCTTTGCCAATTCCACAAGAACAGCCTTAGCGAAACGCTTCTCTAAGGGAAAGATGTAACTGTGTGAGATGAATTAACAGAACACAGAGCAGTTTCTCAGAAAGCTTCTTTCCAGTTTTGAACGGAAGATATTTCCTTTTTCACCATAGCCCTCTATGGGCTTCCAAATATCCCTTTGACAATTCCACAAGAACAGCCTTAGCGAAAGGCTTCTTGAAGGGGAAGATGTAACTCTGGGAGATGAATTAACAGAACACAGAGCAGTTTCTCAGAAAGCTTCTTTCCAGTTTTGAACGGAAGATATTTCCTTTTTCACCATAGCCCTCTATGGGCTTCCAAATATCCCTTTGCCAATTCCACAAGAACAGCCTTAGCGAAAGGCTTCTTGAAGGGAAAGATGTAACTCTGTGAGATCAATTAACAGAACACAGAGCATTTTCTCAGAAAGCTTCTTTCCAGTTTTGAACGGAAGATATTTCCTTTTTCACCATAGCCCTCTATGGGCTAACTAATATCCATTTGCCAATTCCCCAAGGACAACTTTAGCGAAAGGTTTCTTGAAGGGAAAGATGTAACTCTGTGAGATGAACTAACAGAACACAGAACAGTTTCTCAGAAAGGTTCTTTCCAGTTTTGAACGGAAGATATTTCCTTTTTCACCATAGCCATCTATGGGCTTCCAAATATCCCTTTGCCAATTCCACAAGAACAGCCTTAGCGAAAGGCTTCTTGAAGGGAAAGATGTAACTCTGTGAGATGAATTAACAGAACACAGAGCAGTTTCTCAGAAAGCTTCTTTCCAGTTTGGAACGGAAGATATTTCCTTTTTCACCATAGCCCTCTATGGGCTTCCAAATATCCCTTTGCCAATTCCACAAGAACAGCCTTAGCGAAAGGCTTCTTGAAGGGAAAGATGTAACTCTGTGAGATCAATTAACAGAACACAGAGCAGTTTCTCAGTAAGCTTCTTTCCAGTTTTGAACGGAAGATATTTCCTTTTTCACCATAGCCCTCTATGGGCTTCCTATTATCCATTTGCCAATTCCACAAGGACAGCTTTAGCGAAAGGTTTCTTGAAGGGAAAGATGTAACTCTGTGAGATGAACTAACAGAACACAGAACAGTTTCTCAGAAAGGTTCTTTCCAGTTTTGAAAGGAAGATATTTCCTTTTTCACCATAGCCATCTATGGGCTTCCAAATATCCCTTTGCCAATTCCACCAGAACGGCCATAGCGAAAGGACACTTGAAGGGAAAGATGTAACTCTGTGAGATGAATTAACAGAACACAGAACAGCTCCTCAGAAAGGTTCTTTCCAGTTTTGAACGGAAGATATTTCCTTTTTCACCATAGCCCTCTATGGGCTTGAAAATATCCCTTTGCCAATTCCACAAGAATAGTCTTAGCGAAAGGCTTCTTGAAGGGAAAGATGTAACTCTGTGAGATGAATTAACAGAACACAGAGCAGTTTCTCAGAAAGCTTCTTTCCAGTTTTGAACGGAAGATATTCCTTTTTCACTATAGCCCTCTATGGGCTTCCAAATATCCCTTTGCCAATTCCACAAGAACAGCCTTAGCGAAACGCTTCTCTAAGGGAAAGATGTAACTCTGTGAGATGAATTAACAGAACACAGAGCAGTTTCTCAGAAAGATTCTTTCCAGTTTTGAACGGAAGATATTTCCTTTTTCACCCTAGCCCTCTATGGGCTTGAAAATATCCCTTTGCCAATTCCACAAGAACAGCCTTAGCGAAAGGCTTCTTGAAGGGAAAGATGTAACTCTGTGAGATGAATTAACAGAACACAGAGCAGTTTCTCAGAATGCTTCTTTCCAGTTTTGAACGGAAGATATTTCCTTTTTCACCATAGCCCTCTATGGGCTTCCAAATATCCCTTTGCCAATTCCACAAGAACAGCCTTAGCGAAAGGCTTCTTGAAGGGAAAGATGTAACTCTGTGAGATGAATTAACAGAACACAGAGCAGTTTCTCAGAAAGCTTCTTTCCAGTTTTGAACGGAAGATATTTCCTTTTTCACCATAGCCCTCTATGGGCTTCCAAATATCCCTTTGCCAATTCCACAAGAACAGCCTTAGCGAAAGGCTTCTTGAAGGGAAAGATGTAACTCTGTGAGATGAATTAACAGAACACAGAGCAGTTTCTCAGAAAGCTTCTTTCCAGTTTTGAACGGAAGATATTTCCTTTTTCACCGTAGCCCTCTATGGGCTTCCAAATATCCCTTTGCCAATTCCACAAGAACAGCCTTAGCGAAAGGCTTCTTGAAGGGAAAGATGTAACTCTGTGAGATGAATTTACAGAACACAGAGCAGTTTCTCAGAAAGCTTCTTTCCAGTTTTGAACGGAAGATATTTCCTTTTTCACCGTAGCCCTCTATGGGCTTCCAAATACCCCTTTGCCAATTCCACAAGAGCAGCCTTAGTGAAAGGCTTCTTGAAGGGAAAGATGTAACTGTGTGAGATGAATTAAGAGAACATAGAGCAGTTTCTCAGAAAGCATCTTTCCAGTTTTGAACGGAAGATATTTCCTGTTTCACCATAGCCGTCTATGGGCTTCCAAATATCCCTTTTCCAATTCCACAAGAACAGCCTCAGCGAAAGGCTTCTTGAAGGGAAAGATGTAACTCTGTGAGATGAATTAACAGAACACAGAACAGTTTCTCAGAAAGGTTCTTTCCAGTTTTGAACGGAAGATATTTCCTTTTTCACCATAGCCCTCTATGGGCTTCCAAATATCCCTTTGCCAATTCCACAAGAACAGCCTTAGCGAAAGGCTTCTTGAAGGGACAGATGTAACTCTGTGAGATGAATTAAAAGAACACAGAGCAGTTTCTCAGAAAGCTTCTTTCCAGTTTTGAACGGAAGATATTTCCTTTTTCACCATAGCCCTCTATGGGCTTCCAAATATCCCTCTGCCAATTCCACAAGAACAGCCTTAGCGAAAGGCTTCTTGAAGGGAAAGATGTAACTGTGTGAGATGAATTAACAGAACACAGAGCAGTTTCTCAGAAAGCTTCTTTCCAGTTTTGAACGGAAGATATTTCCTTTTACACCATAGCCCTCTATGGACTTCCAAATATCCCTTTGCCAATTCCACAAGAACAGCCTTAGCGAAAGGCTTCTTGAAGGGAAAGATGTAACTCTGTGAGATGAATTAACAGAACACAGAGCAGTTTCTCAGAATGCTTCTTTCCAGTTTTGAACGGAAGATATTTCCTTTTTCACCATAGCCCTCTATGGGCTTCCAAATATCCCTTTGACAATTCCACAAGAACGGCCTTAGCGAAAGGCTTCTTGAAGGGAAAGATGTAACTCTGTGAGATGAATTAACAGAACACCGAACAGTTTCTTAGAAAGCTTCCTTCCAGTTTTGAACGGAAGATATTCCTTTTTCACCATAGCCCTCTATGGGCTTCCAAATATCCCTTTGCCAATTCCACAAGAACAGCCTTAGCGAAAGGCTTCTTGAAGGGAAAGATGTAACTCTGTGAGATGAATTAACAGAACACAGAGCAGTTTCTCAGAAAGCTTCTTTCCAGTTTTGAACGGAAGATATTTCCATTTTCACCATAGCCCTCTATGGGCTTCCAAATATCCCTCTGCGAATTGCACAAGAACAGCCTTAGCGAAAGGCTTCTTGAAGAGAAAGATGTAACTCTGTGAGATGAATTAACAGAACACAGAGCAGTTTCTCAGAAAGCTTCTTTCCAGTTTTGAACGGAAGATATTTCCTTTTTCACCATAGCCCTCTATTGGCTTCCAAATATCCCTTTGCCAATTCCACAAGAACAGCCTTAGCGAAAGGCTTCTTAAAGGGATAGATGTAACTCTGTGAGATGAATTAACAGAACACAGAGCAGTTTCTCAGAAAGCTTCTTTCCAGTTTTGAAAGGAAGATATTTCCTTTTTCACCGTAGCCCTCTATGGGCTTCCAAATATCCCTTTGCCAATTCCACAAGAACAGCCTTAGCGAAAGGCTTCTTGAAGGGAAAGATGTAACTCTGTGAGATGAATTTACAGAACACAGAGCAGTTTCTCAGAAAGCTTCTTTCCAGTTTTGAACGTAAGATATATCCTTTTTCACCGTAGCCCTCTATGGGCTTCCAAATATCCCTTTGCCAATTCCACAAGAGCAGCCTTAGTGAAAGGCTTCTTGAAGGGAAAGATGTAACTGTGTGAGATCAATTAACAGAACACAGAGCAGTTTCTCAGAAAGCATCTTTCCAGTTTTGAACGGAAGATATTTCCTGTTTCACCATAGCCGTCTATGGGCTTCCAAATATCCCTTTGCCAATTCCACAAGAACAGCCTCAGCGAAAGGCTTCTTGAAGGGAAAGATGTAACTCTGTGAGATGAATTAACAGAACACAGAACAGTTTCTCAGAAAGGTTCTTTCCAGTTTTGAACGGAAGATATTTCCTTTTTCACCATAGCCCTCTATGGGCTTCCAAATATCCCTTTGCCAATTCCACAAGAACAGCCTTAGCGAAAGGCTTCTTGAAGGGACAGATGTAACTCTGTGAGATGAATTAAAAGAACACAGAGCAGTTTCTCAGAAAGCTTCTTTCCAGTTTGGAACGGAAGATATTTCCTTTTTCACCTTAGCCCTCTATGGGCTTCCAAATATCCCTCTGCCAATTCCACAAGAACAGCCTTAGCGAAAGGCTTCTTGAAGGGAAAGATGTAACTGTGTGAGATGAATTAACAGAACACAGAGCAGTTTCTCAGAAAGCTTCTTTCCAGTTTTGAACGGAAGATATTTCCTTTTACACCATAGCCCTCTATGGACTTCCAAATATCCCTTTGCCAATTCCACAAGAACAGCCTTAGCGAAAGGCTTCTTGAAGGGAAAGATGTAACTCTGTGAGATGAATTAACAGAACACAGATCAGTTTCTCAGAAAGCTTCCTTCCAGTTTTGAACGGAAGATATTTCCTTTTTAACCATAGCCCTCTATGGGCTTCCAAATATCCCTTTGCCAATTCCACAAGAACAGCCTTAGCGAAAGGCTTCTTGAAGGGAAAGATGTAACTCTGTGAGATGAATTAACAGAACACCGAACAGTTTCTTAGAAAGCTTCCTTCCAGTTTTGAACGGAAGATATTCCTTTTTCACCATAGCCCTCTATGGGCTTCCAAATATCCCTTTGCCAATTCCACAAGAACAGCCTTAGAGAAAGGCTTCTTGAAGGGAAAGATGTAACTCTGTGAGATGAATTAACAGAACACAGAGCAGTTTCTCAGAAAGCTTCTTTCCAGTTTTGAACGGAAGATATTTCCATTTTCACCATAGCCCTCTATGGGCTTCCAAATATCCCTCTGCGAATTGCACAAGAACAGCCTTAGCGAAAGGCTTCTTGAAGGGAAAGATGTAACTCTGTGAGATGAATTAACAGAACACAGAGAAGTTTCTCAGAAAGCTTCTTTCCAGTTTTGAACGGAAGATATTTCCTTTTTCACCATAGCCCTCTATGGGCTTCCAAATATCCCTTTGCCAATTCCACAAGAACAGCCTTAGCGAAAGGCTTTTGAAGGGAAAGAAGTAACTCTGTGAGATGAATTAACCGAACACAGAGCAGTTTCTCAGAAAGCTTCTTTCCTGTTTGGAACGGAAGATATTTCGTTTTTCACCGTAGCCCTCTATGGGCTTCCAAATATCCCTTTGCCAATTCCACAAGAACAGCCTGAGCGAAAGGCTTCTCTAAGGGAAAGATGTAACTCTTGAGATGAAATAACAGAACACAGAGCAGTTTCTCAGAAAGCTTCTTCCCAGTTTGGAACGGAAGATATTTCCTTTTTCACCATAGCCCTCTATGGGCTTCCAAATATCCCTTTGACAATTCCACAAGAACAGCCTTAGCGAAAGGCTTCTTGAAGGGGAAGATGTAACTCTGTGAGATGAATTAACAGAACACAGAGCAGTTTCTCAGAAAGCTTCTTTCCAGTTTTGAACGGAAGATATTTCCTTTTTCACCATAGCCCTCTAAGGGCTTCCAAATATCCCTTTGCCAATTCCACAAGAACAGCCTTAGCGAAAGGCTTCTTGAAGGGAAAGATGTAACTCTGTGAGATGAATTAACAGAACACAGAGCAGTTTCTCAGAAAGCTTCTTTCCAGTTTTGAACGGAAGATATTTCCTTTTTCACCATAGCCCTCTATGGGCTTCCAAATATCCCTTTGCCAATTCCACAAGAACAGCCTTAGCGAAAGGCTTCTTGAAGGGAAAGATGTAACTCTGTGAGATGAATTAACAGAACACAGAGCAGTTTCTCAGAAAGCTTCTTTCCAGTTTTGAACGGAAGGTATTTCCTTTTTCACCATAGCCTTCTATGGGATTCCTAATATCCATTTGCCAATTCCACAAGGACAGCTTTAGCGAAAGGTTTCTTGAAGGGAAAGATGTAACTCTGTGAGATGAACTAACAGAACACAGAACAGTTTCTCAGAAAGGTTCTTTCCAGTTTTGAACGGAAGATATTTCCTTTTTCACCATAGCCCTCTATGGGCTTCCAAATATCCCTTTGCCAATTCCACCAGAACGGCCTTAGCGAAAGGACTCTTGAAGGGAAAGACGTAACACTGTGAGATGAATTAACAGAACACAGAACAGTTCCTCAGAAAGGTTCTTTCCAGTTTTGAACGGAAGATATTTCCTTTTTCACCATAGCCCTCTATGGGCTTCCAAATATCCCTTTGCCAATTCCACAAGAACAGCCTTAGCGAAAGGCTTCTTGAAGGGAAAGATGTAACTCTGTGAGATGAATTAACAGAACACCGAAAAGTTTCTCAGAAAGCTTCTTTCCAGTTTTGAACGGAAGATATTCCTTTTTCACCATAGTCCTCTATGGGCTTCCAAATATCCCTTTGCCAATTCCACAAGAACAGCCTTAGCGAAAGGCTTCTTGAAGGGAAAGATGTAACTCTGTGAGATGAATTAACAGAACACAGAGCAGTTTCTCAGAAAGCTTCTTTCCAGTTTTGAACGGAAGATATTTCCTTTTTCACCATAGCCCTCTATGGGCTTCCAAATATCCCTCTGCGAATTGCACAAGAACAGCCTTAGCGAAAGGCTTCTTGAAGGGAAAGATGTAACTGTGTGAGATGAATTAACAGAACACAGAGCAGTTTCTCAGAAAGCTTCTTTCCAGTTTTGAACGGAAGATATTCCCTTTTTCACCATAGCCCTCTAAGGGCTTCGAAATATCCCTTTGCCAATTCCACAAGAACAGCCTTGCGAAAGGCTTTTGAAGGGAAAGATGTAACTCTGTGAGATGAATTAAGAGAACACAGAGCAGTTTCTCAGAAAGCTTCTTTCCTGTTTGGAACGGAAGATATTTCCTTTTTCACCGTATCCCTCTATGGGCTTCCAAATATCCCTTTGCCAATTCCACAAGAACAGCCTTAGCGAAAGGCTTCTCTAAGGGAAAGATGTAACTCTGTGAGATGAATTAACAGAACACAGAGCAGTTTCTCAGAAAGCTTCTTTCCAGTTTTGAACGGAAGATATTTCCTTATTCACCATAGCCCTCTATGGGCTTCCAAATATCCCTTTGACAATTCCACAAGAACAGCCTTAGCGAAAGGCTTCTTGAAGGGGAAGATGTAACTCTCTGAGATGAATTAACAGAACACAGAGCAGTTTCTCAGAAAGCTTCTTTCCAGTTTTGAACGGAAGATATTTCCTTTTTCACCATAGCCCTCTAAGGGCATCCAAATATCCCTTTGCCAATTCCACAAGAACAGCCTTAGCGAAAGGCTTCTTGAAGGGAAAGATGTAACTCTGTGAGATGAAATAACAGAACACAGAGCAGTTCCTCAGAACGGTTCTTTCCAGTTTTGAACGGAAGATATTTCCTTTTTCACCATGCCCTCTATGGGCTTGAAAATATCCCTTTGCCAATTCCACAAGAACAGCCTTAGCGAAAGGCTTCTTGAAGGGAAAGATGTAACTCTGTGAGATGAATTAACAGAACACAGAGCAGTTTCTCAGAAAGCTTCTTTCCAGTTTTGAACGGAAGATATTTCCTTTTTCACCGTAGCCCTCTATGGGCTTCCAAATATCCCTTTGCCAATTCCACAAGAACAGCCTTAGCGAAAGGCTTCTTGAAGGGAAAGATGTAACTGTGTGAGATGAATTAACAGAACACAGAGCAGTTTCTCAGAAAGCTTCTTTCCAGTTTTGAACGGAAGATATTTCCTTTTTCACCATAGCCCTCTATGGGCTTCCAAATATCCCTTTGCCAATTCCAAAGGAACAACCTTAGGAAAGGCTTCTTAAAGGGAAAGATGTAACTCTGTGAGATGAATTAGCAGAACACAGAGCAGTTGCTCAGAAAGCTTCTTTCCAGTTTTGAACGGAAGATATTTCCTTTTTCACCATAGCCCTCTATGGGCTTCCAAATATCCCTTTGCCAATTCCACAAGAACAGCCTTAGTGAAAGGCTTCTTGAAGGGAAAGATGTAACTGTGTGAGATGAATTAACAGAACACAGAGCAGTTTCTCAGAAAGCTTCTTTCCAGTTTTGAACGGAAGATATTCCCTTTTTCACCATAGCCCTCTAAGGGCTTCGAAATATCCCTTTGCCAATTCCACAAGAACAGCCTTGCGAAAGGCTTTTGAAGGGAAAGATGTAACTCTGTGAGATGAATTAACAGAACACAGAGCAGTTTCTCAGAAAGCTTCTTTCCTGTTTGGAACGGAAGATATTTCCTTTTTCACCGTATCCCTCTATGGGCTTCCAAATATCCCTTTGCCAATTCCACAAGAACAGCCTTAGCGAAAGGCTTCTCTAAGGGAAAGATGTAACTCTGTGAGATGAATTAACAGAACACAGAGCAGTTTCTCAGAAAGCTTCTTTCCAGTTTTGAACGGAAGATATTTCCTTTTTCACCATAGCCCTCTATGGGCTTCCAAATATCCCTTTGACAATTCCACAAGAACAGCCTTAGCGAAAGGCTTCTTGAAGGGGAAGATGTAACTCTCTGAGATTAATTAACAGAACACAGAGCAGTTTCTCAGAAAGCTTCTTTCCAGTTTTGAACGGAAGATATTTCCTTTTTCACCATAGCCCTCTAAGGGCATCCAAATATCCCTTTGCCAATTCCACAAGAACAGCCTTAGCGAAAGGCTTCTTGAAGGGAAAGATGTAACTCTGTGAGATGAAATAACAGAACACAGAGCAGTTTCTCAGAAAGCTTCTTTCCAGTTTTGAACGGAAGATATTTCCTTTTTCACCATAGCCCTCTATGGGCTTCCAAATATCCCTTTGCCAATTCCACAAGAACAGCCTTAGCGAAAGACTTCTTGAAGGGAAAGATGTAACTCTGTGAGATGAATTAACAGAACACAGAGCAGTTTCTCAGAAAGCTTCTTTCCAGTTTTGAACGGAAGATATTTCCTTTTTCACCATAGCCCGCTATGGGCTTCCTAATATCCATTTGCCAATTCCACAAGGACAGCTTTAGCGAAAGGTTTCTTGAAGGGAAAGATGTAACTCTGTGAGATGAACTAACAGAACACAGAACAGTTTCTCAGAAAGGTTCTTTCCAGTTTTGAACGGAAGATATTTCCTTTTTCACCATAGCCCTCTATGGGCTTCCAAATATCCCTTTGCCAATTCCACCAGAACGGCCTTAGCGAAAGGACACTTGAAGGGAAAGATGTAACTTTGTGAGATGAATTAACAGAACACAGAACGGTTCCTCAGAACGGTTCTTTCCAGTTTTGAACGGAAGATATTTCCTTTTTCACCATGCCCTCTATGGGCTTGAAAATATCCCTTTGCCAATTCCACAAGAACAGCCTTAGCGAAAGGCTTCTTGAAGGGAAAGATGTAACTCTGTGAGATGAATTAACAGAACACAGAGCAGTTTCTCAGAAAGCTTCTTTCCAGTTTTGAACGGAAGATATTTCCTTTTTCACCGTAGCCCTCTATGGGCTTCCAAATATCCCTTTGCCAATTCCACAAGAACAGCCTTAGCGAAAGGCTTCTTGAAGGGAAAGATGTAACTGTGTGAGATGAATTAACAGAACACAGAGCAGTTTCTCAGAAAGCTTCTTTCCAGTTTTGAACGGAAGATATTTCCTTTTTCACCATAGCCCTCTATTGGCTTCCAAATATCCCTTTGCCAATTCCAAAGGAACAACCTTAGGGAAAGGCTTCTTAAAAGGAAAGATGTAACTCTGTGAGATGAATTAGCAGAACACAGAGCAGTTTCTCAGAAAGCTTCTTTCCAGTTTGGAACGGAAGATATTTCCTTTTTCACCGAAGCCCTCTATGGGCTTAAAAATATCCCTTTGCCAATTCCACAAGAACAGCCTTAGTGAAAGGCTTCTTGAAGGGAAAGATGTAACTCTGTGAGATGAATTAACAGAACACAGAGCAGTTTCTCAGAAAGCTTCTTTCCAGTTTTGAACGGAAGATATTTCCTTTTTCACCATAGCCCTCTATGGGCATCCAAATATCCCTTTGCCAATTCCACAAGAACAGCCTTAGCGTAAGGCTTCTTGAAGGGAAAGATGTAACTGTGTGAGATGAATTAACAGAACACAGAGCAGTTTCTCAGAAAGCTTCTTTCCAGTTTTGAACGGAAGATATTTCCTTTTTCACCATAGCCCTCTATGGGCTTCCAAATATCCCTTTGCCAATTCCACAAGAACAGCCTCAGCGAAAGACTTCTTGAAGGGAAAGATGTAACTCTGTGAGATGAATTAACAGAACACAGAACAGTTTCTCAGAAAGGTTCTTTCCAGTTTTGAACGGAAGATATTTCCTTTTTCACCATAGCCCTCTATGGGCTTCCAAATATCCCTTTGCCAATTCCACAAGAACAGCCTTAGCGAAAGGCTTCTTGAAGAGAAAGATGTAACTCTGTGAGATGAATTAACAGAACACAGAGCAGTTTCTCACAATGCTTCTTTCCGGTTTTGAACGGAAGGTATTTCCTTTTTCACCATAGCCCTCTATGGGCTTCCAAATATCCCTTTGCCAATTCCACAAGAACAGCCTTAGAGAAAGGCTTCTTGAAGGGAAAGATGTAACTCTGTGAGATGAACTAACAGAACACAGAGCAGTTTCTCAGAAAGCTTCTTTCCTGTTTTGAACGGAAGTTATTTCCTTTTTCACCATAGCCCTCTATGGGCTTCCAAATATCCCTTTGCCAATTCCACAAGGACGGCCGTAGCGAAAGGCTTCTTGAAGGGAAAGATGTAACTCTGTGAGATGAATTAACAGAACACAGAGCAGTTTCTCAGAAAGCTTCTTTCCAGTTTTGAACGGAAGATATTTCCTTTTTCACCATAGCCCTCTATGGGCTTCCAAATATCAATTTGACAATTCCACAAGAACGGCTTTAGCGAAAGGCTTCTTGAAGGGAAAGATGTAACTCTGTGAGATGAATTAACAGAACACCGAACAGTTTCTCAGAAAGCTTCTTTCCAGTTTTGAACGGAAGATATTCCTTTTTCACCATAGCCCTCTATGGGCTTCCAAATATCCCTTTGCCAATTCCACAAGAACAGCCTTAGCGAAAGGCTTCTTGAAGGGAAAGATGTAACTCTGTGAGATGAATTAACAGAACACAGAGCAGTTTCTCAGAAAGCTTCTTTCCAGTTTTGAACGGAAGATATTTCCTTTTTCACCATAGCCCTCTATGGGCTTCCAAATATCCCTTTGCCAATTCCACAAGAACAGCCTTAGCGAAAGGCTTCTTGAAGGGAAAGATGTAACTCTGTGAGATGAATTAACAGAACACAGAGCAGTTTCTCAGAAAGCTTCTTTCCAGTTTTGAACGGAAGATATTTCCTTTTTCACCGTAGCCCTCTATGGGCTTCCAAATATCCCTTTGCCAATTCCACAGGAACAGCCTTAGCGAAAGGCTTCTTGAAGGGAAAGATGTAACTGTGTGAGATGAATTAACAGAACACAGAGCAGTTTCTCAGAAAGCTTCTTTCCAGTTTTGAACGGAAGATATTTCCTTTTTCACCATAGTCCTCTATGGGCATCCAAATATCCCTTTGCCAATTCCACAAGAACAGCCTTAGCGAAAGGCTTCTTGAAGGGAAAGATGTAACTGTGTGAGATGAATTAACAGAACACAGAGCAGTTTCTCAGAAAGCTTCTTTCCAGTTTTGAACGGAAGATATTTCCTTTTTCACCATAGCCCTCTATGGGCTTCCAAATATCCCTTTGCCAATTCCACAAGAACAGCCTCAGCGAAAGACTTCTTGAAGGGAAAGATGTAACTCTGTGAGATGAATTAACAGAACACAGAACAGTTTCTCAGAAAGGTTCTTTCCAGTTTTGAACGGAAGATATTTCCTTTTTCACCATAGCCCTCTATGGGCTTCCAAATATCCCTTTGCCAATTCCACAAGAACAGCCTTAGCGAAAGGCTTCTTGAAGAGAAAGATGTAACTCTGTGAGATGAATTAACAGAACACAGAGCAGTTTCTCAGAAAGCTTCTTTCCAGTTTTGAACGGAAGATATTTCCTTTTTCACCATAGCCCTCTATGGGCTTCCAAATATCCCTTTGCCAATTCCAAAGGAACAACCTTAGGAAAGGCTTCTTAAAGGGAAAGATGTAACTCTGTGAGATGAATTAGCAGAACACAGAGCAGTTGCTCAGAAAGCTTCTTTCCAGTTTTGAACGGAAGATATTTCCTTTTTCACCATAGCCCTCTATGGGCTTCCAAATATCCCTTTGCCAATTCCACAAGAACAGCCTTAGTGAAAGGCTTCTTGAAGGGAAAGATGTAACTGTGTGAGATGAATTAACAGAACACAGAGCAGTTTCTCAGAAAGCTTCTTTCCAGTTTTGAACGGAAGATATTCCCTTTTTCACCATAGCCCTCTAAGGGCTTCGAAATATCCCTTTGCCAATTCCACAAGAACAGCCTTGCGAAAGGCTTTTGAAGGGAAAGATGTAACTCTGTGAGATGAATTAACAGAACACAGAGCAGTTTCTCAGAAAGCTTCTTTCCTGTTTGGAACGGAAGATATTTACTTTTTCACCGTATCCCTCTATGGGCTTCCAAATATCCCTTTGCCAATTCCACAAGAACAGCCTTAGCGAAAGGCTTCTCTAAGGGAAAGATGTAACTCTGTGAGATGAATTAACAGAACACAGAGCAGTTTCTCAGAAAGCTTCTTTCCAGTTTTGAACGGAAGATATTTCCTTTTTCACCATAGCCCTCTATGGGCTTCCAAATATCCCTTTGACAATTCCACAAGAACAGCCTTAGCGAAAGGCTTCTTGAAGGGGAAGATGTAACTCTCTGAGATTAATTAACAGAACACAGAGCAGTTTCTCAGAAAGCTTCTTTCCAGTTTTGAACGGAAGATATTTCCTTTTTCACCATAGCCCTCTAAGGGCATCCAAATATCCCTTTGCCAATTCCACAAGAACAGCCTTAGCGAAAGGCTTCTTGAAGGGAAAGATGTAACTCTGTGAGATGAAATAACAGAACACAGAGCAGTTTCTCAGAAAGCTTCTTTCCAGTTTTGAACGGAAGATATTTCCTTTTTCACCATAGCCCTCTATGGGCTTCCAAATATCCCTTTGCCAATTCCACAAGAACAGCCTTAGCGAAAGACTTCTTGAAGGGAAAGATGTAACTCTGTGAGATGAATTAACAGAACACAGAGCAGTTTCTCAGAAAGCTTCTTTCCAGTTTTGAACGGAAGATATTTCCTTTTTCACCATAGCCCGCTATGGGCTTCCTAATATCCATTTGCCAATTCCACAAGGACAGCTTTAGCGAAAGGTTTCTTGAAGGGAAAGATGTAACTCTGTGAGATGAACTAACAGAACACAGAACAGTTTCTCAGAAAGGTTCTTTCCAGTTTTGAACGGAAGATATTTCCTTTTTCACCATAGCCCTCTATGGGCTTCCAAATATCCCTTTGCCAATTCCACCAGAACGGCCTTAGCGAAAGGACACTTGAAGGGAAAGATGTAACTTTGTGAGATGAATTAACAGAACACAGAACGGTTCCTCAGAACGGTTCTTTCCAGTTTTGAACGGAAGATATTTCCTTTTTCACCATGCCCTCTATGGGCTTGAAAATATCCCTTTGCCAATTCCACAAGAACAGCCTTAGCGAAAGGCTTCTTGAAGGGAAAGATGTAACTCTGTGAGATGAATTAACAGAACACAGAGCAGTTTCTCAGAAAGCTTCTTTCCAGTTTTGAACGGAAGATATTTCCTTTTTCACCGTAGCCCTCTATGGGCTTCCAAATATCCCTTTGCCAATTCCACAAGAACAGCCTTAGCGAAAGGCTTCTTGAAGGGAAAGATGTAACTGTGTGAGATGAATTAACAGAACACAGAGCAGTTTCTCAGAAAGCTTCTTTCCAGTTTTGAACGGAAGATATTTCCTTTTTCACCATAGCCCTCTATTGGCTTCCAAATATCCCTTTGCCAATTCCAAAGGAACAACCTTAGGGAAAGGCTTCTTAAAAGGAAAGATGTAACTCTGTGAGATGAATTAGCAGAACACAGAGCAGTTTCTCAGAAAGCTTCTTTCCAGTTTGGAACGGAAGATATTTCCTTTTTCACCGAAGCCCTCTATGGGCTTAAAAATATCCCTTTGCCAATTCCACAAGAACAGCCTTAGTGAAAGGCTTCTTGAAGGGAAAGATGTAACTCTGTGAGATGAATTAACAGAACACAGAGCAGTTTCTCAGAAAGCTTCTTTCCAGTTTTGAACGGAAGATATTTCCTTTTTCACCATAGCCCTCTATGGGCATCCAAATATCCCTTTGCCAATTCCACAAGAACAGCCTTAGCGTAAGGCTTCTTGAAGGGAAAGATGTAACTGTGTGAGATGAATTAACAGAACACAGAGCAGTTTCTCAGAAAGCTTCTTTCCAGTTTTGAACGGAAGATATTTCCTTTTTCACCATAGCCCTCTATGGGCTTCCAAATATCCCTTTGCCAATTCCACAAGAACAGCCTCAGCGAAAGACTTCTTGAAGGGAAAGATGTAACTCTGTGAGATGAATTAACAGAACACAGAACAGTTTCTCAGAAAGGTTCTTTCCAGTTTTGAACGGAAGATATTTCCTTTTTCACCATAGCCCTCTATGGGCTTCCAAATATCCCTTTGCCAATTCCACAAGAACAGCCTTAGCGAAAGGCTTCTTGAAGAGAAAGATGTAACTCTGTGAGATGAATTAACAGAACACAGAGCAGTTTCTCAGAATGCTTCTTTCCGGTTTTGAACGGAAGGTATTTCCTTTTTCACCATAGCCCTCTATGGGCTTCCAAATATCCCTTTGCCAATTCCACAAGAACAGCCTTAGAGAAAGGCTTCTTGAAGGGAAAGATGTAACTCTGTGAGATGAACTAACAGAACACAGAGCAGTTTCTCAGAAAGCTTCTTTCCTGTTTTGAACGGAAGTTATTTCCTTTTTCACCATAGCCCTCTATGGGCTTCCAAATATCCCTTTGCCAATTCCACAAGGACGGCCGTAGCGAAAGGCTTCTTGAAGGGAAAGATGTAACTCTGTGAGATGAATTAACAGAACACAGAGCAGTTTCTCAGAAAGCTTCTTTCCAGTTTTGAACGGAAGATATTTCCTTTTTCACCATAGCCCTCTATGGGCTTCCAAATATCCCTTTGCCAATTCCACAAGAACAGCCTTAGCGAAAGGCTTCTTGAAGGGAAAGATGTAACTCTGTGAGATGAATTAACAGAACACAGAGCAGTTTCTCAGAAAGCTTCTTTCCAGTTTTGAACGGAAGATATTTCCTTTTTCACCGTAGCCCTCTATGGGCTTCCAAATATCCCTTTGCCAATTCCACAGGAACAGCCTTAGCGAAAGGCTTCTTGAAGGGAAAGATGTAACTGTGTGAGATGAATTAACAGAACACAGAGCAGTTTCTCAGAAAGCTTCTTTCCAGTTTTGAACGGAAGATATTTCCTTTTTCACCATAGTCCTCTATGGGCATCCAAATATCCCTTTGCCAATTCCACAAGAACAGCCTTAGCGAAAGGCTTCTTGAAGGGAAAGATGTAACTGTGTGAGATGAATTAACAGAACACAGAGCAGTTTCTCAGAAAGCTTCTTTCCAGTTTTGAACGGAAGATATTTCCTTTTTCACCATAGCCCTCTATGGGCTTCCAAATATCCCTTTGCCAATTCCACAAGAACAGCCTCAGCGAAAGACTTCTTGAAGGGAAAGATGTAACTCTGTGAGATGAATTAACAGAACACAGAACAGTTTCTCAGAAAGGTTCTTTCCAGTTTTGAACGGAAGATATTTCCTTTTTCACCATAGCCCTCTATGGGCTTCCAAATATCCCTTTGCCAATTCCACAAGAACAGCCTTAGCGAAAGGCTTCTTGAAGAGAAAGATGTAACTCTGTGAGATGAATTAACAGAACACAGAGCAGTTTCTCAGAATGCTTCTTTCCTGTTTTGAACGGAAGATATTTCCTTTTTCACCATAGCCCTCTATGGGCTTCCAAATATCCCTTTGCCAATTCCACAAGAACAGCCTTAGAGAAAGGCTTCTTGAAGGGAAAGATGTAACTCTGTGAGATGAACTAACAGAACACAGAGCAGTTTCTCAGAAAGCTTCTTTAATGTTTTGAACGGAAGTTATTTCCTTTTTCACCATAGCTCTCTATGGGCTTCCAAATATCCCTTTGCCAATTCCACAAGAACAGCCTTAGCGAAAGGCTTCTTGAAGTGAAAGATGTAACTCTGTGAGATGAATTAACAGAACACAGAGCAGTTTCTCAGAAAGCTTCTTTCCAGTTTTGAACGGAAGATATTTCCTTTTTCACCGAAGCCCTCTACGGGCTTCCAAATATCCCTTTGCCAATTCCACAAGAACAGCCTTAGCGAAAGGCTTCTTGAAGGGAAAGATGTAACTCTGTGAGATGAATTAACAGAACACAGAGCAGTTTCTCAGAAAGCTTCTTTCCAGTTTTGAACGTAAGATATTTCCTTTTTCACCATATCCCTCTATGAGCTTCCAAATATCCCTTTGCCAATTCCACAAGAACAGCCTTAGCGAAAGGCTTCTTGAAGGGAAAGATGTAACTCTGTGAGATGAATTAACAGAACACAGAGCAGTTTCTCAGAAAGCTTCTTTCCAGTTTTGAACGGAAGATATTTCCTTTTTCACCATAGCCCTCTATGGGCTTCCAAATATCCCTTTGCCAATTCCACAAGAACAGCCTTAGCGAAAGGCTTCTTGAAGGGAAAGGTGTAACTCTGTGAGATGAATTAACAGAACACAGAGCAGTTTCTCAGAAAGCTTCTTTCCAGTTAAGAACGGAAGATATTTCCTTTTTCAACATAGCCCTCTATGGGCTTCCATATATCCCTTTGCCAATTCCACAAGAACAGCCTTAGCGAAAGGCTTCTTGAAGGGTAATACGTAACTCTGTGAGATGAATTAACAGAACACAGAGCAGTTTCTCAGAAAGCTTCTTTCCAGTTTTGAACGGAAGATATTTCCTTTTTCACCATATCCCTCTAAGGGCTTCCAAATATCCCTTTGCCAATTCGTCAAGAACAGCCTTAGCGAAAGGCTTCTTGAAGGGAAAGATGTAACTCTGTGAGATGAATTAACAGAACACAGAGTAGTTTCTCAGAAAGCTTCTTTCCAGTTTTGAACGGAAGGTATTTCCTTTTTCAACATAGCCCTCTATGGGCTTCCAAATATCCCTTTGCCAATTCCACAAGAACAGCCTTAGCGAAAGGCTTCTTGAAGGGAAAGATGTAACTCTGTGAGATGAATTAACAGAACACAGAGCAGTTTCTCAGAAAGCTTCTTTCCTGTTTTGAACGGAAGATATTTCCATTTTCACCATAGCCCTCTATGGGCTTCCAAATATCCCTTTGCCAATTCCACAAGAACGGCCTTAGCGAAAGGCTTCCTGAAGGGAAAGATATAACTCTGTGAGATGAATTAACAGAACACAGAGCAGTTTCTCAAAAAGATTCTTTCCAGATTTGAACGGAAGATATTTCCTTTTTCACCATAGTCCTCTAAGGGCTTCCAAATATCCCTTTGCCAATTCCAAAAGAACAGCCTAAGCGAAAGGCTTCTTGAAGGGAAAGATGTAATTCTGTGAGATGAATTAACAGAACACAGAGCAGTTTCTGAGAAAGCTTCTTTCCAGTTTTGAACGGAAGATATTTCCTTTTTCACCATAGCCCTCTATGGGCTTTCAAATATCCCTTTGCCAATTCCTCAGAACAGCCTTAGCGAAAGGCTTCTTGAAGGGAAAGGTGTAACTCTGTGAGATGAATTAACAGAACACAGAGCAGTTTCTCAGAAAGCTTCTTTCCAGTTTTGAACGGAAGATATTTCCTTTTTCACCATAGCCCTCTAGGGGCTTCCAAATATCCCTTTGCCAATACCACAAGAACAGCCTTAGCGAAAGGCTTCTTGAAGGGAGAGATGTAACCCTGTGAGATGAATTAACAGAACACAGAGCAGTTTCTAAGAAAGCTTCTTTCCTGTTTTGAACGGAAGATATTTCCTTTTTCACCATAGCCCTCTATGGGCTTCCAAATATCCCTCTGCGAATTGCACAAGAACAGCCTTAGCGAAAGGCTTCTTGAAGGGAAAGATGTAACTGTGTGAGATGAATTAACAGAACACAGAGCAGTTTCTCAGAAAGCTTCTTTCCAGTTTTGAACGGAAGATATTCCCTTTTTCACCATAGCCCTCTATGGGCTTCGAAATATCCCTTTGCCAATTCCACAAGAACAGCCTTGCGAAAGGCTTTTGAAGGGAAAGATGTAACTCTGTGAGATGAATTAACAGAACACAGAGCAGTTTCTCAGAAAGCTTCTTTCCTGTTTGGAACGGAAGATATTTCCTTTTTCACCGTAGCCATCTATGGGCTTCCAAATATCCCTTTGCCATTTCCACAAGAACAGCCTTAGCGAAAGGCTTCTCTAAGGGAAAGATGTAACTCTGTGAGATGAATTAACAGAACACAGAGCAGTTTCTCAGAAAGCTTCTTTCCAGTTTTGAACGGAAGATATTTCCTTTTTCACCATAGCCCTCTATGGTCTTCCAAATATCCCTTTGACAATTCCACAAGAACAGCCTTAGCGAAAGGCTTCTTGAAGGGGAAGATGTAACTCTGTGAGATGAATTAACAGAACACAGAGCAGTTTCTCAGAAAGCTTCTTTCCAGTTTGAACGGAAGATATTTCCTTTTTCACCATATCCCTCTAAGGGCATCCAAATATCCCTTTGCCAATTCCACAAGAACAGCCTTATCGAAAGGCTTCTTGAAGGGAAAGATGTAACTCTGTGAGATCAATTAACAGAACACAGAGCAGTTTCTCAGAAAGCTTCTTTCCAGTTTTGAACGGAAGATATTTCCTTTTTCACCATAGCCCTCTATGGGCTTCCTAATATCCATTTGCCAATTCCACAAGGACAGCTTTAGCGAAAGGTTTCTTGAAGGGAAAGATGTAACTCTGTGAGATGAACTAACAGAACACAGAACAGTTTCTCAGAAAGGTTCTTTCCAGTTTTGAACGGAAGATATTTCCTTTTTCACCATAGCCCTCTATGGGCTTCCAAATATCCCTTTGCCAATTCCACCAGAACGGCCTTAGCGAAAGGACACTTGAAGGGAAAGATGTAACTTTGTGAGATGAATTAACAGAACACAGAACAGTTCCTCAGAAAGGTTCTTTCCAGTTTTGAACGGAAGATATTTCCTTTTTCACCATAGCCCTCTATGGGCTTGAAAATATCCCTTTGCCAATTCCACAAGAACAGCCTTAGCGAAAGGCTTCTTGAAGGGAAAGATGTAACTCTTTGAGATGAATTAACAGAACGCAGAGCAGTTTCTCAGAAAGCTTCTTTCCAGTTTTGAACGGAAGATATTTCCTTTTTCACAGTAGCCCTCTATGGGCTTCCAAATATCCCTTTGCCAATTCCACAAGAACAGCCTTAGCGAAAGGCTTCTTGAAGGGAAAGATGTAACTCTGTGAGATGAATTAACAGAACACAGAGCAGTTTCTCAGAAAGCTTCTTTCCAGTTTTGAACGGAAGATATTTCCTTTTTCACCATAGCCCTCTATGGGCTTCCAAATATCCCTTTGCCAATTCCACAAGAACAGCCTTAGCGAAAGGCTTCTTGAAGGGAAAGATGTAACTGTGTGAGATGAATTAACAGAACACAGAGCAGTTTCTCAGAAAGCTTCTTTCCAGTTTTGAACTTAAGATATTTCCTTTTTCACCATAGCCCTCTATGGGCTTCCAAATATCCCTTTGCCAATTCCACAAGAACAGCCTTAGCGAAAGGCTTCTTGAAGGGAAAGATGTAACTCTGTGAGATGAATTAACAGAACACAGATCAGTTTCGCAGAAAGCTTCTTTCCAGTTTTGAACGGAAGATATTTCCTTTTTCACCATAGCCCTCTAGGGGCATCCAAATATCCCTTTGCCAATTCCACAAGAACAGCCTTAGCGAAAGGCTTCTTGAAGGGAAAGATATAACTGTGTGAGATGAATTAACAGAACACAGAGCAGTTTCTCAGAAAGCTTCTTTCCAGTTTTGAACGGAAGATATTTCCTTTTTCACCATAGCCCTCTATGGGCTTCCAAATATCCCTTTGCCAAATCCACAAGAACAGCCTCAGCGAAAGGCTTCTTGAAGGGAAAGATGTAACTCTGTGAGATGAATTAACAGAACACAGAGCAGTTTCTCAGAAAGCTTCTTTCCTGTTTTGAACGGAAGTTATTTCCTTTTTCACCATAGCCCTCTATGGGCTTCCAAATATCCCTTTGCCAATTCCACAAGAACAGCCTTAGCAAAAGGCTTCTTGAAGTGAAAGATGTAACTCTGTGAGATGAATTAACAGAACACAGAGCAGTTTCTCAGAAAGCTTCTTTCCAGTTTTGAACGGAAGATATTTCCTTTTTCACCATAGCCCTCTATGGGCTTCCAAATATCCCTTTGCCAATTCCACAAGAACGTCCGTAGCGAAAGGCTTCTTGAAGGGAAAGATGTAACTCTGTGAGATGAATTAACAGAACACAGAACAGTTTCTCAAAAAGATTCTTTCCAGTTTTGAACGGAAGATATTTCCTTTTTCAACATAGCCCTCTATGGGCTTCCAAATATCCCTTTGCCAATTCCACAAGAACAGCCTTAGCGAAAGGCTTCTGGAAGGGAAAGATGTAACTCTGTGAGATGAATTAACAGAACACAGAGCAGTTTCTCAGAAAGCTTCTTTCCAGTTTGGAACGGAAGATATTTCCTTTTTCACCATAGCCCTCTATGGGCTTCCAAATATCCCTCTGCCAATTCCACAAGAACAGCCTTAGCGAAAGGCTTCTTGGAGGGAAAGATGTAACTGTGTGAGATGAATTAACAGAACACA
The DNA here is from genome assembly GCF_047675955.1 of Chlorocebus sabaeus. Classification (NCBI taxonomy): domain Eukaryota; kingdom Metazoa; phylum Chordata; class Mammalia; order Primates; family Cercopithecidae; genus Chlorocebus; species Chlorocebus sabaeus. The sequence goes on along the minus strand of NW_027327246.1, from coordinate 592,631 downwards.
GAGCAGTTTCTCAGAAAGCTTCTTTCCAGTTTTGAACGGAAGATATTTCCTTTTTCACCATAGCCCTCTATTGGCTTCCAAATATCCCTTTGCCAATTCCACAAGAACGGCCGTAGCGAAAGGCTTCTTGAAGGGAAAGATGTAACTCTGTGAGATGAATTAACAGAACACAGAGCAGTTTCTCAGAAAGCTTCTTTCCAGTTTTCAACGGAAGATATTTCTTTTTCACCATAGCCCTCTATGGGCTTCCAAATATCCCTTTGACAATTCCACAAGAACGGCCTTAGCGAAAGGCTTCTTGAAGGGAAAGATGTAACTCTGTGAGATGAATTAACAGAACACCGAACAGTTTCTCAGAAAGCTTCTTTCCAGTTTTGAACGGAAGATATTCCTTTTTCACCATAGCCCTCTATGGGCTTCCAAATATCCCTTTGCCAATTCCACAAGAACAGCCTTAGCGAAAGGCTTCTTGAAGGGAAAGATATAACTCTGTGAGATGAATTAACAGAACACAGAGCAGTTTCTCAGAAAGCTTGTTTCCTGTTTTGAACGGAAGATATTTCCTTTTTCACCATAGCCCTCTATGGGCTTGAAAATATCCCTTTGCCAATTCCACAAGAACAGCCTTAGCGAAAGGCTTCTTGAAGGGAAAGATGTAACTCTGTGAGATGAATTAACAGAACACAGAGCAGTTTCTCAGAAAGCTTCTTTCCAGTTTTGAACGGAAGATATTTCCTTTTTCACCATAGCCCTCTATGGGCTTCCAAATATCCCTTTGCCAATTCCACAAGAACAGCCTTAGCGAAAGGCTTCTTGAAGGGAAAGATGTAACTCTGTGAGATGAATTAACAGAACACAGAGCAGTTTCTCAGAAAGCTTCTTTCCAGTTTTGAACGGAAGATATTACCTTTTTCACGATAGCCCTTTATGGGCTTCCAAATATCCCTTTACCAATTCCACAAGAACAGCCTTAGCGAAAGGCTTCTTAAAGGGAAAGATGTAACTCTGTGAGATGAATTAACAGAACACAGAGCAGTTTCTCAGAAAGCTTCTTTCCAGTTTTGAACGGAAGATATTTCCTTTTTCACCGTAGCCATCTATGGGCTTCCAAATATCCCTTTGCCAATTCCACAAGAACAGCCTTAGCGAAAGGCTTCTTGAAGGGAAAGATGTAACTCTTTGAGATGAATTAACAGAACACAGAGCAGTTTCTCAGAAAGCTTCTTTCCAGTTTTGAACGGAAGATATTTCCTTTTTCACCATAGCCCTCTATGGGCTTCCAAATATCACTTTGCCAATTCCACAAGAACAGCCTCAGCGAAAGGCTTCTTGAAGGGAAAGATGTAACTCTGTGAGATGAATTAACAGAACACAGAGAAGTTTCTCAGAAAGCTTCTTTCCAGTTTTGAACGGAAGATATTTCCTTTTTCACCATAGCCCTCTATGGTCTTCCAAATATCCCTTTGACAATTCCACAAGAACAGCCTTAGCGAAAGGCTTCTTGAAGGGGAAGATGTAACTCTGTGAGATGAATTAACAGAACACAGAGCAGTTTCTCAGAAAGCTTCTTTCCAGTTTGAACGGAAGATATTTCCTTTTTCACCATATCCCTCTAAGGGCATCCAAATATCCCTTTGCCAATTCCACAAGAACAGCCTTATCGAAAGGCTTCTTGAAGGGAAAGATGTAACTCTGTGAGATCAATTAACAGAACACAGAGCAGTTTCTCAGAAAGCTTCTTTCCAGTTTTGAACGGAAGATATTTCCTTTTTCACCATAGCCCTCTATGGGCTTCCTAATATCCATTTGCCAATTCCACAAGGACAGCTTTAGCGAAAGGTTTCTTGAAGGGAAAGATGTAACTCTGTGAGATGAACTAACAGAACACAGAACAGTTTCTCAGAAAGGTTCTTTCCAGTTTTGAACGGAAGATATTTCCTTTTTCACCATAGCCCTCTATGGGCTTCCAAATATCCCTTTGCCAATTCCACCAGAACGGCCTTAGCGAAAGGACACTTGAAGGGAAAGATGTAACTTTGTGAGATGAATTAACAGAACACAGAACAGTTCCTCAGAAAGGTTCTTTCCAGTTTTGAACGGAAGATATTTCCTTTTTCACCATAGCCCTCTATGGGCTTGAAAATATCCCTTTGCCAATTCCACAAGAACAGCCTTAGCGAAAGGCTTCTTGAAGGGAAAGATGTAACTCTTTGAGATGAATTAACAGAACGCAGAGCAGTTTCTCAGAAAGCTTCTTTCCAGTTTTGAACGGAAGATATTTCCTTTTTCACAGTAGCCCTCTATGGGCTTCCAAATATCCCTTTGCCAATTCCACAAGAACAGCCTTAGCGAAAGGCTTCTTGAAGGGAAAGATGTAACTCTGTGAGATGAATTAACAGAACACAGAGCAGTTTCTCAGAAAGCTTCTTTCCAGTTTTGAACGGAAGATATTTCCTTTTTCACCATAGCCCTCTATGGGCTTCCAAATATCCCTTTGCCAATTCCACAAGAACAGCCTTAGCGAAAGGCTTCTTGAAGGGAAAGATGTAACTGTGTGAGATGAATTAACAGAACACAGAGCAGTTTCTCAGAAAGCTTCTTTCCAGTTTTGAACTTAAGATATTTCCTTTTTCACCATAGCCCTCTATGGGCTTCCAAATATCCCTTTGCCAATTCCACAAGAACAGCCTTAGCGAAAGGCTTCTTGAAGGGAAAGATGTAACTCTGTGAGATGAATTAACAGAACACAGATCAGTTTCGCAGAAAGCTTCTTTCCAGTTTTGAACGGAAGATATTTCCTTTTTCACCATAGCCCTCTAGGGGCATCCAAATATCCCTTTGCCAATTCCACAAGAACAGCCTTAGCGAAAGGCTTCTTGAAGGGAAAGATATAACTGTGTGAGATGAATTAACAGAACACAGAGCAGTTTCTCAGAAAGCTTCTTTCCAGTTTTGAACGGAAGATATTTCCTTTTTCACCATAGCCCTCTATGGGCTTCCAAATATCCCTTTGCCAAATCCACAAGAACAGCCTCAGCGAAAGGCTTCTTGAAGGGAAAGATGTAACTCTGTGAGATGAATTAACAGAACACAGAGCAGTTTCTCAGAAAGCTTCTTTCCTGTTTTGAACGGAAGTTATTTCCTTTTTCACCATAGCCCTCTATGGGCTTCCAAATATCCCTTTGCCAATTCCACAAGAACAGCCTTAGCAAAAGGCTTCTTGAAGTGAAAGATGTAACTCTGTGAGATGAATTAACAGAACACAGAGCAGTTTCTCAGAAAGCTTCTTTCCAGTTTTGAACGGAAGATATTTCCTTTTTCACCATAGCCCTCTATGGGCTTCCAAATATCCCTTTGCCAATTCCACAAGAACGTCCGTAGCGAAAGGCTTCTTGAAGGGAAAGATGTAACTCTGTGAGATGAATTAACAGAACACAGAACAGTTTCTCAAAAAGATTCTTTCCAGTTTTGAACGGAAGATATTTCCTTTTTCAACATAGCCCTCTATGGGCTTCCAAATATCCCTTTGCCAATTCCACAAGAACAGCCTTAGCGAAAGGCTTCTGGAAGGGAAAGATGTAACTCTGTGAGATGAATTAACAGAACACAGAGCAGTTTCTCAGAAAGCTTCTTTCCAGTTTGGAACGGAAGATATTTCCTTTTTCACCATAGCCCTCTATGGGCTTCCAAATATCCCTCTGCCAATTCCACAAGAACAGCCTTAGCGAAAGGCTTCTTGGAGGGAAAGATGTAACTGTGTGAGATGAATTAACAGAACACAGAGCAGTTTCTCAGAAAGCTTCTTTCCAGTTTTGAACGGAAGATATTTCCTTTTTCACCATAGCCCTCTATTGGCTTCCAAATATCCCTTTGCCAATTCCACAAGAACGGCCGTAGCGAAAGGCTTCTTGAAGGGAAAGATGTAACTCTGTGAGATGAATTAACAGAACACAGAGCAGTTTCTCAGAAAGCTTCTTTCCAGTTTTCAACGGAAGATATTTCTTTTTCACCATAGCCCTCTATGGGCTTCCAAATATCCCTTTGACAATTCCACAAGAACGGCCTTAGCGAAAGGCTTCTTGAAGGGAAAGATGTAACTCTGTGAGATGAATTAACAGAACACCGAACAGTTTCTCAGAAAGCTTCTTTCCAGTTTTGAACGGAAGATATTCCTTTTTCACCATAGCCCTCTATGGGCTTCCAAATATCCCTTTGCCAATTCCACAAGAACAGCCTTAGCGAAAGGCTTCTTGAAGGGAAAGATATAACTCTGTGAGATGAATTAACAGAACACAGAGCAGTTTCTCAGAAAGCTTGTTTCCTGTTTTGAACGGAAGATATTTCCTTTTTCACCATAGCCCTCTATGGGCTTGAAAATATCCCTTTGCCAATTCCACAAGAACAGCCTTAGCGAAAGGCTTCTTGAAGGGAAAGATGTAACTCTGTGAGATGAATTAACAGAACACAGAGCAGTTTCTCAGAAAGCTTCTTTCCAGTTTTGAACGGAAGATATTTCCTTTTTCACCATAGCCCTCTATGGGCTTCCAAATATCCCTTTGCCAATTCCACAAGAACAGCCTTAGCGAAAGGCTTCTTGAAGGGAAAGATGTAACTCTGTGAGATGAATTAACAGAACACAGAGCAGTTTCTCAGAAAGCTTCTTTCCAGTTTTGAACGGAAGATATTACCTTTTTCACGATAGCCCTTTATGGGCTTCCAAATATCCCTTTACCAATTCCACAAGAACAGCCTTAGCGAAAGGCTTCTTAAAGGGAAAGATGTAACTCTGTGAGATGAATTAACAGAACACAGAGCAGTTTCTCAGAAAGCTTCTTTCCAGTTTTGAACGGAAGATATTTCCTTTTTCACCGTAGCCATCTATGGGCTTCCAAATATCCCTTTGCCAATTCCACAAGAACAGCCTTAGCGAAAGGCTTCTTGAAGGGAAAGATGTAACTCTTTGAGATGAATTAACAGAACACAGAGCAGTTTCTCAGAAAGCTTCTTTCCAGTTTTGAACGGAAGATATTTCCTTTTTCACCATAGCCCTCTATGGGCTTCCAAATATCACTTTGCCAATTCCACAAGAACAGCCTCAGCGAAAGGCTTCTTGAAGGGAAAGATGTAACTCTGTGAGATGAATTAACAGAACACAGAGAAGTTTCTCAGAAAGGTTCTTTCCAGTTTTGAACGGAAGATATTTCCTTTTTCACCATAGCCCTCTATGGGCTTCCAAATATCCCTTTGACAATTCCACAAGAACAGCCTTAGCGAAAGGCTTCTTGAAGGGAAAGATGTAACTCTGTGAGATGAATTAACAGAACACAGAGCAGTTTCTCAGAAAGCTTCTTTCCTGTTTTGAAAGGAAGTTATTTCCTTTTTCACCATAGCCCTCTATGGGCTTCCAAATATTCCTTTGCCAATTCCACAAGAACAGCCTTAGCGAAAGGCTTCTTGAAGTGAAAGATGTAACTCTGTGAGATGAATTAACAGAACACAGAGCAGTTTCTCAGAAAACTTCTTTCCAGTTTTGAACGGAAGATATTTCCTTTTTCACCATAGCCCTCTATGGGCTTCCAAATATCCCTTTGCCAATTCCACAAGAACAGCCGTAGCGAAAGGCTTCTTGAAGGGAAAGATGTAACTCTGTGAGATGAACTAACAGAACACAGAACAGTTTCTCAGAAAGGTTCTTTCCAGTTTTGAACGGAAGATATTTCCTTTTTCACCATAGCCCTCTAAGGGCTTCCAAATATCCCTTTGCCAATTCCACCAGAACGGCCTTAGCGAAAGGACTCTTGAAGGGAAAGATGTAACTCTGTGAGATGAATTAACAGAACACAGAACAATTCCTCAGAAAGGTTCTTTCCAGTTTTGAACGGAAGATATTTCCTTTTTCACCATAGCCCTCTATGGGCTTCCAAATATCCCTTTGCCAATTCCACAAGAACAGCCTTAGCGAAAGGCTTCTTGAAGGGAAAGATGTAACTCTGTGAGATGAATTAACAGAACACAGAGCAGTTTCTCAGAAAGCTTCTTTCCAGTTTTGAACGGAAGATATTTCCTTTTTCACCATAGCCCTCTATGGGCTTCCAAATATCCCTTTGCCAATTCCACAAGAACAGCCTTAGCGAAAGGCTTCTTGAAGGGAAAGATGTAACTGTGTGAGATGAATTAACAGAACACAGAGCAGTTTCTCAGAAAGCTTCTTTCCAGTTTTGAACGGAAGATATTTCCTTTTCCACCATAGCCCTCTAAGGGCTTCCAAATATCCCTTTGCCAATTCCACAAGAACAGCCTTAGCGAAAGGCTTCTTAAAGGGAAAGATGTAACTCTGTGAGATGAATTAACAGAACACAGAGCAGTTTCTCAGAAAGCTTCTTTCCAGTTTTGAACCGAAGATATTTCCTTTTTCACCGTAGCCCTCTATGGGCTTCCAAATATCCCTTTGCCAATTCCACAAGAACAGCCTTAGCGAAAGGCTTCTTGAAGGGAAAGATGTAACTCTGTGAGATGAATTAACAGAACACCGAGCAGTTTCTGAGAAAGCTTCTTTCCAGTTAAGAACGGAAGATATTTCCTTTTTCACCATAGCCCTCTATGGGCTTCCAAATATCCCTTTGACAATTCTACAAGAAGAGCCTTAGCGAAAGGCTTCTTGAAGGGTAACATGTAACTCTGTGAGTTGAATTAACGGAACACAGAGCAGTTTCTCAGAAAGCTTCTTTCCAGTTTTGAACGGAAGATATTTCCTTTTTCACCGTAGCCCTCTATGGGATTCCAAATATCCCTTTGCCAATTCCACAAGAACAGCCTTAGCGAAAGGCTTCTTGAAGGGAAAGGTGTAACTCTGTGAGATGAATTAACAGAACACAGAGCAGTTTCTGAGAAAGCTTCTTTCCAGTTAAGAACGGAAGATATTTCCTTTTTCACCATAGCCCTCTATGGGCTTCCAAATATCCCTTTGCCAATTCCACAAGAACAGCCTTAGCGAAAGGCTTCTTGAAGGGTAATATGTAACTCTGTGAGATGAATTAACAGAACACAGAGCAGTTTCTCAGAAAGCTTCTTTCCAGTTTTGAACGGAAGATATTTCCTTTTTCACCATATCCCTCTATGGGCTTCCAATATCCCTTTGCCAATTCCTCAAGAACAGCCTTAGCGAAAGGCTTCTTGAAGGGAAAGATGTAACTCTGTGAGATGAATTAACAGAACACAGAGCAGTTTCTCAGAAAGCTTCTTTCCAGTTTTGAACGGAAGGTATTTCCTTTTTCAACATAGCCCTCTATGGGCTTCCAAATATCCCTTTTCCAATTCCACAAGAACAGCCTTAGCGAAAGGCTTCTTGAAGGGAAAGATGTAACTCTGTGAGATGAATTAACAGAACACAGAGCAGTTTCTCAGAAAGATTCTTTCCTGTTTTGAACGGAAGATATTTCCATTTTCAGCATAGCCCTCTATGGGCTTCCAAATATCCCTTTGCCAATTCCACAACAACGGCCTTAGCGAAAGGCTTCCTGAAGGGAAAGATGTAACTCTGTGAGATGAATTAACAGAACACAGAGCAGTTTCTCAAAAAGATTCTTTCCAGTTTTGAACGGAAGATATTTCCTTTTTCACCGTAGCCCTCTATGGGCTTCCAAATATCCCTTTGCCAATTCCAAAAGAACAGCCTAAGCGAAAGGCTTCTTGAAGGGAAAGATGTAATTCTGTGAGATGAATTAACAGAACACAGAGCAGTTTCTGAGAAAGCTTCTTTCCAGTTTTGAACGGAAGATATTTCCTTTTTCACCATAGCCCTCTATGGGCTTCCAAATATCCCTTTGCCAATTCCTCAGAACAGCCTTAGCGAAAGGCTTGTTGAAGGGAAAGGTGTAACTCTGTGAGATGAATTAACAGAACACAGAGCAGTTTCTCAGAAAGCTTCTTTCCAATTTTGAACGGAAGATATTTCCTTTTTCACCATAGCCCTCTAGGGGCTTCCAAATATCCCTTTGCCAATACCACAAGAACAGCCTTAGCGAAAGGCTTCTTGAAGGGAGAGATGTAACCCTGTGAGATGAATTAACAGAACACAGAGCAGTTTCTAAGAAAGCTTCTTTCCTGTTTTGAACGGAAGATATTTCCTTTTTCACCATAGCCCTCTATGGGCTTCCAAATATCCCTTTGCCAATTCCACAAGAACGGCCTTAGTGAAAGGCTTCTTGAAGGGAAAGATGTAACTCTGTGAGATGAATTAACAGAACACAGAGCAGTTTCTCAGAAAGCTTCTTTCCAGTTTTGAAAGGCAGATATTTCCTTTTTCACCATAGCCCTCTATGGGCTTCCAAATATCCCTGTGCCATTTCCACAAGAACAGCCTTAGCGAAAGGCTTCTTGAAGGGAAAGGTGTAACTCTGTGAGATGAATTAACAGAACACAGAGCAGTTTCTGAGAAAGCTTCTTTCCAGTTAAGAACGGAAGATATTTCCTTTTTCACCATAGCCCTCTTTGGGCTTCCAAATATCCCTTTGACAATTCCACAAGAAGAGCCTTAGCGAAAGGCTTCTTGAAGGGTAACATGTAACTCTGTGAGATGAATTAACAGAACACAGAGCAGTTTCTCAGAAAGCTTCTTTCCAGTTTTGAACGGAAGGTATTTCCTTTTTCACCGTAGCCCTCTATGGGCTTCCAAATATCCCTTTGCCAATTCGACAAGAACAGCCTTAGCGAAAGGCTTCTTGAAGGGAAAGATGTAACTCTGTGAGATGAATTAACAGAACACAGAGCAGTTTCCCAGAAAGCTTCTTTCCAGTTTTGAACGGAAGATATTTCCTTTTTCACCATAGCCCTCTAAGGGCTTCCAAATATCCCTTTGCCAATTCCACAAGAACAGCCTTAGCGAAAGGCTTCTTGAAGGGAAAGATGTAACTCTGTCAGATGAATTAACAGAACACAGAGCAGTTTCTCAGAAAGCTTCTTTCCAGTTTTGAACGGAAGATATTTCCTTTTTCACCATAGCCCTCTATGGGCTTCCAAATATCCCTTTGCCAATACCACAAGAACAGCCTTAGCGAAAGGCTTCTTGAAGGGAGAGATGTAACCCTGTGAGATGAATTAACAGAACACAGAGCAGTTTCTAAGGAAGTTTCTTTCCTGTTTTGAACGGAAGATATTTCCTTTTTCACCATAGCCCTCTATGGGCTTCCAAATATCCCTTTGCCAATTCCACAAGAACAGTCTTAGCGAAAGGCTTCTTGAAGAGAAAGATGTAACACTGTGAGATGAATTAACAGAACACAGAGCAGTTTCCCAGAAAGCTTCATTCCAGTTTTGAACGGAAGATATTTCCTTTTTCACCATAGCCCTCTATGGGCTTCCAAATATCCCTTTGCCAATTCCACAAGAACAGCCTTAGCGAAAGGCTTCTTGAAGGGAAAGATGTAACTCTGTGAGATGAATTAACAGAACACAGAGCAGTTTCTCAGAAAGCTTCTTTCCAATTTTGAACGGAAGATATTTCCTTTTTCACCATAGCCCTCTATGGGCTTCCAAATATCCCTTTGCCAATACCACAAGAACAGCCTTAGCGAAAGGCTTCTTGAAGGGAGAGATGTAACCCTATGAGATGAATTAACAGAACACAGAGCAGTTTCCAAGGAAGCTTCTTTCCTGTTTTGAACGGAAGATATTTCCTTTTTCACCATAGCCCTCTATGGGCTTCCAAATATCCCTTTGCCAATTCCACAAGAACGGCCTTAGCGAAAGGCTTCTTGAAGGGAAAGATGTAACTCTGTGAGATGAATTAACAGAACACAGAGCAGTTTCTCAGAAAGCTTCTTTCCATTTTTGAACGGCAGATATTTCCTTTTTCACCATAGCCCTCTATGGGCTTCCAAATATCCCTTTGCCAATTCCACAAGAACAGCCTTAGCGAAAGGCTTCTTGAAGGGAAAGGTGTAACTCTGTGAGATGAATTAACAGAACATAGAGCAGTTTCTGAGAAAGCTTCTTTCCAGTTAAGAACGGAAGATATTTCCTTTTTCACCATAGCCCTCTATGGGCTTCCAAATATCCCTTTGCCAATTCCACAAGAACAGCCTTAGCGAAAGGCTTCTTGAAGGGTTACATGTAACTCTGTGAGATGAATTAACAGAACACAGAGCAGTTTCTCAGAAAGCTTCTTTCCAGTTTTGAACGGAAGATATTTCCTTTTTCACCGTAGCCCTCTATGGGCTTCCAAATATCCCTTTGCCAATTTCACAAGAACGGCCTTAGCGAAAGGCTTCTTGAAGGGAAAGATGTAACTCTTTGAGGTGAATTAACAGAACACAGAGCAGTTTCTCAGAAAGCTTCTTTCCAGTTTTGAACGGAAGATATTTCCTTTTTCACCATAGCCCTCTATGGGCTTCCAAATATCCCTTTGCCAATTCCACAAGAACAGCCTTAGCGAAAGGCTTCTTGAAGGGAAAGATGAAACTCTGTGAGATGAATTAACAGAACACAGAGCAGTTTCTCAGAAAGCTTCTTTCCAGTTTTGAACGGAAGATATTTCCTTTTTCACCATAGCCCTCTATGGGCTTCCAAATATCCCTTTGCCAATTCCACAAGAACATCCTTAGCGAAATGCTTCTTGAAGGAAAGATGTAACTCTGTGAGATGAATTAACAGAACACAGAGCAGTTTCTCAGAGAGCTTCTTTCCAGTTTTGAACGGAAGATATTTCCTTTTTCACCATAGCCCTCTATGGGCTTCCAAATATCCCTTTGCCAATTCCTCAAGAACAGCCTTAGCAAAAGGCTTCTTGAAGGGAAAGATGTAACTCTGTGAGATGAATTAACAGAACACAGAGTAGTTTCTCAGAAAGCTTCTTTCCAGTTTTGAACGGAAGATATTTCCTTTTTCACCATAGCCCTCTATGGGCTTCCAAATATCCCTTTGCCAATTCCACATGAACAGCCTTAGCGAAAGGCTTCTTGAAGGGAAAGATGTAACTCTGTGAGATGAATTAACAGAACACAGAGCAGTTTCTCAGAAAGCTTCTTTCCAGTTTTGAACGGATGATATTTCCTTTATCACTGTAGCCCTCTATGGGCTTCCAAATATCCCTTTGGCAATTCCAGAAGAACAGCCTTAGCGAAAGGCTTCTTGAAGGGAAAGATGTAACTCTGTGAGATGAATTAACAGAACACAGAGCAGTTTCCCAGAAAGCTTCTTTCCTGTTTTGAACGGAAGATATTTCCATTTTCACCATAGCCCTCTATGGGCTTCCAAATATCCCTTTGCCAATTCCACAAAAACGGCCTTAGCGAAAGGCTTCCTGAAGGGAAAGATGTAACTCTGTGAGATGAATTAACAGAACACAGAGCAGTTTCTCAGAAAGCTTCTTTCCAGTTTTGAACGGAAGATATTTCCTTTTTCACCATAGCCCTCTATGGGCTTCCAAATATCCCTTTGCCAATTCCACAAGAACAGCATAGCGAAAGGCTTCTTCAAGGGAAAGATGTAACTCTTTGAGAGGAATTAACAGAACACAGAGCAGTTTCTCAGAAAGCTTCTTTCCAGTTTTGAACGGCAGATATTCCCTTTTTCACCATAGCCGTCTATGGGCTTCCAAATATCCCAATGCCAATTCCACATGAACAGCCTTAGCGAAAGGCTTCTTGAAGGGAAAGATGTAACTCTGTGAGATGAATTAACAGAACACAGAGCAGTTTCTCAGAAAGCTTCTTTCCAGTTTTGAAAGGAAGATATTTCCTATTTCACCATAGCCCTATATGGGCTTCCAAATATCCCTTTGCCAATTCCACAAGAACAGCCTTAGCGAAAGGCTTCTTGAAGGGAAAGATGTAACTCTGTGAGGTGAATTAACAGAACACAGAGCAGTTTCTCAGAAAGCTTCTTTCCAGTTTTGAACGGAAGATATTTCCTTTTTCACCATAGCCCTCTATGGGCTTCCAAATATACCTTTGCCAATTCCACAAGAACAGCCTTCGCGAAAGGATTCTTGAAGGGAAAGATGTAACTCTGTGAGATGAATTAACAGAACACAGAGCAGTTTCTCAGAATGCTTCTTTCCAGGATTGAACGGAAGATACTTGCTTTTTCTCCATAGCCCTCTATGGGCTTCCAAATCTCCCTTTGCCAATTCCACAAGAACAGCCTTAGCGAAAGGCTTCTTGAAGGGAAAGATGTAACTGTGTGAGATGAATTAACAGAATACAGAGCAGTTTCTCAGAAAGCTTCTTTCCAGTTTTGAACGGCAGATATTCCCTTTTTCACCATTGCCCTCTATGGGCTTCCAAATATCCCTTTGCCAATTCCACAAGAACAGCCTTAGCGAAAGGCTTCTTGAAGGGAAAGATGTAACTCTGTGAGATGAATTAACAGAACACAGAGCAGTTTCTGAGAAAGCTTCTTTCCAGTTTTGAACGGAAGATATTTCCTTTTTCACCATAGCCCTCTATGGGCTTCCAAATATCCCTTTGACAATTCCTCAAGAACAGCCTTAGCGAAAGGCTTCTTGAAGGGAAAGATGTAACTCTGTGAGATGAATTAACAGAACACAGAGTAGTTTCTCAGAAAGCTTCTTTCCAGTTTTGAACGGAAGGTATTTCCTTTTTCACCATAGCCCTCTATGGGCTTCCAAATATCCCTTTGCCAGTTCCACATGAACAGCCTTAGCGAAAGGCTTCTTGAAGGGAAAGATGTAACTCTGTGAGATGAATTAACAGAACACAGAGCAGTTTCTGAGAAAGCTTCTTTCCAGTTTTGAACGGAAGATATTTCCTTTTTCACTGTAGCCCTCTATGGGCTTCCAAATATCCCTTTGGCAATTCCAGAAGAACAGCCTTAGCGAAAGGCTTCTTGAAGGGAAAGATGTAACTCTGTGAGATGAATTTACAGAACACAGAGCAGTTTCTCAGAAAGCTTCTTTCCTGTTTTGAACGGAAGATATTTCTATTTTCACCATAGCCCTCTATGGGCTTCCAAATATCCCTTTGCCAATTCCACAAGAACGGCCTTAGCGAAAGGCTTCCTGAAGGGAAAGATGTAACTCTGTGAGATGAATTAACAGAACACAGAGCAGTTTCTCAGAAAGCTTCTTTCCAGTTTTGAACGGAAGATATTTCCTTTTTCACCATAGCCCTCTATGGGCTTCCAAATATCCCTTTGCCAATTCCACAAGAACAGCCTTCGCGAAAGGCTTCTTGAAGGGAAAGATGTAACTCTGTGAGATGAATTAACAGAACACAGAGCAGTTTCTGAGAAAGCTTCTTTCCAGTTTTTCACGGAACATATTTCCTTTTTCTCCTTGGCCCTCTATGGGCTTCCAAATATCCCTTTGCCAATTCCACAAGAACGGCCTTAGCGAAAGGCTTCTTGAAGGGAAAGATGTAACTCTGTGAGATGAATTAACAGAACACAGAGCCGATTCTCAGAAAGCTTCTTTCCAGTTTTGAACGGAAGATATTTCCTTTTTCACCGCAGCCCTCTATGGGCTTCCAAATATACCTTTGCCAATTCCACAAGAACAGCCTTAGCGAAAGCCTTCTTGAAAGGAAAGATGTAACTCTGTGAGATGAATTAACAGAACACAGCGCAGTTTCTCAGAAAGCTTCTTTCCTGTTTTGAACGGAAGATATTTCCATTTTCACCATAGCCCTCTATGGGCTTCCAAATATCCCTTTGCCAATTCCACAAGAACGGCCTTAGCGAAAGGCTTCCTGAAGGGAAAGATGTAACTCTGTGAGATGAATTAACAGAACACAGAGCAGTTTCTCAGAAAGCTTCTTTCCAGTTTTGATCGTAAGATATTTCCTTTTTCACCATAGCCCTCTATGGGCTTCCAAATATCCCTTTGCCAATTCCACAAGAACAGCCTTCGCGAAAGGCTTCTTGAAGGGAAAGATGTAACTCTGTGAGATGAATTAACAGAACACAGAGCAGTTTCTGAGAAAGCTTCTTTCCAGTTTTGAACGGAAGATATTTCCTTTTTCTCCTTGGCCCTCTATGGGCTTCCAAATATCCCTTTGCCAATTCCACAAGAACAGCCTTAGGGAAAGGCTTCTTGAAGGGAAAGATGTAACTCTGTGAGATGAATTAACAGAACACAGAGCCGATTCTCAGAAAGCTTCTTTCCAGTTTTGAACGGAAGATATTTCCTTTTTCACCGCAGCCCTCTATGGGCTTCCAAATATACCTTTGCCAATTCCACAAGAGCAGCCTTAGCGAAAGCCTTCTTGAAAGGGAAGATGTAACTCTGTGAGATGAATTAACAGAATACAGAGCAGTTTCTGAGAAAGCTTCTTTCCAGTTAAGAACGGAAGATATTCCCTTTTTCACCATAGCCCTCTATGGGCTTCCAAATATCCCTTTGCCAATTCCACAAGAACGGCCTTAGCGAAAGGCTTCTTGAAGGGAAAGATGTAACTCTTTGAGGTGAATTAACAGAAGACAGAGCAGTTTCTCAGAAAGCTTCTTTCCAGTTTTGAACGGAAGATATTTCCTTTTTCACCATAGCCCTCTATGGGCTTCCAAATATCCCTTTGCCAATTCCACAAGAACAGCCTTAGCGAAAGGCTTCTTGAAGGGAAAGATGTAACTCTGTGAGATGAATTAACAGAACACAGAGCAGTTTCTCAGAAAGCTTCTTTCCAGTTTTGAACGGAAGAAATTTCCTTTTTCACCATAGCCCTCTATGGGCTTCCAAATATCCCTTTGCCAATTTCACAAGAACAGCCTTAGTGAAAGGCTTCTCGAATGGAAAGATGTAACTCTGTGAGATGAATTAACAGAACACAGAGCGGTTTCTCCGAAAGCTTCTTTCCAGTTTTGAACGGAAGATATTTCCTTTTTCACCATAGCCCTCTATGGGCTTCCAAATATCCCTTTGCCAATTCCACAAGAACAGCATAGCGAAAGGCTTCTTGAAGGGAAAGATGTAACTCTTTGAGAGGAATTAACAGAACACAGAGCAGTTTCTCAGAAAGCTTCTTTCCACTTTTGAACGGCAGATATTCCCTTTTTCACCATAGCCCTCTATGGGCTTCCAAATATCCCTTTGCCAATTCCACAAGAACAGCCTTAGCGAAAGGCTTCTTGAAGGGAAAGATGTAACTCTGTGAGATGAATTAACAGAACACAGAGCAGTTTCTGAGAAAGCTTCTTTCCAGTTTTGAACGGAAGGTATTTCCTTTTTCACCATAGCCCTCTAAGTGCTTCCAAATATCCCTTTGCCAATTCCACAAGAACAGCCTTAGCGAAAGGCTTCTTGAAGGGAAAGATGTAACTCTGTGAGATGAATTAACAGAACACAGAGCAGTTTCTCAGAAAGCTTCTTTCCAGTTTTGAACGGAAGATATTTCCTTTTTCACCATAGCCCTCTATGGGCTTCCAAATATCCCTTTGCCAATTCCACAAGAACAGCCTTAGCGAAAGGCTTCTTGAAGGGAAAGGTGTAACTCTGTGAGATGAATTAACAGAACACAGAGCAGTTTCTCAGAAAGCTTCTTTCAAGTTAAGAACGGAAGATATTTCCTTTTTCACCATAGCCCTCTATGGGCTTCCAAATATCCCTTTGCCAATTCCACAAGAACATCCTTAGCGAAAGGCTTCTTGAAGGGTAATATGTAAGTCTGTGAGATGAATTAACAGAACACAGAGCAGTTTCTCAGAGAGCTTCTTTCCAGTTTTGAACAGAAGATATTTCCTTTTTCACCATAGCCCTCTATGGGCTTCCAAATATCCCTTTGCCAATTCCTCAAGAACAGCCTTAGCGAAAGGCTTCTTGAAGGGAAAGATGTAACTCTGTGAGATGAATTAACAGAACACAGAGTAGTTTCTCAGAATGCTTCTTTCCAGTTTTGAACGGAAGGTATTTCCTTCTTCACCATAGCCCTCTATGGGCTTCCAAATATCCCTTTGCCAATTCCACATGAACAGCCTTAGCGAAAGGCTTCCTGAAGGGAAAGATGTAACTCTGTGAGATGAATTAACAGAACACAGACCAGTTTCTCAGAAAGCTTCTTTCCAGTTTTGAACGTAAGATACTTCCTTTTTCACCATAGCCCTCTATGGGCTTCCAAATATCCCTTTGCCAATTCCACAAGAACAGCCTTCGCGAAAGGCTTCTTGAAGGGAAAGATGTAACTCTGTGAGATGAATTAACAGAACACAGAGCAGTTTCTGAGAAAGCTTCTTTCCAGTTTTGAACGGAAGATATTTCCTTTTTCTCCTTGGCCCTTTATGGGCTTCCAAATATCCCTTTGCCAATTCCACAAGAACGGCCTTAGCGAAAGGCTTCTTGAAGGGAAAGATGTAACTCTGTGAGATGAATTAACAGAACACAGAGCCGATTCTCAGAAAGCTTCTTTCCAGTTTTAAACGGAAGATATTTCCTTTTTCACCGCAGCCCTCTATGGGCTTCCAAATATACCTTTGCCAATTCCACAAGAACAGCCTTAGCGAAAGCCTTCTTGAAAGGAAAGATGTAACTCTCTGAGATGAATTAACAGAACACAGAGCAGTTTCTGAGAAAGCTTCTTTCCAGTTAAGAACGGAAGATATTCCCTTTTTCACCATAGCCCTCTAGGGGCTTCCAAATATCCCTTTGCCAATTCCACAAGAACAGCCTTAGCGAAAGGCTTCTTGAAGGGAAAGATGTAACTCTGTGAGGTGAATTAACAGAACACAGAGCAGTTTCTCAGAAAGCTTCTTTCCAGTTTTGAACGGAAGATATTTCCTTTTTCACCATAGCCCTCTATGGGCTTCCAAATATACCTTTGCCAATTCCACAAGAACAGCCTTCGCGAAAGGATTCTTGAAGGGAAAGATGTAACTCTGTGAGATGAATTAACAGAACACAGAGCAGTTTCTCAGAATGCTTCTTTCCAGGATTGAACGGAAGATACTTGCTTTTTCTCCATAGCCCTCTATGGGCTTCCAAATCTCCCTTTGCCAATTCCACAAGAACAGCCTTAGCGAAAGGCTTCTTGAAGGGAAAGATGTAACTGTGTGAGATGAATTAACAGAATACAGAGCAGTTTCTCAGAAAGCTTCTTTCCAGTTTTGAACGGCAGATATTCCCTTTTTCACCATTGCCCTCTATGGGCTTCCAAATATCCCTTTGCCAATTCCACAAGAACAGCCTTAGCGAAAGGCTTCTTGAAGGGAAAGATGTAACTCTGTGAGATGAATTAACAGAACACAGAGCAGTTTCTGAGAAAGCTTCTTTCCAGTTTTGAACGGAAGATATTTCCTTTTTCACCATAGCCCTCTATGGGCTTCCAAATATCCCTTTGACAATTCCTCAAGAACAGCCTTAGCGAAAGGCTTCTTGAAGGGAAAGATGTAACTCTGTGAGATGAATTAACAGAACACAGAGTAGTTTCTCAGAAAGCTTCTTTCCAGTTTTGAACGGAAGGTATTTCCTTTTTCACCATAGCCCTCTATGGGCTTCCAAATATCCCTTTGCCAGTTCCACATGAACAGCCTTAGCGAAAGGCTTCTTGAAGGGAAAGATGTAACTCTGTGAGATGAATTAACAGAACACAGAGCAGTTTCTGAGAAAGCTTCTTTCCAGTTTTGAACGGAAGATATTTCCTTTTTCACTGTAGCCCTCTATGGGCTTCCAAATATCCCTTTGGCAATTCCAGAAGAACAGCCTTAGCGAAAGGCTTCTTGAAGGGAAAGATGTAACTCTGTGAGATGAATTTACAGAACACAGAGCAGTTTCTCAGAAAGCTTCTTTCCTGTTTTGAACGGAAGATATTTCTATTTTCACCATAGCCCTCTATGGGCTTCCAAATATCCCTTTGCCAATTCCACAAGAACGGCCTTAGCGAAAGGCTTCCTGAAGGGAAAGATGTAACTCTGTGAGATGAATTAACAGAACACAGAGCAGTTTCTCAGAAAGCTTCTTTCCAGTTTTGAACGGAAGATATTTCCTTTTTCACCATAGCCCTCTATGGGCTTCCAAATATCCCTTTGCCAATTCCACAAGAACAGCCTTCGCGAAAGGCTTCTTGAAGGGAAAGATGTAACTCTGTGAGATGAATTAACAGAACACAGAGCAGTTTCTGAGAAAGCTTCTTTCCAGTTTTTCACGGAACATATTTCCTTTTTCTCCTTGGCCCTCTATGGGCTTCCAAATATCCCTTTGCCAATTCCACAAGAACGGCCTTAGCGAAAGGCTTCTTGAAGGGAAAGATGTAACTCTGTGAGATGAATTAACAGAACACAGAGCCGATTCTCAGAAAGCTTCTTTCCAGTTTTGAACGGAAGATATTTCCTTTTTCACCGCAGCCCTCTATGGGCTTCCAAATATACCTTTGCCAATTCCACAAGAACAGCCTTAGCGAAAGCCTTCTTGAAAGGAAAGATGTAACTCTGTGAGATGAATTAACAGAACACAGCGCAGTTTCTCAGAAAGCTTCTTTCCTGTTTTGAACGGAAGATATTTCCATTTTCACCATAGCCCTCTATGGGCTTCCAAATATCCCTTTGCCAATTCCACAAGAACGGCCTTAGCGAAAGGCTTCCTGAAGGGAAAGATGTAACTCTGTGAGATGAATTAACAGAACACAGAGCAGTTTCTCAGAAAGCTTCTTTCCAGTTTTGATCGTAAGATATTTCCTTTTTCACCATAGCCCTCTATGGGCTTCCAAACATCCCTTTGCCAATTCCACAAGAACAGCCTTCGCGAAAGGCTTCTTGAAGGGAAAGATGTAACTCTGTGAGATGAATTAACAGAACACAGAGCAGTTTCTGAGAAAGCTTCTTTCCAGTTTTGAACGGAAGATATTTCCTTTTTCTCCTTGGCCCTCTATGGGCTTCCAAATATCCCTTTGCCAATTCCACAAGAACAGCCTTAGGGAAAGGCTTCTTGAAGGGAAAGATGTAACTCTGTGAGATGAATTAACAGAACACAGAGCCGATTCTCAGAAAGCTTCTTTCCAGTTTTGAACGGAAGATATTTCCTTTTTCACCGCAGCCCTCTATGGGCTTCCAAATATACCTTTGCCAATTCCACAAGAGCAGCCTTAGCGAAAGCCTTCTTGAAAGGGAAGATGTAACTCTGTGAGATGAATTAACAGAATACAGAGCAGTTTCTGAGAAAGCTTCTTTCCAGTTAAGAACGGAAGATATTCCCTTTTTCACCATAGCCCTCTATGGGCTTCCAAATATCCCTTTGCCAATTCCACAAGAACGGCCTTAGCGAAAGGCTTCTTGAAGGGAAAGATGTAACTCTTTGAGGTGAATTAACAGAAGACAGAGCAGTTTCTCAGAAAGCTTCTTTCCAGTTTTGAACGGAAGATATTTCCTTTTTCACCATAGCCCTCTATGGGCTTCCAAATATCCCTTTGCCAATTCCACAAGAACAGCCTTAGCGAAAGGCTTCTTGAAGGGAAAGATGTAACTCTGTGAGATGAATTAACAGAACACAGAGCAGTTTCTCAGAAAGCTTCTTTCCAGTTTTGAACGGAAGAAATTTCCTTTTTCACCATAGCCCTCTATGGGCTTCCAAATATCCCTTTGCCAATTTCACAAGAACAGCCTTAGTGAAAGGCTTCTCGAATGGAAAGATGTAACTCTGTGAGATGAATTAACAGAACACAGAGCGGTTTCTCCGAAAGCTTCTTTCCAGTTTTGAACGGAAGATATTTCCTTTTTCACCATAGCCCTCTATGGGCTTCCAAATATCCCTTTGCCAATTCCACAAGAACAGCATAGCGAAAGGCTTCTTGAAGGGAAAGATGTAACTCTTTGAGAGGAATTAACAGAACACAGAGCAGTTTCTCAGAAAGCTTCTTTCCACTTTTGAACGGCAGATATTCCCTTTTTCACCATAGCCCTCTATGGGCTTCCAAATATCCCTTTGCCAATTCCACAAGAACAGCCTTAGCGAAAGGCTTCTTGAAGGGAAAGATGTAACTCTGTGAGATGAATTAACAGAACACAGAGCAGTTTCTGAGAAAGCTTCTTTCCAGTTTTGAACGGAAGGTATTTCCTTTTTCACCATAGCCCTCTAAGTGCTTCCAAATATCCCTTTGCCAATTCCACAAGAACAGCCTTAGCGAAAGGCTTCTTGAAGGGAAAGATGTAACTCTGTGAGATGAATTAACAGAACACAGAGCAGTTTCTCAGAAAGCTTCTTTCCAGTTTTGAACGGAAGATATTTCCTTTTTCACCATAGCCCTCTATGGGCTTCCAAATATCCCTTTGCCAATTCCACAAGAACAGCCTTAGCGAAAGGCTTCTTGAAGGGAAAGGTGTAACTCTGTGAGATGAATTAACAGAACACAGAGCAGTTTCTCAGAAAGCTTCTTTCAAGTTAAGAACGGAAGATATTTCCTTTTTCACCATAGCCCTCTATGGGCTTCCAAATATCCCTTTGCCAATTCCACAAGAACATCCTTAGCGAAAGGCTTCTTGAAGGGTAATATGTAAGTCTGTGAGATGAATTAACAGAACACAGAGCAGTTTCTCAGAGAGCTTCTTTCCAGTTTTGAACAGAAGATATTTCCTTTTTCACCATAGCCCTCTATGGGCTTCCAAATATCCCTTTGCCAATTCCTCAAGAACAGCCTTAGCGAAAGGCTTCTTGAAGGGAAAGATGTAACTCTGTGAGATGAATTAACAGAACACAGAGTAGTTTCTCAGAATGCTTCTTTCCAGTTTTGAACGGAAGGTATTTCCTTCTTCACCATAGCCCTCTATGGGCTTCCAAATATCCCTTTGCCAATTCCACATGAACAGCCTTAGCGAAAGGCTTCCTGAAGGGAAAGATGTAACTCTGTGAGATGAATTAACAGAACACAGACCAGTTTCTCAGAAAGCTTCTTTCCAGTTTTGAACGTAAGATACTTCCTTTTTCACCATAGCCCTCTATGGGCTTCCAAATATCCCTTTGCCAATTCCACAAGAACAGCCTTCGCGAAAGGCTTCTTGAAGGGAAAGATGTAACTCTGTGAGATGAATTAACAGAACACAGAGCAGTTTCTGAGAAAGCTTCTTTCCAGTTTTGAACGGAAGATATTTCCTTTTTCTCCTTGGCCCTTTATGGGCTTCCAAATATCCCTTTGCCAATTCCACAAGAACGGCCTTAGCGAAAGGCTTCTTGAAGGGAAAGATGTAACTCTGTGAGATGAATTAACAGAACACAGAGCCGATTCTCAGAAAGCTTCTTTCCAGTTTTAAACGGAAGATATTTCCTTTTTCACCGCAGCCCTCTATGGGCTTCCAAATATACCTTTGCCAATTCCACAAGAACAGCCTTAGCGAAAGCCTTCTTGAAAGGAAAGATGTAACTCTGTGAGATGAATTAACAGAACACAGAGCAGTTTCTGAGAAAGCTTCTTTCCAGTTAAGAACGGAAGATATTCCCTTTTTCACCATAGCCCTCTAGGGGCTTCCAAATATCCCTTTGCCAATTCCACAAGAACAGCCTTAGCGAAAGGCTTCTTGAAGGGAAAGATGTAACTCTGTGAGATGAATTAACAGAACACAGAGCAGTTTCTCAGAAAGCTTCTTTCCAGTTTTGAACGGAAGAAATTTCCTTTTTCACCATAGCCCTCTATGGGCTTCCAAATATCCCTTTGCCAATTTCACAAGAACAGCCTTAGTGAAAGGCTTCTCGAATGGAAAGATGTAACTCTGTGAGATGAATTAACAGAACACAGAGCGGTTTCTCAGAAAGCTTCTTTCCAGTTTTGAACGGAAGATATTTCCTTTTTCACCATAGCCCTCTATGGGCTTCCAAATATCCCTCTGCCAATTCCACAAGAACAGCCTTAGCGAAAGGCTTCTTGAAGGGAAAGATGTAACTCTGTGAGATGAATTAACAGAACACAGCAGTTTCTCAGAAAGCTTCTTTCAAGTTAAGAATGGAAGATATTTCCTTTTTCACCATAGCCCACTATGGGCTTCCAAATATCCCTTTGCCAATTCCACAAGAACAGCCTTAGCGAAAGGCTTCTTGAAGGGTAATATGTAACTCTGTGAGATGAATTAACAGAACACAGAGCAGTTTCTCAGAGAGCTTCTTTCCAGTTTTGAACGGAAGTTATTTCCTTTTTCACCATAGCCCTCTATGGGCTTCCAAATATCCCTTTGCCAATTCCTCAAGAAAAGCCTTAGCGAAAGGCTTGTTGAAGGGAAAGATGTAACTCTGTGAGATGAATTAACAGAACACAGAGTAGTTTCTCAGAAAGCTTCTTTCCAGTTTTGAACGGAAGGTATTTCCTTTTTCAACATAGCCCTCTATGGGCTTCCAAATATCCCTTTGCCAATTCCACAAGAACAGCCTTAGCGAAAGGCTTCTTGAAGGGAAAGATGTAACTCTGTGAGATGAGTTAACAGAACACAGAGCAGTTTCTCAGAAAGCTTCTTTCCAGTTTTGAACGGAAGATATTTCCTTTTTCACCATAGCCCTCTATGGGCTTCCAAATATCCCTTTGCCAATTACACAAGAACAGCCTTAT
Source organism: Chlorocebus sabaeus (assembly GCF_047675955.1). Lineage (NCBI taxonomy): Eukaryota > Metazoa > Chordata > Mammalia > Primates > Cercopithecidae > Chlorocebus > Chlorocebus sabaeus. The sequence goes on along the minus strand of NW_027327246.1, from coordinate 570,168 downwards.
CGAAAGGCTTCTTGAAGTTAAATATGTAACTCTGTGAGATGAATTAACAGAACACAGAGCAGTTTCTCAGAAAGCTTCTTTCCAGTTTTGAACGGAAGATATTTCCTTTTTCACCGTAGCCCTCTATGGGCTTCCAAATATCCCTTTGGCAATTCCACAAGAACAGCCTTAGCGAAAGGCTTCTTGAAGGGAAAGATGTAACTCTGTGAGATGAATTAACAGAACACAGAGCAGTTTCCCAGAAAGCTTCTTTCCAGTTTTGAACGGAAGATATTTCCATTTTCACCATAGCCCTCTATGGGCTTCCAAATATCCCTTTGCCAATTCCACTAGAACGGCCTTAGCGAAAGGCTTCCTGAAGGGAAAGATGTAACTCTGTGAGATGAATTAACAGAACAAGAGCAGTTTCTCAGAAAGCTTCTTTCCAGTTTTGAACGTAAGATATTTCCTTTTTCACCATAGCCCTCTATGGGCTTCCAAATATCCCTTTGCCAATTCCACAAGAACAGCCTTCGCGAAAGGCTTCTTGAAGGGAAAGATGTAACTCTGTGAGATGAATTAACAGAACACAGAGCAGTTTCTGAGAAAGCTTCTTTCCAGTTTTGAACGGAAGATATTTCCTTTTTCACCATAGCCCTCTATGGGCTTCCAAATATCCCTTTGCCAATTCCACAAGAACAGCCTTAGCGAAAGGCTTCGTGAAGGGAAAGATGTAACTCTGTGAGATGAATTAACAGAACACAGAGCAGTTTCTCAGAAAGCTTCTTTCCAGTTTTGAACGGCAGATATTTCCTTTTTCACCATAGCCCTCTTTGGGCTTCCAAATATCCCTTTGCCAATTCCACAAGAACAGCCTTAGCGAAAGGCTTCTTGAAGGGAAAGGTGTAACTCTGTGAGATGAATTAACAGAACACAGAGCAGTTTCTGAGAAAGCTTCTTTCCAGTTAAGAACGGAAGATATTTCCTTTTTCAACATAGCCCTCTATGGGCTTCCAAATATCCCTTTGGCAATTCCACAAGAACAGCCTTACGAAAGGATTCTTGAAGGGAAAGATATAAATCAGTGAGATGAATTAACAGAACACAGAGCAGTTTCTCAGAAAGCTTCTTTCCAGTTTTGAACGGAAGATATTTCCTTTTTCACCATAGCCCTCTATGGGCTTCCAAATATCCCTTTGCCAATACCACAAGAACAGCCTTAGCGAAAGGCTTCTTGAAGGGAAAGATGTAACCCTGTGAGATGAATTAACAGAACACAGAGCAGTTTCTAAGAAAGCTTCTTTCCAGTTTTGAACGTAAGATATTTCCTTTTTCACCATAGCCCTCTATGGTCTTCCAAATATCCCTTTGCCAATTACACAAGAACAGCCTTAGCGAAAGGCTTCTTGAAGGGAAAGATGTAACTCTTTGAGATGAATTAACAGAACACAGAGCAGTTTCTCAGAAAGCTTCTTTCCAGTTTTGATCGGAAGATATTTCCTTTTTCACCAGAGCCCTCTATGGGCTTCCAAATATCCCTTTGCCAATTCCACAAGAACAGCCTTAGCGAAAGGCTTCTTGAAGGGTAATATGTAACTCTGTGAGATGAATTAACAGAACACAGAGCAGTTTCTCAGAAAGTTTCTTTCCAGTTTTGAACGGAAGATATTTTCTTTTTCACCGTACCACTCTATGGGCTTCCAAATATCCCTTTGCCAATTCCACAAGAACAGGCTTAGCGAAAGGCTTCTTGAAGGGAAAGATGTAACTCTGTGAGATGAATTAACAGAACACAGAGCAGTTTCTCAGAAAGCTTCTTTCCAGTTTTGAACGGAAGATATTTCCCTTTTCACCTTAGCCCTCCATGGGCTTCCAAATATCCCTTTGCCAATACCACAAGAACGGCCTTAGCGAAAGGCTTCTTGAAGGGAAAGATGTAACTCTGTGAGATGAATTAACAGAACACAGAGCAGTTTCTCAGAATGCTTCTTTCCAGTTTTGAACGGAAGATACTTGCTTTTTCTCCTTAGTCCTCTATGGGCTTCCAAATATCCCTTTTCCAATACCACAAGAACAGCCTTAGCGAAAGGCTTCTTGAAGGGAAAGATGTAACTCTCTGAGATGAATTAACAGAACACAGAGCAGTTTCTCAGAAAGCTTCTTTCCAGTTTTGAACGTAAGATATTTCCTTTTTCACCATAGCCCTCTATGGGCTTACAAATATCCCTTTGCCAATTCCACAAGAACAGCCTTAGCGAAAGGCTTCTTGAAGGGAAAGATGTAACTCTGTGAGATGAATTAACAGAACACAGAGCAGTTTCTCAGAAAGCTTCTTTCCAGTTTTGAACGGCAGATATTTCCTTTTTCACCATAGCCCTCTATGGGCTTCCACATATCCCTTTGCCAATTCCACAAGAACAGCCTTAGCGAAAGGCTTCTTGAAGGGAAAGATGTAACTCTGTGAGATGAATTAACAGAACACAGAGCAGTTGCTCAGAAATCTTCTTTCCAGTTTTGAACGGAAGATATTTCCTTTTTCACCATAGCCCTCTATGAGCTTCCAAATATCCCTCTGCCATTTCCACAAGAACAGCCGTAACGAAAGGATTCTTGAAGGGAAAGATATGAATCTGTGAGATGAATTAACAGAACACAGAGCAGTTTCTCAGAAAGCTTCTTTCCAGTTTTGAACGGAAGATATTTCCTTTTTCACCATGGCCCTCTATGGGCTTCCAAATATCCCTCTGCAAAATCCACAAGAACGGCCTTAGCGAAAGGCTTCTTGAAGGGAAAGATGTATCTCTGTGAGATGAATTAACAGAACACAGAGCAGTTTCTCAGAATGCTTCTTTCCAGTTTTGAACGGAAGATATTTGATTTTTCTCCATAGCCCACTATGGGCTTCCAAATATCCCTTTGCCAATTCCACAAGAACAGCCTTAGCGAAAGGCTTCTTGAAGGGAAAGATGTAACTCTGTGAGATGAATTAACAGAACACAGAGCAGTTTCTGAGAAAGCTTCTTTCCAGTTTTGAACGGAAGATATTTCCTTTTTCTCCTTGGCCCTTTATGGGCTTCCAAATATCCCTTTGCCAATTCCACAAGAACGGCCTTAGCGAAAGGCTTCTTGAAGGGAAAGATGTAACTCTGTGAGATGAATTAACAGAACACAGAGCCGATTCTCAGAAAGCTTCTTTCCAGTTTTGAACGGAAGATATTTCCTTTTTCACCGCAGCCCTCTATGGGCTTCCAAATATACCTTTGCCAATTCCACAAGAACAGCCTTAGCGAAAGCCTTCTTGAAAGGAAAGATGTAACTCTCTGAGATGAATTAACAGAACACAGAGCAGTTTCTGAGAAAGCTTCTTTCCAGTTAAGAACGGAAGATATTCCCTTTTTCACCATAGCCCTCTAGGGGCTTCCAAATATCCCTTTGCCAATTCCACAAGAACAGCCTTAGCGAAAGGCTTCTTGAAGGGAAAGATGTAACTCTGTGAGATGAATTAACAGAACACAGAGCAGTTTCTCAGAAAGCTTCTTTCCAGTTTTGAACGGAAGAAATTTCCTTTTTCACCATAGCCCTCTATGGGCTTCCAAATATCCCTTTGCCAATTTCACAAGAACAGCCTTAGTGAAAGGCTTCTCGAATGGAAAGATGTAACTCTGTGAGATGAATTAACAGAACACAGAGCGGTTTCTCAGAAAGCTTCTTTCCAGTTTTGAACGGAAGATATTTCCTTTTTCACCATAGCCCTCTATGGGCTTCCAAATATCCCTCTGCCAATTCCACAAGAACAGCCTTAGCGAAAGGCTTCTTGAAGGGAAAGATGTAACTCTGTGAGATGAATTAACAGAACACAGAGCAGTTTCTCAGAAAGCTTCTTTCCAGTTTTGAACGGAAGATATTTCCTTTTTCACCATAGCCATCTATGGGCTTCCAAATATCCCTTTGACAATTCCACAAGAACAGCCTTAGCGAAAGGCTTCTTGAAGGGAAAGGTGTAACTCTGTGAGATGAATTAACAGAACACAGCAGTTTCTCAGAAAGCTTCTTTCAAGTTAAGAATGGAAGATATTTCCTTTTTCACCATAGCCCACTATGGGCTTCCAAATATCCCTTTGCCAATTCCACAAGAACAGCCTTAGCGAAAGGCTTCTTGAAGGGTAATATGTAACTCTGTGAGATGAATTAACAGAACACAGAGCAGTTTCTCAGAGAGCTTCTTTCCAGTTTTGAACGGAAGTTATTTCCTTTTTCACCATAGCCCTCTATGGGCTTCCAAATATCCCTTTGCCAATTCCTCAAGAACAGCCTTAGTGAAAGGCTTGTTGAAGGGAAAGATGTAACTCTGTGAGATGAATTAACAGAACACAGAGTAGTTTCTCAGAAAGCTTCTTTCCAGTTTTGAACGGAAGGTATTTCCTTTTTCAACATAGCCCTCTATGGGCTTCCAAATATCCCTTTGCCAATTCCACAAGAACAGCCTTAGCGAAAGGCTTCTTGAAGGGAAAGATGTAACTCTGTGAGATGAGTTAACAGAACACAGAGCAGTTTCTCAGAAAGCTTCTTTCCAGTTTTGAACGGAAGATATTTCCTTTTTCACCATAGCCCTCTATGGGCTTCCTAATATCCCTTTGCCAATTCCACAAGAACAGCCTTATCGAAAGGCTTCTTGAAGTTAAATATGTAACTCTGTGAGATGAATTAACAGAACACAGAGCAGTTTCTCAGAGAGCTTCTTTCCAGTTTTGAACGGAAGTTATTTCCTTTTTCACCATAGCCCTCTATGGGCTTCCAAATATCCCTTTGCCAATTTCACAAGAACAGCCTTAGTGAAAGGCTTCTCGAATGGAAAGATGTAACTCTGTGAGATGAATTAACAGAACACAGAGCGGTTTCTCAGAAAGCTTCTTTCCAGTTTTGAACGGAAGATATTTCCTTTTTCACCATAGCCCTCTATGGGCTTCCAAATATCCCTCTGCCAATTCCACAAGAACAGCCTTAGCGAAAGGCTTCTTGAAGGGAAAGATGTAACTCTGTGAGATGAATTAACAGAACACAGAGCAGTTTCTCAGAAAGCTTCTTTCCAGTTTTGAACGGAAGATATTTCCTTTTTCACCATAGCCATCTATGGGCTTCCAAATATCCCTTTGACAATTCCACAAGAACAGCCTTAGCGAAAGGCTTCTTGAAGGGAAAGGTGTAACTCTGTGAGATGAATTAACAGAACACAGCAGTTTCTCAGAAAGCTTCTTTCAAGTTAAGAATGGAAGATATTTCCTTTTTCACCATAGCCCACTATGGGCTTCCAAATATCCCTTTGCCAATTCCACAAGAACAGCCTTAGCGAAAGGCTTCTTGAAGGGTAATATGTAACTCTGTGAGATGAATTAACAGAACACAGAGCAGTTTCTCAGAGAGCTTCTTTCCAGTTTTGAACGGAAGTTATTTCCTTTTTCACCATAGCCCTCTATGGGCTTCCAAATATCCCTTTGCCAATTCCTCAAGAACAGCCTTAGTGAAAGGCTTGTTGAAGGGAAAGATGTAACTCTGTGAGATGAATTAACAGAACACAGAGTAGTTTCTCAGAAAGCTTCTTTCCAGTTTTGAACGGAAGGTATTTCCTTTTTCAACATAGCCCTCTATGGGCTTCCAAATATCCCTTTGCCAATTCCACAAGAACAGCCTTAGCGAAAGGCTTCTTGAAGGGAAAGATGTAACTCTGTGAGATGAGTTAACAGAACACAGAGCAGTTTCTCAGAAAGCTTCTTTCCAGTTTTGAACGGAAGATATTTCCTTTTTCACCATAGCCCTCTATGGGCTTCCTAATATCCCTTTGCCAATTCCACAAGAACAGCCTTATCGAAAGGCTTCTTGAAGTTAAATATGTAACTCTGTGAGATGAATTAACAGAACACAGAGCAGTTTCTCAGAAAGCTTCTTTCTAGTTTTGAACGGAAGATATTTCCTTTTTCACCGTAGCCCTCTATGGGCTTCCAAATATCCCTTTGGCAATTCCACAAGAACAGCCTTAGCGAAAGGCTTCTTGAAGGGAAAGATGTAACTCTGTGAGATGAATTAACAGAACACAGAGCAGTTTCCCAGAAAGCTTCTTTCCTGTTTTGAACGGAAGATATTTCCATTTTCACCATAGCCCTCTATGGGCTTCCAAATATCCCTTTGCCAATTCCACTAGAACGGCCTTAGCGAAAGGCTTCCTGAAGGGAAAGGTGTAACTCTGTGAGATGAATTAACAGAACAAGAGCAGTTTCTCAGAAAACTTCTTTCCAGTTTTGAACGTAAGATATTTCCTTTTTCACCATAGCCCTCTATGGGCTTCCAAATATCCCTTTGCCAATTCCACAAGAACAGCCTTCGCGAAAGGCTTCTTGAAGGGAAAGATGTAACTCTGTGAGATGAATTAACAGAACACAGAGCAGTTTCTGAGAAAGCTTCTTTCCAGTTTTGAACGGAAGATATTTCCTTTTTCTCCTTGGCCCTCTATGGGCTTCCAAATATCCCTTTGCCAATTCCACAAGAACGGCCTTAGCGAAAGGCTTCTTGAAGGGAAAGGTGTAACTCTCTTAGATGAATTAACAGAACACAGAGCCGATTCTCAGAAAGCTTCTTTCCAGTTTTGAACGGAAGATATTTCCTTTTTCACCGCAGCCCTCTATGGGCTTCCAAATATACCTTTGCCAATTCCACAAGAACAGCCTTAGAGAAAGCCTTCTTGAAAGGAAAGATGTAACTCTGTGAGATGAATTAACAGAACACAGAGCAGTTTCTGAGAAAGCTTCTTTCCAGTTAAGAACGGAAGATATTCCCTTTTTCACCATAGCCCTCTATGGGCTTCCAAATATCCCTTTGCCAATTCCACAAGAACGGCCTTAGCGAAAGGCTTCTTGAAGTGAAAGATGTAACTCTTTGAGGTGAATTAACAGAACACAGAGCAGTTTCTCAGAAAGCTTCTTTCCAGTTTTGAACGGAAGATATTTCCTTTTTCACCATAGCCCTCTATGGTCTTCCAAATATCCCTTTGCCAATTACACAAGAACAGCCTTAGCGAAAGGCTTCTTGAAGGGAAAGATGTAACTCTTTGAGATGAATTAACAGAACACAGAGCAGTTTCTCAGAAAGCTTCTTTCCAGTTTTGATCGGAAGATATTTCCTTTTTCACCAGAGCCCTCTATGGGCTTCCAAATATCCCTTTGCCAATTCCACAAGAACAGCCTTAGCGAAAGGCTTCTTGAAGGGTAATATGTAACTCTGTGAGATGAATTAACAGAACACAGAGCAGTTTCTCAGAAAGTTTCTTTCCAGTTTTGAACGGAAGATATTTTCTTTTTCACCGTACCACTCTATGGGCTTCCAAATATCCCTTTGCCAATTCCACAAGAACAGGCTTAGCGAAAGGCTTCTTGAAGGGAAAGATGTAACTCTGTGAGATGAATTAACAGAACACAGAGCAGTTTCTCAGAAAGCTTCTTTCCAGTTTTGAACGGAAGATATTTCCCTTTTCACCTTAGCCCTCCATGGGCTTCCAAATATCCCTTTGCCAATACCACAAGAACGGCCTTAGCGAAAGGCTTCTTGAAGGGAAAGATGTAACTCTGTGAGATGAATTAACAGAACACAGAGCAGTTTCTCAGAAAGCTTCTTTCCAGTTTTGAACGTAAGATATTTCCTTTTTCACCATAGCCCTCTATGGGCTTACAAATATCCCTTTGCCAATTCCACAAGAACAGCCTTAGCGAAAGGCTTCTTGAAGGGAAAGATGTAACTCTGTGAGATGAATTAACAGAACACAGAGCAGTTTCTCAGAAAGCTTCTTTCCAGTTTTGAACGGCAGATATTTCCTTTTTCACCATAGCCCTCTATGGGCTTCCACATATCCCTTTGCCAATTCCACAAGAACAGCCTTAGCGAAAGGCTTCTTGAAGGGAAAGATGTAACTCTGTGAGATGAATTAACAGAACACAGAGCAGTTGCTCAGAAATCTTCTTTCCAGTTTTGAACGGAAGATATTTCCTTTTTCACCATAGCCCTCTATGAGCTTCCAAATATCCCTCTGCCATTTCCACAAGAACAGCCGTAACGAAAGGATTCTTGAAGGGAAAGATATGAATCTGTGAGATGAATTAACAGAACACAGAGCAGTTTCTCAGAAAGCTTCTTTCCAGTTTTGAACGGAAGATATTTCCTTTTTCACCATGGCCCTCTATGGGCTTCCAAATATCCCTCTGCAAAATCCACAAGAACGGCCTTAGCGAAAGGCTTCTTGAAGGGAAAGATGTATCTCTGTGAGATGAATTAACAGAACACAGAGCAGTTTCTCAGAATGCTTCTTTCCAGTTTTGAACGGAAGATATTTGATTTTTCTCCATAGCCCACTATGGGCTTCCAAATATCCCTTTGCCAATTCCACAAGAACAGCCTTAGCGAAAGGCTTCTTGAAGGGAAAGATGTAACTCTGTGAGATGAATTAACAGAACACAGAGCAGTTTCTGAGAAAGCTTCTTTCCAGTTTTGAACGGAAGATATTTCCTTTTTCTCCTTGGCCCTTTATGGGCTTCCAAATATCCCTTTGCCAATTCCACAAGAACGGCCTTAGCGAAAGGCTTCTTGAAGGGAAAGATGTAACTCTGTGAGATGAATTAACAGAACACAGAGCCGATTCTCAGAAAGCTTCTTTCCAGTTTTGAACGGAAGATATTTCCTTTTTCACCGCAGCCCTCTATGGGCTTCCAAATATACCTTTGCCAATTCCACAAGAACAGCCTTAGCGAAAGCCTTCTTGAAAGGAAAGATGTAACTCTCTGAGATGAATTAACAGAACACAGAGCAGTTTCTGAGAAAGCTTCTTTCCAGTTAAGAACGGAAGATATTCCCTTTTTCACCATAGCCCTCTAGGGGCTTCCAAATATCCCTTTGCCAATTCCACAAGAACAGCCTTAGCGAAAGGCTTCTTGAAGGGAAAGATGTAACTCTGTGAGATGAATTAACAGAACACAGAGCAGTTTCTCAGAAAGCTTCTTTCCAGTTTTGAACGGAAGAAATTTCCTTTTTCACCATAGCCCTCTATGGGCTTCCAAATATCCCTTTGCCAATTTCACAAGAACAGCCTTAGTGAAAGGCTTCTCGAATGGAAAGATGTAACTCTGTGAGATGAATTAACAGAACACAGAGCGGTTTCTCAGAAAGCTTCTTTCCAGTTTTGAACGGAAGATATTTCCTTTTTCACCATAGCCCTCTATGGGCTTCCAAATATCCCTCTGCCAATTCCACAAGAACAGCCTTAGCGAAAGGCTTCTTGAAGGGAAAGATGTAACTCTGTGAGATGAATTAACAGAACACAGAGCAGTTTCTCAGAAAGCTTCTTTCCAGTTTTGAACGGAAGATATTTCCTTTTTCACCATAGCCATCTATGGGCTTCCAAATATCCCTTTGACAATTCCACAAGAACAGCCTTAGCGAAAGGCTTCTTGAAGGGAAAGGTGTAACTCTGTGAGATGAATTAACAGAACACAGCAGTTTCTCAGAAAGCTTCTTTCAAGTTAAGAATGGAAGATATTTCCTTTTTCACCATAGCCCACTATGGGCTTCCAAATATCCCTTTGCCAATTCCACAAGAACAGCCTTAGCGAAAGGCTTCTTGAAGGGTAATATGTAACTCTGTGAGATGAATTAACAGAACACAGAGCAGTTTCTCAGAGAGCTTCTTTCCAGTTTTGAACGGAAGTTATTTCCTTTTTCACCATAGCCCTCTATGGGCTTCCAAATATCCCTTTGCCAATTCCTCAAGAACAGCCTTAGTGAAAGGCTTGTTGAAGGGAAAGATGTAACTCTGTGAGATGAATTAACAGAACACAGAGTAGTTTCTCAGAAAGCTTCTTTCCAGTTTTGAACGGAAGGTATTTCCTTTTTCAACATAGCCCTCTATGGGCTTCCAAATATCCCTTTGCCAATTCCACAAGAACAGCCTTAGCGAAAGGCTTCTTGAAGGGAAAGATGTAACTCTGTGAGATGAGTTAACAGAACACAGAGCAGTTTCTCAGAAAGCTTCTTTCCAGTTTTGAACGGAAGATATTTCCTTTTTCACCATAGCCCTCTATGGGCTTCCTAATATCCCTTTGCCAATTCCACAAGAACAGCCTTATCGAAAGGCTTCTTGAAGTTAAATATGTAACTCTGTGAGATGAATTAACAGAACACAGAGCAGTTTCTCAGAGAGCTTCTTTCCAGTTTTGAACGGAAGTTATTTCCTTTTTCACCATAGCCCTCTATGGGCTTCCAAATATCCCTTTGCCAATTTCACAAGAACAGCCTTAGTGAAAGGCTTCTCGAATGGAAAGATGTAACTCTGTGAGATGAATTAACAGAACACAGAGCGGTTTCTCAGAAAGCTTCTTTCCAGTTTTGAACGGAAGATATTTCCTTTTTCACCATAGCCCTCTATGGGCTTCCAAATATCCCTCTGCCAATTCCACAAGAACAGCCTTAGCGAAAGGCTTCTTGAAGGGAAAGATGTAACTCTGTGAGATGAATTAACAGAACACAGAGCAGTTTCTCAGAAAGCTTCTTTCCAGTTTTGAACGGAAGATATTTCCTTTTTCACCATAGCCATCTATGGGCTTCCAAATATCCCTTTGACAATTCCACAAGAACAGCCTTAGCGAAAGGCTTCTTGAAGGGAAAGGTGTAACTCTGTGAGATGAATTAACAGAACACAGCAGTTTCTCAGAAAGCTTCTTTCAAGTTAAGAATGGAAGATATTTCCTTTTTCACCATAGCCCACTATGGGCTTCCAAATATCCCTTTGCCAATTCCACAAGAACAGCCTTAGCGAAAGGCTTCTTGAAGGGTAATATGTAACTCTGTGAGATGAATTAACAGAACACAGAGCAGTTTCTCAGAGAGCTTCTTTCCAGTTTTGAACGGAAGTTATTTCCTTTTTCACCATAGCCCTCTATGGGCTTCCAAATATCCCTTTGCCAATTCCTCAAGAACAGCCTTAGTGAAAGGCTTGTTGAAGGGAAAGATGTAACTCTGTGAGATGAATTAACAGAACACAGAGTAGTTTCTCAGAAAGCTTCTTTCCAGTTTTGAACGGAAGGTATTTCCTTTTTCAACATAGCCCTCTATGGGCTTCCAAATATCCCTTTGCCAATTCCACAAGAACAGCCTTAGCGAAAGGCTTCTTGAAGGGAAAGATGTAACTCTGTGAGATGAGTTAACAGAACACAGAGCAGTTTCTCAGAAAGCTTCTTTCCAGTTTTGAACGGAAGATATTTCCTTTTTCACCATAGCCCTCTATGGGCTTCCTAATATCCCTTTGCCAATTCCACAAGAACAGCCTTATCGAAAGGCTTCTTGAAGTTAAATATGTAACTCTGTGAGATGAATTAACAGAACACAGAGCAGTTTCTCAGAAAGCTTCTTTCTAGTTTTGAACGGAAGATATTTCCTTTTTCACCGTAGCCCTCTATGGGCTTCCAAATATCCCTTTGGCAATTCCACAAGAACAGCCTTAGCGAAAGGCTTCTTGAAGGGAAAGATGTAACTCTGTGAGATGAATTAACAGAACACAGAGCAGTTTCCCAGAAAGCTTCTTTCCTGTTTTGAACGGAAGATATTTCCATTTTCACCATAGCCCTCTATGGGCTTCCAAATATCCCTTTGCCAATTCCACTAGAACGGCCTTAGCGAAAGGCTTCCTGAAGGGAAAGGTGTAACTCTGTGAGATGAATTAACAGAACAAGAGCAGTTTCTCAGAAAACTTCTTTCCAGTTTTGAACGTAAGATATTTCCTTTTTCACCATAGCCCTCTATGGGCTTCCAAATATCCCTTTGCCAATTCCACAAGAACAGCCTTCGCGAAAGGCTTCTTGAAGGGAAAGATGTAACTCTGTGAGATGAATTAACAGAACACAGAGCAGTTTCTGAGAAAGCTTCTTTCCAGTTTTGAACGGAAGATATTTCCTTTTTCTCCTTGGCCCTCTATGGGCTTCCAAATATCCCTTTGCCAATTCCACAAGAACGGCCTTAGCGAAAGGCTTCTTGAAGGGAAAGGTGTAACTCTCTTAGATGAATTAACAGAACACAGAGCCGATTCTCAGAAAGCTTCTTTCCAGTTTTGAACGGAAGATATTTCCTTTTTCACCGCAGCCCTCTATGGGCTTCCAAATATACCTTTGCCAATTCCACAAGAACAGCCTTAGAGAAAGCCTTCTTGAAAGGAAAGATGTAACTCTGTGAGATGAATTAACAGAACACAGAGCAGTTTCTGAGAAAGCTTCTTTCCAGTTAAGAACGGAAGATATTCCCTTTTTCACCATAGCCCTCTATGGGCTTCCAAATATCCCTTTGCCAATTCCACAAGAACGGCCTTAGCGAAAGGCTTCTTGAAGTGAAAGATGTAACTCTTTGAGGTGAATTAACAGAACACAGAGCAGTTTCTCAGAAAGCTTCTTTCCAGTTTTGAACGGAAGATATTTCCTTTTTCACCATAGCCCTCTATGGGCTTCCAAATATCCCTTTGCCAATTCCACAAGAACAGCCTTAGCGAAAGGCTTCTTGAAGGGAAAGATGTAACTCTGTGAGATGAATTAACAGAACACAGAGCAGTTTCTCAGAAAGCTTCTTTCCAGTTTTGAACGGAAGATATTTCCTTTTTCACCATAGCCCTCTATGGGCTTCCAAATATCCCTTTGCCAATTCCACAAGAACAGCCTTAGCGAAAGGCTTCTTGAAGGGAAAGATGTAATTCTGTGAGATGAATTAACAGAACACAGAGCAGTTTCTCAGAAAGCTTCTTTCCAGTTTTGAACGGAAGAAATTTCCTTTTTCACCATAGCCCTCAATGGGCTTCCAAATATCCCTTTGCCAATTTCACAAGAACAGCCTTAGTGAAAGGCTTCTCGAATGGAAAGATGTAACTCTGTGAGATGAATTAACAGAACACAGAGCGGTTTCTCAGAAAGCTTCTTTACAGTTTTGAACGGAAGATACTTCCTTTTTCACCATAGCCCTCTATGGGCTTCCAAATATCCCTCTGCCAATACCACAAGAACAGCCTTAGCGAAAGGCTTCTTGAAGGGAGAGATGTAACCCTGTGAGATGAATTAACAGAACACAGAGCAGTTTCTCAGAAAGCTTCTTTCCAGTTTTGAACGTAAGATATTTCCTTTTTCACCATAGCCCTCTATGGTCTTCCAAATATCCCTTTGCCAATTCCACAAGAACAGCCTTAGCGAAAGGCTTCTTGAAGGGAAAGATGTAACTCTTTGAGATGAATTAACAGAACACAGAGCAGTTTCTCAGAAAGCTTCTTTCCAGTTTTGATCGGAAGATATTTCCTTTTTCACCAGAGCCCTCTATGGGCTTCCAAATATCCCTTTGCCAATTCCACAAGAACAGCCTTAGCGAAAGGCTTCTTGAAGGGTAATATGTAACTCTGTGAGATGAATTAACAGAACACAGAGCAGTTTCTCAGAAAGCTTCTTTCCAGTTTTGAACGGAAGATATTTTCTTTTTCACCGTAGCCCTCTATGGGCTTCCAAATATCCCTTTGCCAATTCCACAAGAACAGGCTTAGCGAAAGGCTTCTTGAAGGGAAAGATGTAACTCTGTGAGATGAATTAACAGAACACAGAGCAGTTTCTCAGAAAGCTTCTTTCCAGTTTTGAACGGAAGATATTTCCCTTTTCACCTTAGCCCTCCATGGGCTTCCAAATATCCCTTTGCCAATACCACAAGAACGGCCTTAGCGAAAGGCTTCTTGAAGGGAAAGATGTAACTCTGTGAGATGAATTAACAGAACACAGAGCAGTTTCTCAGAATGCTTCTTTCCAGTTTTGAACGGAAGATACTTGCTTTTTCTCCTTAGTCCTCTATGGGCTTCCAAATATCCCTTTTCCAATACCACAAGAACAGCCTTAGCGAAAGGCTTCTTGAAGGGAAAGATGTAACTCTGTGAGATGAATTAACAGAACACAGAGCAGTTTCTCAGAAAGCTTCTTTCCAGTTTTGAACGTAAGATATTTCCTTTTTCACCATAGCCCTCTATGGGCTTACAAATATCCCTTTGCCAATTCCACAAGAACAGCCTTAGCGAAAGGCTTCTTGAAGGGAAAGATGTAACTCTGTGAGATGAATTAACAGAACACAGAGCAGTTTCTCAGAAAGCTTCTTTCCAGTTTTGAACGGCAGATATTTCCTTTTTCACCATAGCCCTCTATGGGCTTCCACATATCCCTTTGCCAATTCCACAAGAACAGCCTTAGCGAAAGGCTTCTTGAAGGGAAAGATGTAACTCTGTGAGATGAATTAACAGAACACAGAGCAGTTGCTCAGAAATCTTCTTTCCAGTTTTGAACGGAAGATATTTCCTTTTTCACCATAGCCCTCTATGAGCTTCCAAATATCCCTCTGCCATTTCCACAAGAACAGCCGTAACGAAAGGATTCTTGAAGGGAAAGATATGAATCTGTGAGATGAATTAACAGAACACAGAGCAGTTTCTCAGAAAGCTTCTTTCCAGTTTTGAACGGAAGATATTTCCTTTTTCACCATGGCCCTCTATGGGCTTCCAAATATCCCTCTGCAAAATCCACAAGAACGGCCTTAGCGAAAGGCTTCTTGAAGGGAAAGATGTATCTCTGTGAGATGAATTAACAGAACACAGAGCAGTTTCTCAGAATGCTTCTTTCCAGTTTTGAACGGAAGATATTTGATTTTTCTCCATAGCCCACTATGGGCTTCCAAATATCCCTTTGCCAATTCCACAAGAACAGCCTTAGCGAAAGGCTTCTTGAAGGGAAACATGTAACTCTGTGAGATGAATTAACAGAACACAGAGCAGTTTCTCAGAAAGCTTCTTTCCAGTTATGAACGGAAGATACTTGCTTTTTCTCCATAGCCCAGTATGGGCTTCCAAATATCCCTTTGCCAATTCCACAAGAACAGCCTTAGCGAAAGGCTTCTTGAAGGGAAAGGTGTAACTCTGTGTGATGAATTAGCAGAACACAGAGCAGTTTCTGATAAAGCTTCTTTCCAGTTAAGAACGGGAGATATTTCCTTTTTCACCATAGCCCTCTATGGGCTTCCAAATATCCCTTTGCCAATTCCACAAGAACAGCCTTAGCGAAAGGCTTCTTGAAGGGTAATATGTAACTCTGAGAGATGAATTAACAGAACACAGAGCAGTTTCTCAGAAAGCTTCTTTCCAGTTTTGAACAGAAGATATTTCCTTTTTCACCGTAGCCCTCTATGGGCTTCCAAATATCAATTTGGCAATTCCACAAGAACAGCCTTAGCGTAAGGCTTCTTGAAGGGAAAGATGTAACTCTGTGAGATGAATGAACAGAACACAGAGCAGTTTCTCAGAAAGCTTCTTTCCAGTTTTGAACGGAAGATATTTCCTTTTTCACCATAGCCCTCTATGGGCTTCCAAATATCCCTTTGCCAATTCCACAAGAACAGCCTTAGCGAAAGGCTTCTTGAAGGGAAAGATGTAACTCTGTGAGATGAATTAACAGAACACAGAGCAGTTTCTCAGAAAGCTTCTTTCCAGTTTTGAACGGAAGACATTTCCTTTTTCACCATAGCCCTCTATGGGCTTCCAAATATCCCTTTGCCAATTCCACAAAAACAGCCTTAGCGAAAGGCTTCTTGAAGGGAAAGATGTAACTCTGTGAGATGAATTAACAGAACACAGAGCAGTTTCTCAGAAAGCTTCTTTCCAGTTTTGAACGGAAGATAATTCCTTTTTCACCATAGCCCTCTATGAGCTTCCAAATATCACTCTGCCATTTCCACAAGAACAGCCTTACCGAAAGGATTCTTGAAGGGAAAGATATAAATCTGTGAGATGAATTAACAGAACACAGAGCAGTTTCTCCGAAAGCTTCTTTCCAGTTTTGAACGGAAGATATTTCCTTTCTCACCATGGTCCTCTATGGGCTTCCAAATATCCCTCTGCCAATTCCACAAGAAGGGCCTTAGCGAAAGGCTTCTTGAAGGGAAAGATGTATCTCTGTGAGATGAATTAACAGAACACAGAGCAGTTTCTCAGAAAGCTTCTTTCCAGTTTTGAACGGAAGATATTTGCTTTTTCTCCATAGCCCACTATGGGCTTCCAAATATCCCTTTGCCAATTCCACAAGAACAGCCTTAGCGAAAGGCTTCTTGAAGGGAAAGATGTAACTCTGTGAGATGAATTAACAGAACACAGAGCAGTTTCTCAGAAAGCTTCTTTCCAGTTTTGAACAGAAGATATTTCCTTTTTCACCATAGCCCTCTATGGGCTTCCAAATATCCCTTTGGCAGTTCCACAAGAACAGCCTTAGCGAAATGCTTCTTGAAGGGAAAGATGTAACTCTGTGAGATGAATTAACAGAACACAGAGCAGTTTCTGAGAAAGCTTCTTTCCAGTTTTGAACGGAAGATATTTCCTTTTTCACCATAGCCCTCAATGGGCTTCCAAATATCCCTTTGCCAATTTCACAAGAACAGCCTTAGTGAAAGGCTTCTCGAATGGAAAGATGTAACTCTGTGAGATGAATTAACAGAACACAGAGCGGTTTCTCAGAAAGCTTCTTTACAGTTTTGAACTGAAGATACTTCCTTTTTCACCATAGCCCTCTATGGGCTTCCAAATATCCCTCTGCCAATACCACAAGAACAGCCTTAGCGAAAGGCTTCTTGAAGGGAGAGATGTAACCCTGTGAGATGAATTAACAGAACACAGAGCAGTTTCTCAGAAAGCTTCTTTCCTGTTTTGAACGAAAGATATTTCCTTTTTCACCATAGCCCTCTATGGGCTTCCAAATATCCCTTTGCCAATTCCCCAAGAACAGCCTTAGCGAAAGGCTTCGTGAAGGGAAAGATGTAACTCTGTGAGATGAATTAACAGAACACAGAGCAGTTTCTCAGAAAGCTTCTTTCCAGTTTTGAACGGCAGATATTTCCTTTTTCACCATAGCCCTCTTTGGGCTTCCAAATATCCCTTTGCCTATTCCACAAGAACAGCCTTAGCGAAAGGCTTCTTGAAAGGAAAGGTGTAACTCTGTGAGATGAATTAACAGAACACAGAGCAGTTTCTGAGAAAGCTTCTTTCCAGTTAAGAACGGAAGATATTTCCTTTTTCAACATAGCCCTCTATGGGCTTCCAAATATCCCTTTGCCAATTCCACAAGAACAGCCTTACGAAAGGATTCTTGAAGGGAAAGATATAAATCTGTGAGATGAATTAACAGAACACAGAGCAGTTTCTCAGAAAGCTTCTTTCCAGTTTTGAACGGAAGATATTTCCTTTTTCACCATAGCCCTCTATGGGCTTCCAAATATCCCTTTGCCAATTCCACAAGAACAGCCTTAGCGAAAGGCTTCTTGAAGGGAAAGATGTAACCCTGTGAGATGAATTAACAGAACACAGAGCAGTTTCTAAGAAAGCTTCTTTCCAGTTTTGAACGTAAGATATTTCCTTTTTCACCATAGCCCTCTATGGTCTTCCAAATATCCCTTTGCCAATTCCACAAGAACAGCCTTAGCGAAAGGCTTCTTGAAGGGAAAGATGTAACTCTTTGAGATGAATTAACAGAACACAGAGCAGTTTCTCAGAAAGCTTCTTTCCAGTTTTGATCGGAAGTTACTTCCTTTTTCACCAGAGCCCTCTATGGGCTTCCAAATATCCCTTTGCCAATTCCACAAGAACAGCCTTAGCGAAAGGCTTCTTGAAGGGTAATATGTAACTCTGTGAGATGAATTAACAGAACACAGAGCAGTTTCTCAGAAAGCTTCTTTCCAGTTTTGAACGGAAGATATTTTCTTTTTCACCATAGCCCTCTATGGGCTTCCAAATATCCCTTTGCCAATTCCACAAGAACAGGCTTAGCGAAAGGCTTCTTGAAGGGAAAGATGTAACTCTGTGAGATGAAATAACAGAACACAGAGCAGTTTCTCAGAAAGCTTCTTTCCAGTTTTGAACGGAAGATATTTCCTTTTTCACCTTAGCCCTCCATGGGCTTCCAAATATCCCTTTGCCAATACCACAAGAACGGCCTTAGCGAAAGGCTTCTTGAAGGGAAAGATGTAACTCTGTGAGATGAATTAACAGAACACAGAGCAGTTTCTCAGAATGCTTCTTTCCAGTTTTGAACGGAAGATACTTGCTTTTTCTCCTTAGTCCTCTATGGGCTTCCAAATATCCCTTTTCCAATTCCACAAGAACAGCCTTAGCGAAAGGCTTCTTGAAGGGAAAGATGTAACTCTGTGAGATGAATTAACAGAACACAGAGCAGTTTCTCAGAAAGCTTCTTTCCAGTTTTGAACGTAAGATATTTCCTTTTTCACCATAGCCCTCTATGGGCTTACAAATATCCCTTTGCCAATTCCACAAGAACAGCCTTAGCGAAAGGCTTCTTGAAGGGAAAGATGTAACTCAGTGAGATGAATTAACAGAACACAGAGCAGTTTCTCAGAAAGCTTCTTTCCAGTTTTGAACGGCAGATATTTCCTTTTTCACCATAGCCCTCTATGGGCTTCCACATATCCCTTTGCCAATTCCACAAGAACAGCCTTAGCGAAAGGCTTCTTGAAGGGAAAGATGTAACTCTGTGAGATGAATTAACAGAACACAGAGCAGTTGCTCAGAAATCTTCTTTCCAGTTTTGAACGGAAGATATTTCCTTTTTCACCATAGCCCTCTATGAGCTTCCAAATATCCCTCTGCCATTTCCACAAGAACAGCCGTAACGAAAGGATTCTTGAAGGGAAAGATATGAATCTGTGAGATGAATTAACAGAACACAGAGCAGTTTCTCAGAAAGCTTCTTTCCAGTTTTGAACGGAAGATATTTCCTTTTTCACCATGGCCCTCTATGGGCTTCCAAATATCCCTCTGCAAAATCCACAAGAACGGCCTTAGCGAAAGGCTTCTTGAAGGGAAAGATGTATCTCTGTGAGATGAATTAACAGAACACAGAGCAGTTTCTCAGAATGCTTCTTTCCAGTTTTGAACGGAAGATATTTGATTTTTCTCCATAGCCCACTATGGGCTTCCAAATATCCCTTTGCCAATTCCACAAGAACAGCCTTAGCGAAAGGCTTCTTGAAGGGAAAGATGTAACTCTGTGAGATGAATTAACAGAACACAGAGCAGTTTCTCAGAATGCTTCTTTCCAGTTATGAACGGAAGATACTTGCTTTTTCTCCATAGCCCAGTATGGGCTTCCAAATATCCCTTTGCCAATTCCACAAGAACAGCCTTAGCGAAAGGCTTCTTGAAGGGAAAGGTGTAACTCTGTGAGATGAATTAGCAGAACACAGAGCAGTTTCTGATAAAGCTTCTTTCCAGTTAAGAACGGAAGATATTTCCTTTTTCACCATAGCCCTCTATGGGCTTCCGAATATCCCTTTGCCAATTCCACAAGAACAGCCTTAGCGAAAGGCTTCTTGAAGGGTAATATGTAACTCTGAGAGATGAATTAACAGAACACAGAGCAGTTTCTCAGAAAGCTTCTTTCCAGTTTTGAACAGAAGATATTTCCTTTTTCACCGTAGCCCTCTATGGGCTTCCAAATTTCCCTTTGGCAATTCCACAAGAACAGCCTTAACGTAAGGCTTCTTGAAGGGAAAGATGTAACTCTGTGAGATGAATTAACAGAACACAGAGCAGTTTCTGAGAAAGCTTCTTTCCAGTTTTGAACGGAAGATATTTCCTTTTTCACCATAGCCCTCTATGGGCTTCCAAATATCCCTTTGCCAATTCCACAAGAACAGCCTTAGCGAAAGGCTTCTTGAAGGGAAAGATGTAACTCTGTGAGATGAATTAACAGAACACAGAGCAGTTTCTCAGAAAGCTTCTTTCCAGTTTTGAACGGAAGACATTTCCTTTTTCACCATAGCCCTCTATGGGCTTCCAAATATCCCTTTGCCAATTCCACAAAAACAGCCTTAGCGAAAGGCTTCTTGAAGGGAAAGATGTAACTCTGTGAGATGAATTAACACAACACAGAGCAGTTTCTCAGAAAGCTTCTTTCCAGTTTTGAACGGAAGATATTTCCTTTTTCACCATAGCCCTCTATGAGCTTCCAAATATCCCTCTGCCATTTCCACAAGAACAGCCTTACCGAAAGGATTCTTGAAGGGAAAGATATAAATCTGTGAGATGAATTAACAGAACACAGAGCAGTTTCTCCGAAAGCTTCTTTCCAGTTTTGAACGGAAGATATTTCCTTTCTCACCATGGCCCTCTATGGGCTTCCAAATATCACTCTGCCAATTCCACAAGAACAGCCTTAGCGAAAGGCTTCTTGAAGGGAAAGATGTATCTCTGTGAGATGAATTAACAGAACACAGAGCAGTTTCTCAGAAAGCTTCTTTCCAGTTTTGAACGGAAGATATTTCCTTTTTCACCATAGCCCTCTATGGGCTTCCAAATATCCCTTTGCCAATTCCACAAGATCAGCCTTAGCGAAAGGCTTCTTGAAGGGAAAGATGTAACTCTGTGAGATGAATTAACAGAACACAGAGCAGTTTCTCAGAATGCTTCTTTCCAGTTTTGAACGGAAGATATTTGCTTTTTCTCCATAGCCCACTATGGGCTTCCAAATATCCCTTTGCCAATTAAACAAGAACAGCCTTAGCGAAAGGCTTCTTGAAGGGAAAGATGTAACTCTGTGAGATGAATTAACAGAACACAGAGCAGTTTCTCAGAAAGCTTCTTTCCAGTTTTGAACAGAAGATAATTCCTTTTTCACCATAGCCCTCTATGGGCTTCCAAATATCCCTTTGGCAGTTCCACAAGAACAGCCTTAGCGAAAGGCTTCTTGAAGGGAAAGATGTAACTCTGTGAGATGAATTAACAGAACACAGAGCAGTTTCTCAGAAAGCTTCTTTCCAGTTTTGAACGGAAGATATTTCCTTTTTCACCATAGCCCTCTATGGGCTTCCAAATATCCCTTTGCCAATTCCACAAGATCAGCCTTAGCGAAAGGCTTCTTGAAGGGAAAGATGTAACTCTGTGAGATGAATTAACAGAACACAGAGCAGTTTCTCAGAAAGCTTCTTTCCAGTTTTGAACGGAAGACATTTCCTTTTTCACCATAGCCCTCTATGGGCTTCCAAATATCCCTTTGCCAATTCCACAAGAACAGCCTTAGCGAAAGGCTTCTTGAAGGGAAAGATGTAACTCTGTGAGATGAATTAACAGAACACAGAGCAGTTTCTCAGAAAGCTTCTTTCCAGTTTTGAACGGAAGATACTTCCTTTTTCACCATGGCCCTCTATGGGCTTCCAAATATCCCTCTGCCAATTCCACAAGAACGGCCTTAGCGAAAGGCTTCTTGAAGGGAAAGATGTAACTCTGTGAAATGAATTAACAGAACACAGAGCAGTTTCTCAGAAGGCTTCTTTCCAGTTTTCAACGGAAGATATTTCCTTTTTCACCATAGCCCTCTATGGGCTTCCAAATATCCCTTTGCCAATTCCACAAGAACAGCCTTAGCGAAAGGCTTCTTGAAGGGAAAGATGTAACTCTGTGAGATGAATTAACAGAACACAGAGCAGTTTCTCAGAAAGCTTCTTTCCAGTTTTGAACGGAAGATATTTCCTTTTTCACCATAGCCCTCTATGGGCTTCCAAATATCCCTTTGCCAATTCCACAAGAACAGCCTTAGCGAAAGGCTTCTTGAAAGGAAAGATGTAACCCTGTGAGATGAATCAACAGAACACAGAGCAGTTTCTCAGAAAGCTTCTTTCCAGTTTTGAACGGAAGATATTTCTTTTTTCACCATAGCCCTCTATGGGCTTCCAAATATCCCTTTGCCAATTCCACAAGAACAGCCTTAGCGAAATGCTTCTTGAAGGGAAAGATGTAACTCTGTGAGATGAATTAACAGAACACAGAGCAGTTTCTCAGAAAGCTTCTTTCCAGTTTTGAACGGAAGATATTTCCTTTTTCACCATAGCCCTCTATGGGCTTCCAAATATCCCTTTGCAAATTCCACAAGAACAGCCTTAGCGAAATGCTTCTTGAAGGGAAAGATGTAACTCTGTGAGATGAATTAACAGAACACAGAGCAGTTTCTCAGAAAGCTTCTTTCCAGTTTTGAACGGAAGATATTTCCTTTTTCACCATAGCCCTCTATGGGCTTCCAAATATCCCTTTGCAAATTCCACAAGAACAGCCTTAGCGAAAGGCTTCTTGAAGGGAAAGATGTAACTCTGTGAGATGAATTAACAGAACACAGAGTAGTTTCTCAGAAAGCTTCTTTCCAGTTTTGAACGGAAGGTATTTCCTTTTTCAACATAGCCCTCTATGGGCTTCCAAATATCCCTTTGCCAATTCCACAAGAACAGCCTTAGCGAAAGGCTTCTTGAAGGGAAAGATGTAACTCTGTGAGATGAGTTAACAGAACACAGAGCAGTTTCTCAGAAAGCTTCTTTCCAGTTTTGAACGGAAGATATTTCCTTTTTCACCATAGCCCTCTATGGGCTTCCAAATATCCCTTTGCCAATTACACAAGAACAGCCTTATCGAAAGGCTTCTTGAAGTTAAATATGTAACTCTGTGAGATGAATTAACAGAACAAGAGCAGTTTCTCAGAAAACTTCTTTCCAGTTTTGAACGTAAGATATTTCCTTTTTCACCATAGCCCTCTATGGGCTTCCAAATATCCCTTTGCCAATTCCACAAGAACAGCCTTCGCGAAAGGCTTCTTGAAGGGAAAGATGTAACTCTGTGAGATGAATTAACAGAACACAGAGCAGTTTCTGAGAAAGCTTCTTTCCAGTTTTGAACGGAAGATATTTCCTTTTTCACCATAGCCCTCTATGGGCTTCCAAATATCCCTTTGCCAATTCCACAAGAACAGCCTTAGCGAAAGGCTTCGTGAAGGGAAAGATGTAACTCTGTGAGATGAATTAACAGAACACAGAGCAGTTTCTCAGAAAGCTTCTTTCCAGTTTTGAACGGAAGATATTTCCTTTTTCACCATGGCCCTCTATGGGCTTCCAAATATCCCTCTGCAAAATCCACAAGAACGGCCTTAGCGAAAGGCTTCTTGAAGGGAAAGATGTATCTCTGTGAGATGAATTAACAGAACACAGAGCAGTTTCTCAGAATGCTTCTTTCCAGTTTTGAACGGAAGATATTTGATTTTTCTCCATAGCCCACTATTGGCTTCCAAATATCCCTTTGCCAATTCCACAAGAACAGCCTTAGCGAAAGGCTTCTTGAAGGGAAAGATGTAACTCTGTGAGATGAATTAACAGAACACAGAGCAGTTTCTCAGAATGCTTCTTTCCAGTTATGAACGGAAGATACTTGCTTTTTCTCCATAGCCCAGTATGGGCTTCCAAATATCCCTTTGCCAATTCCACAAGAACAGCCTTAGCGAAAGGCTTCTTGAAGGGAAAGGTGTAACTCTGTGAGATGAATTAGCAGAACACAGAGCAGTTTCTGATAAAGCTTCTTTCCAGTTAAGAACGGAAGATATTTCCTTTTTCACCATAGCCCTCTATGGGCTTCCAAATATCCCTTTGCCAATTCCCCAAGAACAGCCTTAGCGAAAGGCTTCTTGAAGGGTAATATGTAACTCTGAGAGATGAATTAACAGAACACAGAGCAGTTTCTCAGAAAGCTTCTTTCCAGTTTTGAACAGAAGATATTTCCTTTTTCACCGTAGCCCTCTATGGGCTTCCAAATATCCCTTTGGCAATTCCACAAGAACAGCCTTAACGTAAGGCTTCTTGAAGGGAAAGATGTAACTCTGTGAGATGAATTAACAGAACACAGAGCAGTTTCTGAGAAAGCTTCTTTCCAGTTTTGAACGGAAGATATTTCCTTTTTCACCATAGCCCTCTATGAGCTTCCAAATATCCCTCTGCCATTTCCACAAGAACAGCCTTACCGAAAGGATTCTTGAAGGGAAAGATATAAATCTGTGAGATGAATTAACAGAACACAGAGCAGTTTCTCCGAAAGCTTCTTTCCAGTTTTGAACGGAAGATATTTCCTTTCTCACCATGGCCCTCTATGGGCTTCCAAATATCACTCTGCCAATTCCACAAGAACAGCCTTAGCGAAAGGCTTCTTGAAGGGAAAGATGTATCTCTGTGAGATGAATTAACAGAACACAGAGCAGTTTCTCAGAAAGCTTCTTTCCAGTTTTGAACGGAAGATATTTCCTTTTTCACCATAGCCCTCTATGGGCTTCCAAATATCCCTTTGCCAATTCCACAAGATCAGCCTTAGCGAAAGGCTTCTTGAAGGGAAAGATGTAACTCTGTGAGATGAATTAACAGAACACAGAGCAGTTTCTCAGAATGCTTCTTTCCAGTTTTGAACGGAAGATATTTGCTTTTTCTCCATAGCCCACTATGGGCTTCCAAATATCCCTTTGCCAATTCCACAAGAACAGCCTTAGCGAAAGGCTTCTTGAAGGGAAAGATGTAACTCTGTGAGATGAATTAACAGATCACAGAGCAGTTTCTCAGAAAGCTTCTTTCCAGTTTTGAACAGAAGATAATTCCTTTTTCACCATAGCCCTCTATGGGCTTCCAAATATCCCTTTGGCAGTTCCACAAGAACAGCCTTAGCGAAAGGCTTCTTGAAGGGAAAGATGTAACTCTGTGAGATGAATTAACAGAACACAGAGCAGTTTCTCAGAAAGCTTCTTTCCAGTTTTGAACGGAAGATATTTCCTTTTTCACCATAGCCCTCTATGGGCTTCCAAATATCCCTTTGCCAATTCCACAAGATCAGCCTTAGCGAAAGGCTTCTTGAAGGGAAAGATGTAACTCTGTGAGATGAATTAACAGAACACAGAGCAGTTTCTCAGAAAGCTTCTTTCCAGTTTTGAACGGAAGACATTTCCTTTTTCACCATAGCCCTCTATGGGCTTCCAAATATCCCTTTGCCAATTCCACAAGAACAGCCTTAGCGAAAGGCTTCTTGAAGGGAAAGATGTAACTCTGTGAGATGAATTAACAGAACACAGAGCAGTTTCTCAGAAAGCTTCTTTCCCGTTTTGAACGGAAGATACTTCCTTTTTCACCATGGCCCTCTATGGGCTTCCAAATATCCCTCTGCCAATTCCACAAGAACGGCCTTAGCGAAAGGCTTCTTGAAGGGAAAGATGTATCTCTGTGAGATGAATTAACAGAACACAGAGCAGTTTCTCAGAATGCTTCTTTCCAGTTTTGAACGGAAGATATTTGCTTTTTCTCCATAGCCCTCTATGGGCTTCCAAATATCCCTTTGCCAATTCCACAAGAACAGCCTTAGCGAAAGGCTTCTTGAAGGGAAAGATGTAACTCTGTGAGATGAATTAACAGAACACAGAGCAGTTTCTCAGAATGCTTCTTTCCAGTTTTGAACGGAAGATACTTGCTTTTTCTCCATAGCCCACTATGGGCTTCCAAATATCCCTTGCCAATTCCACAAGAACATCCTTAGCGAAAGGCTTCTTGAAGGGAAAGATGTAACTCTGTGAAATGAATTAACAGAACACAGAGCAGTTTCTCAGAAGGCTTCTTTCCAGTTTTCAACGGAAGATATTTCCTTTTTCACCATAACCCTCTATGGGCTTCCAAATATCCCTTTGCCAATTCCACAAGAACAGCCTTAGCGAAAGGCTTCTTGAAGGGAAAGATGTAACTCTGTGAGATGAATTAACAGAACACAGAGCAGTTTCTCAGAAAGCTTCTTTCCAGTTTTGAACGGAAGATATTTCCTTTTTCACCATAGCCCTCTATGGGCTTCCAAATATCCCTTTGCCAATTCCACAAGAACAGCCTTAGCGAAAGGCTTCTTGAAAGGAAAGATGTAACCCTGTGAGATGAATCAACAGAACACAGAGCAGTTTCTCAGAAAGCTTCTTTCCAGTTTTGAACGGAAGATATTTCTTTTTTCACCATAGCCCTCTATGGGCTTCCAAATATCCCTTTGCCAATTCCACAAGAACAGCCTTAGCGAAATGCTTCTTGAAGGGAAAGATGTAACTCTGTGAGATGAATTAACAGAACACAGAGCAGTTTCTCAGAAAGCTTCTTTCCAGTTTTGAACGGAAGATATTTCCTTTTTCACCATAGCCCTCTATGGGCTTCCAAATATCCCTTTGCAAATTCCACAAGAACAGCCTTAGCGAAATGCTTCTTGAAGGGAAAGATGTAACTCTGTGAGATGAATTAACAGAACACAGAGCAGTTTCTCAGAAAGCTTCTTTCCAGTTTTGAACGGAAGATATTTCCTTTTTCACCATAGCCCTCTATGGGCTTCCAAATATCCCTTTGCAAATTCCACAAGAACAGCCTTAGCGAAAGGCTTCTTGAAGGGAAAGATGTAACTCTGTGAGATGAATTAACAGAACACAGAGTAGTTTCTCAGAAAGCTTCTTTCCAGTTTTGAACGGAAGGTATTTCCTTTTTCAACATAGCCCTCTATGGGCTTCCAAATATCCCTTTGCCAATTCCACAAGAACAGCCTTAGCGAAAGGCTTCTTGAAGGGAAAGATGTAACTCTGTGAGATGAGTTAACAGAACACAGAGCAGTTTCTCAGAAAGCTTCTTTCCAGTTTTGAACGGAAGATATTTCCTTTTTCACCATAGCCCTCTATGGGCTTCCAAATATCCCTTTGCCAATTACACAAGAACAGCCTTATCGAAAGGCTTCTTGAAGTTAAATATGTAACTCTGTGAGATGAATTAACAGAACAAGAGCAGTTTCTCAGAAAACTTCTTTCCAGTTTTGAACGTAAGATATTTCCTTTTTCACCATAGCCCTCTATGGGCTTCCAAATATCCCTTTGCCAATTCCACAAGAACAGCCTTCGCGAAAGGCTTCTTGAAGGGAAAGATGTAACTCTGTGAGATGAATTAACAGAACACAGAGCAGTTTCTGAGAAAGCTTCTTTCCAGTTTTGAACGGAAGATATTTCCTTTTTCACCATAGCCCTCTATGGGCTTCCAAATATCCCTTTGCCAATTCCACAAGAACAGCCTTAGCGAAAGGCTTCGTGAAGGGAAAGATGTAACTCTGTGAGATGAATTAACAGAACACAGAGCAGTTTCTCAGAAAGCTTCTTTCCAGTTTTGAACGGCAGATATTTCCTTTTTCACCATAGCCCTCTTTGGGCTTCCAAATATCCCTTTGCCAATTCCACAAGAACAGCCTTAGCGAAAGGCTTCTTGAAGGGAAAGGTGTAACTCTGTGAGATGAATTAACAGAACACAGAGCAGTTTCTGAAAAAGCTTCTTTCCAGTTAAGAACGGAAGATATTTCCTTTTTCAACATAGCCCTCTATGGGCTTCCAAATATCATTTTGGCAATTCCACAAGAACAGCCTTACGAAAGGATTCTTGAAGGGAAAGATATAAATCTGTGAGATGAATTAACAGAACACAGAGCAGTTTCTCAGAAAGCTTCTTTCCAGTTTTCAACGGAAGATATTTCCTTTTTCACCATAGCCCTCTATGGGCTTCCAAATATCCCTTTGCAAATTCCACAAGAACAGCCTTAGCGAAAGGCTTCTTGAAGGGAAAGATGTAACTCTGTGAGATGAGTTAACAGAACACAGAGCAGTTTCTCAGAAAGCTTCTTTCCAGTTTTGAACGGAAGATATTTCCTTTTTCACCATAGCCCTCTATGGGCTTCCAAATATCCCTTTGCCAATTACACAAGAACAGCCTTATCGAAAGGCTTCTTGAAGTTAAATATGTAACTCTGTGAGATGAATTAACAGAACACACAGCAGTTTCTCAGAATGCTTCTTTCCAGTTTTGAACGGAAGATACTTGCTTTTTCTCCTTAGTCCTCTATGGGCTTCCAAATATCCCTTTTCCAATACCACAAGAACAGCCTTAGCGAAAGGCTTCTTGAAGGGAAAGATGTAACTCTGTGAGATGAATTAACAGAACACAGAGCAGTTTCTCAGAAAGCTTCTTTCCAGTTTTGAACGTAAGATATTTCCTTTTTCACCATAGCCCTCTATGGGCTTACAAATATCCCTTTGCCAATTCCACAAGAACAGCCTTAGCGAAAGGCTTCTTGAAGGGAAAGATGTAACTCTGTGAGATGAATTAACAGAACACAGAGCAGTTTCTCAGAAAGCTTCTTTCCAGTTTTGAACGGCAGATATTTCCTTTTTCACCATAGCCCTCTATGGGCTTCCACATATCCCTTTGCCAATTCCACAAGAACATCCTTAGCGAAAGGCTTCTTGAAGGGAAAGATGTAACTCTGTGAGATGAATTAACAGAACACAGAGCAGTTGCTCAGAAATCTTCTTTCCAGTTTTGAACGGAAGATATTTCCTTTTTCACCATAGCCCTCTATGAGCTTCCAAATATCCCTCTGCCATTTCCACAAGAACAGCCGTAACGAAAGGATTCTTGAAGGGAAAGATATGAATCGGTGAGATGAATTAACAGAACACAGAGCAGTTTCTCAGAAAGCTTCTTTCCAGTTTTGAACGGAAGATATTTCCTTTTTCACCATGGCCCTCTATGGGCTTCCAAATATCCCTCTGCAAAATCCACAAGAACGGCCTTAGCGAAAGGCTTCTTGAAGGGAAAGATGTATCTCTGTGAGATGAATTAACAGAACACAGAGCAGTTTCTCAGAATGCTTCTTTCCAGTTTTGAACGGAAGATATTTGATTTTTCTCCATAGCCCACTATGGGCTTCCAAATATCCCTTTGCCAATTCCACAAGAACAGCCTTAGCGAAAGGCTTCTTGAAGGGAAAGATGTAACTCTGTGAGATGAATTAACAGAACACAGAGCAGTGTCTGAGAAAGCTTCTTTCCAGTTTTGAACGGAAGATATTTCCTTTTTCTCCTTGGCCCTTTATGGGCTTCCAAATATCCCTTTGCCAATTCCACAAGAACGGCCTTAGCGAAAGGCTTCTTGAAGGGAAAGATGTAACTCTGTGAGATGAATTAACAGAACACAGAGCCGATTCTCAGAAAGCTTCTTTCCAGTTTTGAACGGAAGATATTTCCTTTTTCACCGCAGCCCTCTATGGGCTTCCAAATATACCTTTGCCAATTCCACAAGAACAGCCTTAGCGAAAGCCTTCTTGAAAGGAAAGATGTAACTCTCTGAGATGAATTAACAGAACACAGAGCAGTTTCTGAGAAAGCTTCTTTCCAGTTAAGAACGGAAGATATTCCCTTTTTCACCATAGCCCTCTAGGGGCTTCCAAATATCCCTTTGCCAATTCCACAAGAACAGCCTTAGCGAAAGGCTTCTTGAAGGGAAAGATGTAACTCTGTGAGATGAATTAACAGAACACAGAGCAGTTTCTCAGAAAGCTTCTTTCCAGTTTTGAACGGAAGAAATTTCCTTTTTCACCATAGCCCTCTATGGGCTTCCAAATATCCCTTTGCCAATTTCACAAGAACAGCCTTAGTGAAAGGCTTCTCGAATGGAAAGATGTAACTCTGTGAGATGAATTAACAGAACACAGAGCGGTTTCTCAGAAAGCTTCTTTCCAGTTTTGAACGGAAGATATTTCCTTTTTCACCATAGCCCTCTATGGGCTTCCAAATATCCCTCTGCCAATTCCACAAGAACAGCCTTAGCGAAAGGCTTCTCTAAGGGAAAGATGTAACTCTGTGAGATGAATTAACAGAACACAGAGCAGTTTCTCAGAAAGCTTCTTTCAAGTTTTGAACGGCAGATATTTCCTTTTTCACCATAGCCATCTATGGGATTCCAAATATCCCTTTGACAATTCCACAAGAACAGCCTTAGCGAAAGGCTTCTTGAAGGGAAAGGTGTAACTCTGTGAGATGAATTAACAGAACACAGCAGTTTCTCAGAAAGCTTCTTTCAAGTTAAGAATGGAAGATATTTCCTTTTTCACCATAGCCCACTATGGGCTTCCAAATATCCCTTTGCCAATTCCACAAGAACAGCCTTAGCGAAAGGCTTCTTGAAGGGTAATATGTAACTCTGTGAGATGAATTAACAGAACACAGAGCAGTTTCTCAGAGAGCTTCTTTCCAGTTTTGAACGGAAGTTATTTCCTTTTTCACCATAGCCCTCTATGGGCTTCCAAATATCCCTTTGCCAATTCCTCAAGAACAGCCTTAGTGAAAGGCTTGTTGAAGGGAAAGATGTAACTCTGTGAGATGAATTAACAGAACACAGAGTAGTTTCTCAGAAAGCATCTTTCCAGTTTTGAACGGAAGGTATTTCCTTTTTCAACATAGCCCTCTATGGGCTTCCAAATATCCCTTTGCCAATTCCACAAGAACAGCCTTAGTGAAAGGCTTCTTGAAGGGAAAGATGTAACTCTGTGAGATGAGTTAACAGAACACAGAGCAGTTTCTCAGAAAGCTTCTTTCCAGTTTTGAACGGAAGATATTTCCTTTTTCACCATAGCCCTCTATGGGCTTCCAAATATCCCTTTGCCAATTCCACAAGAACAGCCTTATCGAAAGGCTTCTTGAAGTTAAATATGTAACTCTGTGAGATGAATTAACAGAACACAGAGCAGTTTCTCAGAAAGCTTCTTTCCAGTTTTGAACGGAAGATATTTCCTTTTTCACCGTAGCCCTCTATGGGCTTCCAAATATCCCTTTGGCAATTCCACAAGAACAGCCTTAGCGAAAGGCTTCTTGAAGGGAAAGATGTAACTCTGTGAGATGAATTAACAGAACACAGAGCAGTTTCCCAGAAAGCTTCTTTCCTGTTTTGAACGGAAGATATTTCCATTTTCACCATAGCCCTCTATGGGCTTCCAAATATCCCTTTGCCAATTCCACTAGAACGGCCTTAGCGAAAGGCTTCCTGAAGGGAAAGGTGTAACTCTGTGAGATGAATTAACAGAACAAGAGCAGTTTCTCAGAAAACTTCTTTCCAGTTTTGAACGTAAGATATTTCCTTTTTCACCATAGCCCTCTATGGGCTTCCAAATATCCCTTTGCCAATTCCACAAGAACAGCCTTCGCGAAAGGCTTCTTGAAGGGAAAGATGTAACTCTGTGAGATGAATTAACAGAACACAGAGCAGTTTCTGAGAAAGATTCTTTCCAGTTTTGAACGGAAGATATTTCCTTTTTCTCCTTGGCCCTCTATGGGCTTCCAAATATCCCTTTGCCAATTCCACAAGAACGGCCTTAGCGAAAGGCTTCTTGAAGGGAAAGGTGTAACTCTGTTAGATGAATTAACAGAACACAGAGCCGATTCTCAGAAAGCTTCTTTCCAGTTTTGAACGGAAGATATTTCCTTTTTCACCGCAGCCCTCTATGGGCTTCCAAATATACCTTTGCCAATTCCACAAGAACAGCCTTAGAGAAAGCCTTCTTGAAAGGAAAGATGTAACTCTGTGAGATGAATTAACAGAACACAGAGCAGTTTCTGAGAAAGCTTCTTTCCAGTTAAGAACGGAAGATATTCCCTTTTTCACCATAGCCCTCTATGGGCTTCCAAATATCCCTTTGCCAATTCAACAAGAACGGCCTTAGCGAAAGGCTTCTTGAAGTGAAAGATGTAACTCTTTGAGGTGAATTAACAGAACACAGAGCAGTTTCTCAGAAAGCTTCTTTCCAGTTTTGAACGGAAGATATTTCCTTTTTCACCATAGCCCTCTATGGGCTTCCAAATATCCCTTTGCCAATTCCACAAGAACAGCCTTAGCGAAAGGCTTCTTGAAGGGAAAGATGTAACTCTGTGAGATGAATTAACAGAACACAGAGTAGTTTCTCAGAAAGCTTCTTTCCAGTTTTGAACGGAAGAAATTTCCTTTTTCACCATAGCCCTCAATGGGCTTCCAAATATCCCTTTGCCAATTCCACAAGAACAGCCTTAGTGAAAGGCTTCTCGAATGGAAAGATGTAACTCTGTGAGATGAATTAACAGAACACAGAGCGGTTTCTCAGAAAGCTTCTTTACAGTTTTGAACGGAAGATACTTCCTTTTTCACCATAGCCCTCTATGGGCTTCCAAATATCCCTCTGCCAATACCACAAGAACAGCCTTAGCGAAAGGCTTCTTGAAGGGAGAGATGTAACCCTGTGAGATGAATTAACAGAACACAGAGCAGTTTCTCAGAAAGCTTCTTTCCTGTTTTGAACGGAAGATATTTCCTTTTTCACCATAGCCCTCTATGGGCTTCCAAATATCCCTTTGCCAATTCCACAAGAACAGCCTTAGCGAAAGGCTTCGTGAAGGGAAAGATGTAACTCTGTGAGATGAATTAACAG
Organism: Chlorocebus sabaeus; assembly: GCF_047675955.1. Classification (NCBI taxonomy): domain Eukaryota; kingdom Metazoa; phylum Chordata; class Mammalia; order Primates; family Cercopithecidae; genus Chlorocebus; species Chlorocebus sabaeus. Next base: position 537,974 of record NW_027327246.1, on the reverse strand, counting down.
AACACAGAGCAGTTTCTCAGAAAGCTTCTTTCCAGTTTTGAACGGCAGATATTTCCTTTTTCACCATAGCCCTCTTTGGGCTTCCAAATATCCCTTTGCCAATTCCACAAGAACAGCCTTAGCGAAAGGCTTCTTGAAGGGAAAGGTGTAACTCTGTGAGATGAATTAACAGAACACAGAGCAGTTTCTGAGAAAGCTTCTTTCCAGTTAAGAACGGAAGATATTTCCTTTTTCAACGTAGCCCTCTATGGGCTTCCAAATATCCCTTTGCCAATTCCTCAAGAACTGCCTTACGAAAGGATTCTTGAAGGGAAAGATATAAATCTGTGAGATGAATTAACAGAACACAGAGCAGTTTCTCAGAAAGCTTCTTTCCAGTTTTGAACGGAAGATATTTCCTTTTTCACCATAGCCCTCTATGGGCTTCCAAATATCCCTTTGCCAATACCACAAGAACAGCCTTAGCGAAAGGCTTCTTGAAGGGAAAGATGTAACCCTGTGAGATGAATTAACAGAACACAGAGCAGTTTCTAAGAAAGCTTCTTTCCAGTTTTGAACGTAAGATATTTCCTTTTTCACCATAGCCCTCTATGGTCTTCCAAATATCCCTTTGCCAATTCCACAAGAACAGCCTTAGCGAAAGGCTTCTTGAAGGGAAAGATGTAACTCTTTCAGATGAATTAACAGAACACAGAGCAGTTTCTCAGAAAGCTTCTTTCCAGTTTTGATCGGAAGATATTTCCTTTTTCACCAGAGCCCTCTATGGGCTTCCAAATATCCCTTTGCCAATTCCACAAGAACAGCCTTAGCGAAAGGCTTCTTGAAGGGTAATATGTAACTCTGTGAGATGAATTAACAGAACACAGAGCAGTTTCTCAGAAAGCTTCTTTCCAGTTTTGAACGGAAGATATTTTCTTTTTCACCGTAGCCGTCTATGGGCTTCCAAATATCCCTTTGCCAATTCCACAAGAACAGGCTTAGCGAAAGGCTTCTTGAAGGGAAAGATGTAACTCTGTGAGATGAATTAACAGAACACAGAGCAGTTTCTCAGAAAGCTTCTTTCCAGTTTTGAACGGAAGATATTTCCCTTTTCACCTTAGCCCTCCATGGGCTTCCAAATATCCCTTTGCCAATACCACAAGAACGGCCTTAGCGAAAGGCTTCTTGAAGGGAAAGATGTAACTCTGTGAGATGAATTAACAGAACACAGAGCAGTTTCTCAGAAAGCTTCTTTCCAGTTTTGAACGGCAGATATTTCCTTTTTCACCATAGCCCTCTTTGGGCTTCCAAATATCCCTTTGCCAATTCCACAAGAACAGCCTTAGCGAAAGGCTTCTTGAAGGGAAAGGTGTAACTATGTGAGATGAATTAACAGAACACAGAGCAGTTTCTGAGAAAGCTTCTTTCCAGTTAAGAACGGAAGATATTTCCTTTTTCAACATAGCCCTCTATGGGCTTCCAAATATCCCTTTGCCAATTCCACAAGAACAGCCTTACGAAAGGATTCTTGAAGGGAAAGATATAAATCTGTGAGATGAATTAACAGAACACAGAGCAGTTTCTCAGAAAGCTTCTTTCCAGTTTTGAACGGAAGATATTTCCTTTTTCACCATAGCCCTCTATGGGCTTCCAAATATCCCTTTGCCAATACCACAAGAACAGCCTTAGCGAAAGGCTTCTTGAAGGGAAAGATGTAACCCTGTGAGATGAATTAACAGAACACAGAGCAGTTTCTAAGAAAGCTTCTTTCCAGTTTTGAACGTAAGATATTTCCTTTTTCACCATAGCCCTCTATGGTCTTCCAAATATCCCTTTGCCAATTCCACAAGAACAGCCTTAGCGAAAGGCTTCTTGAAGGGAAAGATGTAACTCTTTGAGATGAATTAACAGAACACAGAGCAGTTTCTCAGAAAGCTTCTTTCCAGTTTTGATCGGAAGATACTTCCTTTTTCACCAGAGCCCTCTATGGGCTTCCAAATATCCCTTTGCCAATTCCACAAGAACAGCCTTAGCGAAAGGCTTCTTGAAGGGTAATATGTAACTCTGTGAGATGAATTAACAGAACACAGAGCAGTTTCTCAGAAAGCTTCTTTCCAGTTTTGAACGGAAGATATTTTCTTTTTCACCGTAGCCCTCTATGGGCTTCCAAATATCCCTTTGCCAATTCCACAAGAACAGGCTTAGCGAAAGGCTTCTTGAAGGGAAAGATGTAACTCTGTGAGATGAATTAACAGAACACAGAGCAGTTTCTCAGAAAGCTTCTTTCCAGTTTTGAACGGAAGATATTTCCTTTTTCACCTTAGCCCTCCATGGGCTTCCAAATATCCCTTTGCCAATACCACAAGAACGGCCTTAGCGAAAGGCTTCTTGAAGGGAAAGATGTAACTCTGTGAGATGAATTAACAGAACACAGAGCAGTTTCTCAGAATGCTTCTTTCCAGTTTTGAACGGAAGATACTTGCTTTTTCTCCTTAGTCCTCTATGGGCTTCCAAATATCCCTTTTCCAATTCCACAAGAACAGCCTTAGCGAAAGGCTTCTTGAAGGGAAAGATGTAACTCTGTGAGATGAATTAACAGAACACAGAGCAGTTTCTCAGAAAGCTTCTTTCCAGTTTTGAACGTAAGATATTTCCTTTTTCACCATAGCCCTCTATGGGCTTACAAATATCCCTTTGCCAATTCCACAAGAACAGCCTTAGCGAAAGGCTTCTTGAAGGGAAAGATGTAACTCTGTGAGATGAATTAACAGAACACAGAGCAGTTTCTCAGAAAGCTTCTTTCCAGTTTTGAACGGCAGATATTTCCTTTTTCACCATAGCCCTCTATGGGCTTCCACATATCCCTTTGCCAATTCCACAAGAACAGCCTTAGCGAAAGGCTTCTTGAAGGGAAAGATGTAACTCTGTGAGATGAATTAACAGAACACAGAGCAGTTGCTCAGAAATCTTCTTTCCAGTTTTGAACGGAAGATATTTCCTTTTTCACCATAGCCCTCTATGAGCTTCCAAATATCCCTCTGCCATTTCCACAAGAACAGCCGTAACGAAAGGATTCTTGAAGGGAAAGATATGAATCTGTGAGATGAATTAACAGAACACAGAGCAGTTTCTCAGAAAGCTTCTTTCCAGTTTTGAACGGAAGATATTTCCTTTTTCACCATGGCCCTCTAAGGGCTTCCAAATATCCCTCTGCAAAATCCAGAAGAACGGCCTTAGCGAAAGGCTTCTTGAAGGGAAAGATGTATCTCTGTGAGATGAATTAACAGAACACAGAGCAGTTTCTCAGAATGCTTCTTTCCAGTTTTGAACGGAAGATATTTGATTTTTCTCCATAGCCCACTATGGGCTTCCAAATATCCCTTTGCCAATTCCACAAGAACAGCCTTAGCGAAAGGCTTCTTGAAGGGAAAGATGTAACTCTGTGAGATGAATTAACAGAACACAGAGCAGTTTCTCAGAATGCTTCTTTCCAGTTATGAACGGAAGATACTTGCTTTTTCTCCATAGCCCAGTATGGGCTTCCAAATATCCCTTTGCCAATTCCACAAGAACAGCCTTAGCGAAAGGCTTCTTGAAGGGAAAGGTGTAACTCTGTGAGATGAATTAGCAGAACACAGAGCAGTTTCTGATAAAGCTTCTTTCCAGTTAAGAACGGAAGATATTTCCTTTTTCACCATAGCCCTCTATGGGCTTCCAAATATCCCTTTGCCAATTCCACAAGAACAGCCTTAGCGAAAGGCTTCTTGAAGGGTAATATGTAACTCTGAGAGATGAATTAACAGAACACAGAGCAGTTTCTCAGAAAGCTTCTTTCCAGTTTTGAACAGAAGATATTTCCTTTTTCACCGTAGCCCTCTATGGGCTTCCAAATATCCCTTTGGCAATTCCACAAGAACAGCCTTAACGTAAGGCTTCTTGAAGGGAAAGATGTAACTCTGTGAGATGAATTAACAGAACACAGAGCCGTTTCTGAGAAAGCTTCTTTCCAGTTTTGAACGGAAGATATTTCCTTTTTCACCATAGCCCTCTATGGGCTTCCAAATATCCCTTTGCCAATTCCACAAGAACAGCCTTAGCGAAAGGCTTCTTGAAGGGAAAGATGTAACTCTGTGAGATGAATTAACAGAACACAGAGCAGTTTCTCAGAAAGCTTCTTTCCAGTTTTGAACGGAAGACATTTCCTTTTTCACCATAGCCCTCTATGGGCTTCCAAATATCCCTTTGCCAATTCCACAAAAACAGCCTTAGCGAAAGGCTTCTTGAAGGGAAAGATGTAACTCTGTGAGATGAATTAACAGAACACAGAGCAGTTTCTCAGAAAGCTTCTTTCCAGTTTTGAACGGAAGATATTTCCTTTTTCACCATAGCCCTCTATGAGCTTCCAAATATCCCTCTGCCATTTCCACAAGAACAGCCTTACCGAAAGGATTCTTGAAGGGAAAGATATAAATCTGTGAGATGAATTAACAGAACACAGAGCAGTTTCTCCGAAAGCTTCTTTCCAGTTTTGAACGGAAGATATTTCCTTTCTCACCATGGCCCTCTATGGGCTTCCAAATATCCCTCTGCCAATTCCACAAGAACGGCCTTAGCGAAAGGCTTCTTGAAGGGAAAGATGTATCTCTGTGAGATGAATTAACAGAACACAGAGCAGTTTCTCAGAAAGCTTCTTTCCAGTTTTGAACGGAAGATATTTGCTTTTTCTCCATAGCCCACTATGGGCTTCCAAATATCCCTTTGCCAATTCCACAAGAACAGCCTTAGCGAAAGGCTTCTTGAAGGGAAAGATGTAACTCTGTGAGATGAATTAACAGAACACAGAGCAGTTTCTCAGAAAGCTTCTTTCCAGTTTTGAACAGAAGATAATTCCTTTTTCACCATAGCCCCCTATGGGCTTCCAAATATCCCTTTGGCAGTTCCACAAGAACAGCCTTAGCGAAAGGCTTCTTGAAGGGAAAGATGTAACTCTGTGAGATGAATTAACAGAACACAGAGCAGTTTCTGAGAAAGCTTCTTTCCAGTTTTGAACGGAAGATATTTCCTTTTTCACCATAGCCCTCTATGGGCTTCCAAATATCCCTTTGCCAATTCCACAAGATCAGCCTTAGCGAAAGGCTTCTTGAAGGGAAAGATGTAACTCTGTGAGATGAATTAACAGAACACAGAGCAGTTTCTCAGAAAGCTTCTTTCCAGTTTTGAACGGAAGACATTTCCTTTTTCACCATAGCCCTCTATGGGCTTCCAAATATCCCTTTGCCAATTCCACAAGAACAGCCTTAGCGAAAGGCTTCTTGAAGGGAAAGATGTAACTCTGTGAGATGAATTAACAGAACACAGAGCAGTTTCTCAGAAAGCTTCTTTCCAGTTTTGAACGGAAGATACTTCCTGTTTCACCATGGCCCTCTATGGGCTTCCAAATATCCCTCTGCCAATTCCACAAGAACGGCCTTAGCGAAAGGCTTCTTGAAGGGAAAGATGTATCTCTGTGAGATGAATTAACAGAACACAGAGCAGTTTCTCAGAATGCTTCTTTCCAGTTTTGAACGGAAGATATTTGCTTTTTCTCCATAGCCCTCTATGGGCTTCCAAATATCCCTTTGCCAATTCCACAAGAACAGCCTTAGCGAAAGGCTTCTTGAAGGGAAAGATGTAACTCTGTGAGATGAATTAACAGAACACAGAGCAGTTTCTCAGAATGCTTCTTTCCAGTTTTGAACGGAAGATACTTGCTTTTTCTCCATAGCCCACTATGGGCTTCCAAATATCCCTTGCCAATTCCACAAGAACATCCTTAGCGAAAGGCTTCTTGAAGGGAAAGATGTAACTCTGTGACATGAATTAACAGAACACAGAGCAGTTTCTCAGAAGGCTTCTTTCCAGTTTTCAACGGAAGATATTTCCTTTTTCACGATAGCCCTCTATGGGCTTCCAAATATCCCTTTGCCAATTCCACAAGAACAGCCTTAGCGAAAGGCTTCTTGAAGGGAAAGATGTAACTCTGTGAGATGAATTAACAGAACACAGAGCAGTTTCTCAGAAAGCTTCTTTCCAGTTTTGAACGGAAGATATTTCCTTTTTCACCATAGCCCTCTATGGGCTTCCAAATATCCCTTTGCCAATTCCACAAGAACAGCCTTAGCGAAAGGCTTCTTGAAAGGAAAGATGTAACCCTGTGAGATGAATCAACAGAACACAGAGCAGTTTCTCAGAAAGCTTCTTTCCAGTTTTGAACGGAAGATATTTCTTTTTTCACCATAGCCCTCTATGGGCTTCCAAATATCCCTTTGCCAATTCCACAAGAACAGCCTTAGCGAAATGCTTCTTGAAGGGAAAGATGTTACTCTGTGAGATGAATTAACAGAACACAGAGCAGATTCTCAGAAAGCTTCTTTCCAGTTTTGAACGGAAGATATTTCCTTTTTCACCATAGCCCTCTATGGGCTTCCAAATATCCCTTTGCAAATTCCACAAGAACAGCCTTAGCGAAAGGCTTCTTGAAGGGAAAGATGTAACTCTGTGAGATGAATTAACAGAACACAGAGTAGTTTCTCAGAAAGCTTCTTTCCAGTTTTGAACAGAAGATATTTCCTTTTTCACCATAGCCCTCTATGGGCTTCCAAATATCCCTTTGCCAATTCCACAAGAACAGCCTTAGCGAAAGGCTTCTTGAAGGGAAAGATGTAACACTGTGAGATGAATTAACAGAACACAGAGCAGTTTCTGAGAAAGCTTCTTTCCAGTTTTGAACGGAAGATATTTCCTTTTTCACCATAGCCCTCTATGGGCTTCCAAATATCCCTCTGCCATTTCCACAAGAACAGCCTTACCGAAAGGATTCTTGAAGGGAAAGATATAAATCTGTGAGATGAATTAACAGAACACAGAGCAGATTCTCAGAATGCTTCTTTCCAGTTTTGAACGGAAGATACTTGCTTTTTCTCCTTAGCCCTCTATGGGATTCCAAATATCCCTTTGCCAATTCCACAAGAACAGCCTTTGCGAAAGTCTTCTTGAAGGGAAAGATGTAACTCTGTGAGATGAATTAACAGAACACAGAGCAGTTTCTCAGAAAGCTTCTTTCCAGTTTTGAACGGAAGATATTTCCTTTTTCACCATAGCCCTCTATGGGCTTCCAAATATCCCTTTTCCAATACCACAAGAACAGCCTTAGCGAAAGGCTTCTTGAAGGGAAAGATGTAACTCTGTGAGATGAATTAACAGAACACAGAGCAGTTTCTAAGAAAGCTTCTTTCCTGTTTTGAACGGAAGATATTTCCTTTTTCACCATAGCCCTCTATGGGCTTCCAAATATCCCTTTGCCAATTCCACAAGAACGGCCTTAGCGAAAGGCTTCTTGAAGGGAAAGATGTAACTCTGTGAGATGAATTAACAGAACACAGAGCAGTTTCTCAGAAAGCTTCTTTCCCGTTTTGAACGGAAGATATTTCCTTTTTCACCATAGCCCTCTATGGGCTTCCAAATATCCCTTTGCCAATTCCACAAGAACAGCCTTAGCGAAAGACTTCTTGAAGGGAAAGGTGTAACACTGTGAGATGAATTAACAGAACACAGAGCAGTTTCTGAGAAAGCTTCTTTCCAGTTAAGAACGGAAGATATTTCCTTTTTCACCACAGCCCTCTATGGGCTTCCAAATATCCCTTTGCCAATTCCACAAGAACAGCCTTAGCGAAATGCTTCTTGAAGGGTAATATGTAACTCTGTGAGATGAATTAACAGAACACAGAGCAGTTTCTCAGAAAGCTTCTTTCCAGTTTTGAACGGAAGATATTTCCTTTTTCACCGTAGCCCTCTATGGGCTTCCAAATATCCCTTTGCCAATTCCACAAGAACAGCCTTAGCGAAAGGCTTCTTGAAGGGAAAGATGTAACTCTGTGAGATGAATTAACAGAACACAGAGCAGTTTCTCAGAAAGCTTCTTTCCAGTTTTGAACGGAAGATATTTCCTTTTTCACCTTAGCCCACCATGGGCTTCCAAATATCCCTTTGCCAATACCACAAGAACGGCCTTAGCGAAAGGCTTCTTGAAGGGAAAGATGTAACTCTGTGAGATGAATTAACAGAACCAGAGCAGTTTCTCTGAATGCTTCTTTCCAGTTTTGAACGGAAGATATATGCTTTTTCTCCTTAGTCCTCTATGGGCTTCCAAATATCCCTTTTCCAATACCACAATAACAGCCTTAGCGAAAGGCTTCTTGAAGGGAAAGATGTAACTCTGTGAGATGAATTAACAGAACACAGAGTAGTTTCTCAGAAAGTTTCTTTCCAGTTTTGAACGTAAGATATTTCCTTTTTCACCATAGCCCTCTATGGGCTTCCAAATATCCCTTTGCCAATTCCACAAGAACAGCCTTAGCGAAAGGCTTCTTGAAGGGTAAGATGTAACTCTGTGAGATGAATTAACAGAACACAGAGCAGTTTCTCAGAAAGCTTCTTTCCAGTTTTGAACGCCAGATATTTCCTTTTTCACCATAGCCCTCAATGGGCTTCGAAATATCCCTTTGCCAATTCCACAAGAACAGCCTTAGCGAAAGGCTTCTTGAAGGGTAATATGTAACTCTGTGAGATGAATTAACAGAACACAGAGCAGTTTCTCAGAAAGCTTCTTTCCAGTTTTGAACGGAAGATATTTCCTTTTCCATCATAGCCCTCTATGGGCTTCGAAATATCCCTTTGCCAATTCCACAAGAACAGCCTTAGCGAAAGGCTTCTTGAAGGGAAAGATGTAACTCTGTGAGATGAATTAACAGAACACAGAGCAGTTTCTAAGAAAGCTTCCTTCCAGTTTTTAACGGAAGATATTTCCTTTTTCACCTTAGCCCTCCATGGGCTTCCAAATATCCCTTTGCCAATTCCACAAGAACGGCCTTAGCGAAAGGCTTCTTGAAGGGAAAGATGTAACTCTGTGAGATGAATCAACAGAACACAGAGCAGTTTCTCAGAAAGCTTCTTTCCAGTTTTGAACGGAAGATATTTCCTTTTTCACCATAGCCCTCTTTGAGCTTCCAAATATCCCTCTGCCATTTCCACAAGAACAGCCTTACGAAAGGATTCTTGAAGGGAAAGATATAAATCTGTGAGATGAATTAACAGAACACAGAGCAGTTTCTCAGAAAGCTTCTTTCCAGTTTTGAACGGAAGATAATTCCTTTTTCACCTTGGCCCTGTATGGGCTTCCAAATATCCCTCTGCCAATTCCACAAGAACGGCCTTAGCGAAAGGCTTCTTGAAGGGAAAGATGTATCTCTGTGAGATGAATTAACAGAACACAGAGCAGTTTCTCAGAATGCTTCTTTCCAGTTTTGAACGGAAGATATTTGCTTTTTCTCCATAGCCCTCTATGGGCTTCCAAATACCCCTTTGCCAATTCCACAAGAACAGCCTTAGCGAAAGGCTTCTTGAAGGGAAAGATGTAACTCTGTGAGATGAATTAACAGAACACAGAGCATTTTCTCAGAATGCTTCTTTCCAGTTTTGAACATAAGATATTCGCTTTTTCTCCATAGCCCACTATGGGCTTCCAAATATCCCTTAGCCAATTCCACAAGAATAGCCTTAGCGAAAGGCTTCTTGAAGGGAAAGATGTAACTCTGTGAGATGAATTAACAGAACACAGAGCAGTTTCTCAGAAAGCTTCTTTCCAGTTTTGAACGGAAGATATTTCCTTTTTCACCATAGCCCTCTATGGGCTTCCAAATATCCCTTTGCCAATTCCACAAGAACAGCCTTAGCGAAATTCTTCTTGAAGGGAAAGATGTAACTCTGTGAGATGAATTAACAGAACACAGAGCAGTTTCTCAGAAAGCTTCTTTCCAATTTTGAACGGAAGATATTTCCTTTTTCACCATAGCCCTCTATGGGCTTCCTAATATCCCTTTGCCAATTCCACAAGAACAGCCTTAGCGAAAGGCTTCTTGAAGTGAAAGATGTAACTGTGTGAGATGAATTAACAGAACACAGAGCAGTTTCTCAGAAAGCTTCTTTCCAGTTTTGAACGGAAGATATTTCCTTTTTCACCATAGCCCTCTATGGGCTTACAAATATCCTTTTGGCAATTCCACAAGAACAGCCTTAGCGAAAGGCTTCTTGAAGGGAAAGATGTAACTCTGTGAGATGAATTAACAGAACACAGAGCAGTTTCTGAGAAAGCTTCTTTCCAGTTTTGAACGGAAGATATTTCCTTTTTCACCGTAGCCGTCTATGGGCTTCCAAATATCCCTTTGCCAATTCCACAAGAACAGCCTTAGCGAAAGGCTTCTTGAAGGGAAAGATGTAACTCTGTGAGATGAATTCAGAGAACACAGAGCAGTTTATCAGAAAGCTTCTTTCCAGTTTCGAACGGAAGATATTTCCTTTTTCACCATAGCCCTCTACGGGCTTCCAAATATCCCTTTGCCTGTTCCACAAGAACAGCCTTAGCGAAAGGCTTCTTGAAGGGAAAGATGTAACTCTGTGAGATGAATTCAGAGAACACAGAACAGTTTCTCAGAAAGCTTCTTTACACTTTTGAACGGAAGATATTTCCTTTTTCACCATAGCCCTCTATGGGCTTCCAAATATCCCTTTGCCAATTCCACAAGAACAGTCTTAGCGAAAGGCTTCTTGAAGGGAAAGATGTAACTCTATGAGATGAATTAACAGAACACAGAGCAGTTTCTCAGCAAGCTTCTTTCCAGTTTTGAACGGAACATATTTCCTTTTTCACCATAGCCCTCTATGGGCTTCCAAATATCCCTTTCCCAATTCTACAAGAACAGCCTTAGCGAAAGGCTTCTTGAAGGGAAAGATGTAACTGTGTGAGATGAATTCAGAGAACACAGAGCAGTTTCTCAGAAAGCTTCTTTCCAGTTTTGAACGGAAGATATTTCCTTTTTCACCATAGCCCTCTAAGGGCTTCCAAATATCCCTTTCCCAGTTTCACAAGAACAGCCTTAGCGAAAGGCTTCTTGAAGGGAAAGATGTAACTCTGTGAGATAAACTAAGAGAACACAGAGCAGTTTCTCAGAAAGCTTCTTTCCAGTTCTGAACGGAAGATATTTTCTTTTTCACCATAGCCCTCTAAGGGCTTCCCAATATCCCTTTGCCAATTTCACAAGAACAGCCTTAGCGAAAGGCTTCTTGAAGAGAAAGATGTAACTCTGTGAGATGAATTCAGAGAACACCGAACAGTTTCTCAGAAAGCTTCTTTCCAGTTTTGAACGGAAGGTATTTACTTTTTCACCCTAGCCCTCTATGGGCTTCAAAATATCCCTTTGCCAGTTCCACAAGAACAGCCTTAGCGAAAGGCTTCTTGAAGGGAAAGATGTAAATCTGTGAGATGAAATAACAGAAAACAGGGCAGCTTCTCAGAAAGTTTCTTTCCAGTTTTGAACGGAAGATATTTCCTTTTTCACCATAGCCCTCTAGGGGCTTCCAAATATCCCTTTGCCAATTCCACAAGAACACCCTTAGCGAAAAGCTTCTTGAAGGGAAAGATGTAACTCTGTGAGATGAATTAAGAGAACACAAAGCAGTTTCTCAGAAAGCTTCTTTCCAGTTTTGAACGGAAGGTATTTCCTTTTTCACCATAGCCCTCTATGGGCTTCCAAATATCCCTTTGCCAATTCCACAAGAACAGCCTTAGCGAAAGGCTTCTTGAAGGGAAAGATGTAACTCTGTGAGATGAATTCAGAGAACACAGAGCAGTTTATCAGAAAGCTTCTTTCCAGTTTCGAACGGAAGATATTTCCTTTTTCACCATAGCCCTCTATGGGCTTCCAAATATCCCTTTCCAGTTCCACAAGAACAGCCTTAGGAAAGGCTTCTTGAAGGGAAAGATATAACTCTCTGAGATGAACTAACAGAACACAGAGCAGTTTCTCAGAAAGCTTCTTTCCAGTTTTGAACGGAAGATAATTCCTTTTTCACCATGGCCCTGTATGGGCTTCCAAATATCCCTCTGCCAATTCCACAAGAACGGCCTTAGCGAAAGGCTTCTTGAAGGGAAAGATGTATCTCTGTGAGATGAATTAACAGAACACAGAGCAGTTTCTCAGAATGCTTCTTTCCAGTTTTGAACGGAAGATATTTGCTTTTTCTCCATAGCCCTCTATGGGCTTCCAAATACCCCTTTGCCAATTCCACAAGAACAGCCTTAGCGAAAGGCTTCTTGAAGGGAAAGATGTAACTCTGTGAGATGAATTAACAGAACACAGAGCAGTTTCTCAGAATGCTTCTTTCCAGTTTTGAACATAAGATATTCGCTTTTTCTCCATAGCCCACTATGGGCTTCCAAATATCCCTTTGCCAATTCCACAAGAATAGCCTTAGCGAAAGGCTTCTTGAAGGGAAAGATGTAACTCTGTGAGATGAATTAACAGAACACAGAGCAGTTTCTCAGAAAGCTTCTTTCCAGTTTTCAACGGAAGATATTTCCTTTTTCACCATAGCCCTCTATGGGCTTCCAAATATCCCTTTGCCAATTCCACAAGAACAGCCATAGCGAAATTCTTCTTGAAGGGAAAGATGTAACTCTGTGAGATGAATTAACAGAACACAGAGCAGTTTCTCAGAAAGCTTCTTTCCAGTTTTGAACGGAAGATATTTCCTTTTTCACCATAGCCCTCTATGGGCTTCCTAATATCCCTTTGCCAATTCCACAAGAACAGCCTTAGCGAAAGGCTTCTTGAAGGGAAAGATGTAACTCTGTTAGATGAATTAACAGAACACAGAGCAGTTTCTCAGAATGCTTCTTTCCAGTTTTGAACGGAAGATACTTGCTTTTTCTCCATAGCCCACTATGGGCTTCCAAATATCCCTTTGCCAATTCCACAAGAACAGCCTTAGCGAAATGCTTCTTGAAGGGAAAGATGTAACTCTGTGAGATGAATTAACAGAACACAGAGCAGTTTCTCAGGAAGCTTCTTTCCAGTTTTGAACGGAAGATATTTCCTTTTTCACCATAGCCCTCTATGGGCTTCCAAATATCCCTTTGCCAATTCCACAAGAACAGCCTTAGCGAAAGGCTTCTTGAAGGGAAAGATGTACCTCTGTGAGATGAATTAACAGAACACAGAGCAGTTGCTCAGAAATATTCTTTCCAGTTTTGAACTCAAGATATTTCCTTTTTCACCATAGCCCTCTATGAGCTTCCAAATATCCCTCTGCCATTTCCACAAGAACAGCCTTACCGAAAGGATTCTTGAAGGGAAAGATATAAATCTGTGAGATGAATTAACAGAACACAGAGCAGTTTCTCAGAAAGCTTCTTTCCAGTTTTGAACGGAAGATATTTCCTTTTTCACCATAGCCCTCTATGGGCTTCCAAATATCCCTTTGCCAGTTCCACAAGAACAGCCTTAGCTAACGGCTTCTTGAAGGGAGAGATGTAATTCTGTGAGATGAATTAACAGAACACATAGTAGTTTCTCAGAAAGCTTCTTTCCAGTTTTGAACAGAAGATATTTCCTTTTTCACCATAGCCCTCTATGGGCTTCCAAATATCCCTTTGGCAATTCCACAAGAACAGCCTTAGCGAAAGGCTTCTTGAAGGGAAAGATGTAACTCTGTGAGATGAATTAACAGAACACAGAGCAGTTTCTCAGAAAGCTTCTTTCCAGTTTTGAACGGAAGATATTTCCTTTTTCACCATAGCCCTCTATGGGCTTCCAAATATCCCTTTGCCAATTCCACAAGAACAGCCTTAGCGAAAGGCTTCTTGAAGGGAAAGATGTAACTCTGTGAGATGAATTAACAGAACACAGAGCAGTTTCTCAGAAAGCTTCTTTCCAGTTTTGAACGGAAGACATTTCCTTTTTCACCATAGCCCTCTATGGGCTTCCAAATATCCCTTTGCCAATTCCACAAGAACAGCCTTAGCGAAAGGCTTCTTGAAGGGAAAGATGTAACTCTGTGAGATGAATTAACAGAACACAGAGCAGTTTCTCAGAATGCTTCTTTCCAGTTTTGAACGGAAGATACTTGCTTTTTCTCCTTAGCCCACTATGGGCTTCCAAATATCCCTTTGCCAATTCCACAAGAACAGCCTTAGCGAAATGCTTCTTGAAGGGAAAGATGTAACTCTGTGAGATGAATTAACAGAACACAGAGCAGTTTCTCAGGAAGCTTCTTTCCAGTTTTGAACGGAAGATATTTCCTTTTTCACCATAGCCCTCTATGGGCTTCCAAATATCCCTTTGCCAATTCCACAAGAACAGCCTTAGCGAAAGGCTTCTTGAAGGGAAAGATGTACCTCTGTGAGATGAATTAACAGAACACAGAGCAGTTGCTCAGAAATATTCTTTCCAGTTTTGAACGCAAGATATTTCCTTTTTCACCATAGCCCTCTATGAGCTTCCAAATATCCCTCTGCCATTTCCACAAGAACAGCCTTACCGAAAGGATTCTTGAAGGGAAAGATATAAATCTGTGAGACGAATTAACAGAACACAGAGCAGTTTCTCAGAAAGCTTCTTTCCAGTTTTGAACGGAAGATATTTCCTTTTTCACCATGGCCCTCTATGGGCTTCCAAATATCCCTCTGCCAAATCCACAAGAACGGCCTTAGCGAAAGGCTTCTTGTAGGGAAAGATGTATCTCTGTGAGATGAATTAACAGAACACAGAGCAGTTTCTCAGAATGCTTCTTTCCAGTTTTGAACGGAAGATATTTGCTTTTTCTCCATAGCCCTCTATGGGCTTCCAAATATCCCTTTGCCAATTCCACAAGAACAGCCTTAGCGAAAGGCTTCTTGAAGGGTAATATGTAACTCTGTGAGATGAATTAACAGAACACAGAGCAGGTTCTCAGAAAGCTTCTTTCCAGTTTTGAACGGAAGATATTTCCTTTTTCATCATAGCCCTCTATGGGCTTCGAAATATCCCTTTGCCAATTCCACAAGAACAGCCTTAGCGAAAGGCTTCTTGAAGGGAAAGATGTAACTCTGTGAGATGAATTAACAGAACACAGAGCAGTTTCTAAGAAAGCTTCCTTCCAGTTTTTAACGGAAGATATTTCCTTTTTCACCTTAGCCCTCCATGGGCTTCCAAATATCCCTTTGCCAATTCCACAAGAACGGCCTTAGCGAAAGGCTTCTTGAAGGGAAAGATGTAACTCTGTGAGATGAATTAACAGAACACAGAGCAGTTTCTCAGAAAGCTTCTTTCCAGTTTTGAACGGAAGATATTTCCTTTTTCACCATAGCCCTCTTTGAGCTTCCAAATATCCCTCTGCCATTTCCACAAGAACAGCCTTACGAAAGGATTCTTGAAGGGAATGATATAAATCTGTGAGATGAATTAACAGAACACAGAGCAGTTTCTCAGAATGCTTCTTTCCAGTTTTGAACGGAAGATAATTCCTTTTTCACCATGGCCCTGTATGGGCTTCCAAATATCCCTCTGCCAATTCCACAAGAACGGCCTTAGCGAAAGGCTTCTTGAAGGGAAAGATGTATCTCTGTGAGATGAATTAACAGAACACAGAGCAGTTTCTCAGAATGCTTCTTTCCAGTTTTGAACGGAAGATATTTGCTTTTTCTCCATAGCCCTCTATGGGCTTCCAAATACCCCTTTGCCAATTCCACAAGAACAGCCTTAGCGAAAGGCTTCTTGAAGGGAAAGATGTAACTCTGTGAGATGAATTAACAGAACACAGAGCAGTTTCTCAGAATGCTTCTTTCCAGTTTTGAACATAAGATATTCGCTTTTTCTCCATAGCCCACTATGGGCTTCCAAATATCCCTTTGCCAATTCCACAAGAATAGCCTTAGCGAAAGGCTTCTTGAAGGGAAAGATGTAACTCTGTGAGATGAATTAACAGAACACAGAGCAGTTTCTCAGAAAGCTTCTTTCCAGTTTTCAACGGAAGATATTTCCTTTTTCACCATAGCCCTCTATGGGCTTCCAAATATCCCTTTGCCAATTCCACAAGAACAGCCATAGCGAAATTCTTCTTGAAGGGAAAGATGTAACTCTGTGAGATGAATTAACAGAACACAGAGCAGTTTCTCAGAAAGCTTCTTTCCAGTTTTGAACGGAAGATATTTCCTTTTTCACCATAGCCCTCTATGGGCTTCCTAATATCCCTTTGCCAATTCCACAAGAACAGCCTTAGCGAAAGGCTTCTTGAAGGGAAAGATGTAACTCTGTTAGATGAATTAACAGAACACAGAGCAGTTTCTCAGAATGCTTCTTTCCAGTTTTGAACGGAAGATACTTGCTTTTTCTCCATAGCCCACTATGGGCTTCCAAATATCCCTTTGCCAATTCCACAAGAACAGCCTTAGCGAAATGCTTCTTGAAGGGAAAGATGTAACTCTGTGAGATGAATTAACAGAACACAGAGCAGTTTCTCAGGAAGCTTCTTTCCAGTTTTGAACGGAAGATATTTCCTTTTTCACCATAGCCCTCTATGGGCTTCCAAATATCCCTTTGCCAATTCCACAAGAACAGCCTTAGCGAAAGGCTTCTTGAAGGGAAAGATGTACCTCTGTGAGATGAATTAACAGAACACAGAGCAGTTGCTCAGAAATATTCTTTCCAGTTTTGAACTCAAGATATTTCCTTTTTCACCATAGCCCTCTATGAGCTTCCAAATATCCCTCTGCCATTTCCACAAGAACAGCCTTACCGAAAGGATTCTTGAAGGGAAAGATATAAATCTGTGAGATGAATTAACAGAACACAGAGCAGTTTCTCAGAAAGCTTCTTTCCAGTTTTGAACGGAAGATATTTCCTTTTTCACCATGGCCCTCTATGGGCTTCCAAATATCCCTCTGCCAAATCCACAAGAACGGCCTTAGCGAAAGGCTTCTTGTAGGGAAAGATGTATCTCTGTGAGATGAATTAACAGAACACAGAGCAGTTTCTCAGAATGCTTCTTTCCAGTTTTGAACGGAAGATATTTGCTTTTTCTCCATAGCCCTCTATGGGCTTCCAAATATCCCTTTGCCAATTCCACAAGAACAGCCTTAGCGAAAGGCTTCTTGAAGGGTAATATGTAACTCTGTGAGATGAATTAACAGAACACAGAGCAGTTTCTCAGAAAGCTTCTTTCCAGTTTTGAACGGAAGATATTTCCTTTTTCATCATAGCCCTCTATGGGCTTCGAAATATCCCTTTGCCAATTCCACAAGAACAGCCTTAGCGAAAGGCTTCTTGAAGGGAAAGATGTAACTCTGTGAGATGAATTAACAGAACACAGAGCAGTTTCTAAGAAAGCTTCCTTCCAGTTTTTAACGGAAGATATTTCCTTTTTCACCTTAGCCCTCCATGGGCTTCCAAATATCCCTTTGCCAATTCCACAAGAACGGCCTTAGCGAAAGGCTTCTTGAAGGGAAAGATGTAACTCTGTGAGATGAATTAACAGAACACAGAGCAGTTTCTCAGAAAGCTTCTTTCCAGTTTTGAACGGAAGATATTTCCTTTTTCACCATAGCCCTCTTTGAGCTTCCAAATATCCCTCTGCCATTTCCACAAGAACAGCCTTACGAAAGGATTCTTGAAGGGAAAGATATAAATCTGTGAGATGAATTAACAGAACACAGAGCAGTTTCTCAGAAAGCTTCTTTCCAGTTTTGAACGGAAGATAATTCCTTTTTCACCATGGCCCTGTATGGGCTTCCAAATATCCCTCTGCCAATTCCACAAGAACGGCCTTAGCGAAAGGCTTCTTGAAGGGAAAGATGTATCTCTGTGAGATGAATTAACAGAACACAGAGCAGTTTCTCAGAATGCTTCTTTCCAGTTTTGAACGAAAGATATTTGCTTTTTCTCCATAGCCCTCTATGGGCTTCCAAATACCCCTTTGCCAATTCCACAAGAACAGCCTTAGCGAAAGGCTTCTTGAAGGGAAAGATGTAACTCTGTGAGATGAATTAACAGAACACAGAGCAGTTTCTCAGAAAGCTTCTTTCCAGTTTTGAACGGAAGATATTTCCTTTTTCACCATAGCCCTCTATGGGCTTCCTAATATCCCTTTGCCAATTCCACAAGAACAGCCTTAGCGAAAGGCTTCTTGAAGTGAAAGATGTAACTGTGTGAGATGAATTAACAGAACACAGAGCAGTTTCTCAGAAAGCTTCTTTCCAGTTTTGAACGGAAGATATTTCCTTTTTCACCTTAGCCCTCTATGGGCTTACAAATATTCCTTTGGCAATTCCACAAGAACAGCCTTAGCGAAAGGCTTCTTGAAGGGAAAGATGTAACTCTGTGAGATGAATTAACAGAACACAGAGCAGTTTCTCAGAAAGCTTCTTTCCAGTTTTGAACGCCAGATATTTCCTTTTTCACCATAGCCCTCTATGGGCTTCGAAATATCCCTTTGCCAATTCCACAAGAACAGCCTTAGCGAAAGGCTTCTTGAAGGGTAATATGTAACTCTGTGAGATGAATTAACAGAACACAGAGCAGTTTCTCAGAAAGCTTCTTTCCAGTTTTGAACGGAAGATATTTCCTTTTTCATCATAGCCCTCTATGGGCTTCGAAATATCCCTTTGCCAATTCCACAAGAACAGCCTTAGCGAAAGGCTTCTTGAAGGGAAAGATGTAACTCTGTGAGATGAATTAACAGAACACAGAGCAGTTTCTAAGAAAGCTTCCTTCCAGTTTTTAACGGAAGATATTTCCTTTTTCACCTTAGCCCTCCATGGGCTTCCAAATATCCCTTTGCCAATTCCACAAGAACGGCCTTAGCGAAAGGCTTCTTGAAGGGAAAGATGTAACTCTGTGAGATGAATTAACAGAACACAGAGCAGTTTCTCAGAAAGCTTCTTTCCAGTTTTGAACGGAAGATATTTCCTTTTTCACCATAGTCCTCTTTGAGCTTCCAAATATCCCTCTGCCATTTCCACAAGAACAGCCTTACGAAAGGATTCTTGAAGGGAAAGATATAAATCTGTGAGATGAATTAACAGAACACAGAGCAGTTTCTCAGAAAGCTTCTTTCCAGTTTTGAACGGAAGATAATTCCTTTTTCACCATGGCCCTGTATGGGCTTCCAAATATCCCTCTGCCAATTCCACAAGAACGGCCTTAGCGAAAGGCTTCTTGAAGGGAAAGATGTATCTCTGTGAGATGAATTAACAGAACACAGAGCAGTTTCTCAGAATGCTTCTTTCCAGTTTTGAACGGAAGATATTTGCTTTTTCTCCATAGCCCTCTATGGGCTTCCAAATACCCCTTTGCCAATTCCACAAGAACAGCCTTAGCGAAAGGCTTCTTGAAGGGAAAGATGTAACTCTGTGAGATGAATTAACAGAACACAGAGCAGTTTCTCAGAATGCTTCTTTCCAGTTTTGAACATAAGATATTCGCTTTTTCTCCATAGCCCACTATGGGCTTCCAAATATCCCTTTGCCAATTCCACAAGAACAGCCTTAGCGAAATTCTTCTTGAAGGGAAAGATGTAACTCTGTGAGATGAATTAACAGAACACAGAGCAGTTTCTCAGAAAGCTTCTTTCCAGTTTTGAACGGAAGATATTTCCTTTTTCACCATAGCCCTCTATGGGCTTCCAAATATCCCTTTGCCAATTCCACAAGAACAGCCTTAGCGAAATTCTTCTTGAAGGGAAAGATGTAACTCTGTGAGATGAATTAACAGAACACAGAGCAGTTTCTCAGAAAGCTTCTTTCCAGTTTTGAACGGAAGATATTTCCTTTTTCACCATAGCCCTGTATGGGCTTCCTAATATCCCTTTGCCAATTCCACAAGAACAGCCTTAGCGAAAGGCTTCTTGAAGTGAAAGATGTAACTGTGTGAGATGAATTAACAGAACACAGAGCAGTTTCTCAGAAAGCTTCTTTCCAGTTTTGAACGGAAGATATTTCCTTTTTCACCATAGCCCTCTATGGGCTTCCAAATATCCTTTTGGCAATTCCACAAGAACGGCCTTAGCGAAAGGCTTCTTGAAGGGAAAGATGTAACTCTGTGAGATGAATTAACAGAACACAGAGCAGTTTCTGAGAAAGCTTCTTTCCAGTTTTGAACGGAAGATATTTCCTTTTTCATCATAGCCCTCTATGGGCTTCGAAATATCCCTTTGCCAATTCCACAAGAACAGCCTTAGCGAAAGGCTTCTTGAAGGGAAAGATGTAACTCTGTGAGATGAATTAACAGAACACAGAGCAGTTTCTAAGAAAGCTTCCTTCCAGTTTTTAACGGAAGATATTTCCTTTTTCACCTTAGCCCTCCATGGGCTTCCAAATATCCCTTTGCCAATTCCACAAGAACGGCCTTAGCGAAAGGCTTCTTGAAGGGAAAGATGTAACTCTGTGAGATGAATTAACAGAACACAGAGCAGTTTCTCAGAAAGCTTCTTTCCACTTCTGAACGGAAGATATTTCCTTTTTCACCATAGCCCTCTTTGAGCTTTCAAATATCCCTCTGCCATTTCCACAAGAACAGCCTTACGAAAGGATTCTTGAAGGGAAAGATATAAATCTGTGAGATGAATTAACAGAACACAGAGCAGTTTCTCAGAAAGTTTCTTTCCAGTTTTGAACGGAAGATAATTCCTTTTTCACCATGGCCCTGTATGGGCTTCCAAATATCCCTCTGCCAATTCCACAAGAACGGCCTTAGCGAAAGGCATCTTGAAGGGAAAGATGTATCTCTGAGAGATGAATTAACAGAACACAGAGCAGTTTCTCAGAATGCTTCTTTCCAGTTTTGAACGGAAGATATTTGCTTTTTCTCCATAGCCCTCTATGGGCTTCCAAATACCCCTTTGCCAATTCCACAAGAACAGCCTTAGCGAAAGGCTTCTTGAAGGGAAAGATGTAACTCTGTGAGATGAATTAACAGAACACAGAGCAGTTTCTCAGAATGCTTCTTTCCAGTTTTGAACATAAGATATTCGCTTTTTCTCCATAGCCCACTATGGGCTTCCAAATATCCCTTTGCCAATTCCACAAGAACAGCCTTAGCGAAATTCTTCTTGAAGGGAAAGATGTAACTCTGTGAGATGAATTAACAGAACACAGAGCAGTTTCTCAGAAAGCTTCTTTCCAGTTTTGAACGGAAGATATTTCCTTTTTCACCATAGCCCTCTATGGGCTTCCAAATATCCCTTTGCCAATTCCACAAGAACAGCCTTAGCGAAATTCTTCTTGAAGGGAAAGATGTAACTCTGTGAGATGAATTAACAGAACACAGAGCAGTTTCTCAGAAAGCTTCTTTCCAGTTTTGAACGGAAGATATTTCCTTTTTCACCATAGCCCTGTATGGGCTTCCTAATATCCCTTTGCCAATTCCACAAGAACAGCCTTAGCGAAAGGCTTCTTGAAGTGAAAGATGTAACTGTGTGAGATGAATTAACAGAACACAGAGCAGTTTCTCAGAAAGCTTCTTTCCAGTTTTGAACGGAAGATATTTCCTTTTTCACCATAGCCCTCTATGGGCTTCCAAATATCCTTTTGGCAATTCCACAAGAACGGCCTTAGCGAAAGGCTTCTTGAAGGGAAAGATGTAACTCTGTGAGATGAATTAACAGAACACAGAGCAGTTTCTGAGAAAGTTTCTTTCCAGTTTTGAACGGAAGATATTTCCTTTTTCATCATAGCCCTCTATGGGCTTCGAAATATCCCTTTGCCAATTCCACAAGAACAGCCTTAGCGAAAGGCTTCTTGAAGGGAAAGATGTAACTCTGTGAGATGAATTAACAGAACACAGAGCAGTTTCTAAGAAAGCTTCCTTCCAGTTTTTAACGGAAGATATTTCCTTTTTCACCTTAGCCCTCCATGGGCTTCCAAATATCCCTTTGCCAATTCCACAAGAACGGCCTTAGCGAAAGGCTTCTTGAAGGGAAAGATGTAACTCTGTGAGATGAATTAACAGAACACAGAGCAGTTTCTCAGAAAGCTTCTTTCCACTTCTGAATGGAAGATATTTCCTTTTTCACCATAGCCCTCTTTGAGCTTTCAAATATCCCTCTGCCATTTCCACAAGAACAGCCTTACGAAAGGATTCTTGAAGGGAAAGATATAAATCTGTGAGATGAATTAACAGAACACAGAGCAGTTTCTCAGAAAGTTTCTTTCCAGTTTTGAACGGAAGATAATTCCTTTTTCACCATGGCCCTGTATGGGCTTCCAAATATCCCTCTGCCAATTCCACAAGAACGGCCTTAGCGAAAGGCATCTTGAAGGGAAAGATGTATCTCTGAGAGATGAATTAACAGAACACAGAGCAGTTTCTCAGAATGCTTCTTTCCAGTTTTGAACGGAAGATATTTGCTTTTTCTCCATAGCCCTCTATGGGCTTCCAAATACCCCTTTGCCAATTCCACAAGAACAGCCTTAGCGAAAGGCTTCTTGAAGGGAAAGATGTAACTCTGTGAGATGAATTAACAGAACACAGAGCAGTTTCTCAGAATGCTTCTTTCCAGTTTTGAACATAAGATATTCGCTTTTTCTCCGTAGCCCACTATGGGCTTCCAAATATCCCTTTGCCAATTCCACAAGAACAGCCTTAGCGAAAGGCTTCTTGAAGGGAAAGATGTAACTCTGTGAGATGAATTAACAGAACACAGAGCAGTTTCTCAGAAAGCTTCTTTCCAGTTTTGAACGGAAGATATTTCCTTTTTCACCATAGCCCTCTATGGGCTTCCTAATATCCCTTTGCCAATTCCACAAGAACAGCCTTAGCGAAATTCTTCTTGAAGGGAAAGATGTAACTCTGTGAGATGAATTAACAGAACACAGAGCAGTTTCTCAGAAAGCTTCTTTCCAGTTTTGAACGGAAGATATTTCCTTTTTCACCATAGCCCTCTATGGGCTTCCTAATATCCCTTTGCCAATTCCACAAGAACAGCCTTAGCGAAAGGCTTCTTGAAGTGAAAGATGTAACTGTGTGAGATGAATTAACAGAACACAGAGCAGTTTCTCAGAAAGCTTCTTTCCAGTTTTGAACGGAAGATATTTCCTTTTTCACCATAGCCCTGTATGGGCTTCCTAATATCCCTTTGCCAATTCCACAAGAACAGCCTTAGCGAAAGGCTTCTTGAAGGGAAAGATGTAACTCTGTGAGATGAATTGAGAGAACACAGAGCAGTTTCTCAGAAAGCTTCTTTCCAGTTTTGAACGGAAGATATTTCCTTTTTCACCATAGCCCTCTAAGGGCTTCCAAATATCCCTTTGCCAGTTTCACAAGAACAGCCTTAGCGAAAGGCTTCTTGAAGGGAAAGATGTAACTCTGTGAGATGAACTAACAGAACACAGAGTAGTTTCTCAGAGAGCTTCTTTCCAGTTTTGAACGGAAGATATTTCCTTTTTCACCATAGCCCTCTAAGGGCCTCCCAATATCCCTTTGCCAATTCCACAAGAACAGCTTTAGCGAAAGGCTTCTTGAAGGGAAAGATGTAACTCTGTGAGATGAATTCAGAGAACACAGAGCAGTTACTCAGAAAGCTTCTTTCCAGTTTCGAACGGAAGATATTTCCTTTTTCACCCTAGCCCTCTATGGGCTTCCAAATATCCTTTTGCCAATTCCACAAGAACAGCTTTAGCGAAACGCTTCTTGAAGGGAAAGATGTAATTCTGTGAGATGAATTAACAGAACACAGAGCAGTTTCTCAGAAAGCTTCTTTCCAGTTTTGAACGGAAGATATTTCCTTTTTCACCATTGCCCTCTAAGGGCTTCCAAATATCCCTTTGCCAGTACCACAAGAACAGCCTTAGCGAAAGGCTTCTTGAAGGGAAAGATGTTCCTCTGTGAGATGAACTAACAGAACACAGAGCAGTTTCTCAGAAAGCTTCTTTCCAGTTTTGAACGGAAGAAATTTCCTTTTTCACCATAGCCCTCTAGGGGCTTCCAAATATCCCTTTGCCAATTCCACAAGAACAGCCTTAGCGAAAGGCTTCTTGAAGGGAAAGGTGTAACTCTGTGAGATGAATTCAGAGAACACAGAGCAGTTTCTCAGAAAGCTTCTTTCCAGTTTTGAACGGAAGATATTTCCTTTTTCACCATAGCCCTCTATGGGCTTCCAAATATCCCTTTGCCAATTACACAAGAACAGCCTTAGCGAAAGGCTTCTTGAAGGGAAAGATGTAACTCTGTGAGATGAATTCAGAGAACACAGAGCAGTTTATCAGAAAGCTTCTTTCCAGTTTCGAACGGAAGATATTTCCTTTTTCACCATAGCCCTCTACGGGCTTCCAAATATCCCTTTGCCTGTTCCACAAGAACAGCCTTAGCGAAAGGCTTCTTGAAGGGAAAGATGTAACTCTGTGAGATGAATTCAGAGAACACAGAACAGTTTCTCAGAAAGCTTCTTTACATTTTTGAACGGAAGATATTTCCTTTTTCACCATAGCCCTCTATGGGCTTCCAAATATCCCTTTGCCAATTCCACAAGAACAGTCTTAGCGAAAGGCTTCTTGAAGGGAAAGATGTAACTCTATGAGATGAATTAACAGAACACAGAGCAGTTTCTCAGCAAGCTTCTTTCCAGTTTTGAACGGAACATATTTCCTTTTTCACCATAGCCATCTATGGGCTTCCAAATATCCCTTTGCCAATTCGACAAGAACAGCCTTAGCGAAAGGCTTCTTGAAGGGAAAGATGTAACTGTGTGAGATGAATCCAGAGAACACAGAGCAGTTTCTCAGAAAGCTTCTTTCCAGTTTTGAACGGAAGATATTTCCTTTTTCACCATAGCCCTCTAAGGGCTTCCAAATATCCCTTTCCCAGTTTCACAAGAACAGCCTTAGCGAAAGGCTTCTTGAAGGGAAAGATGTAACTCTGTGAGATAAACTAAGAGAACACAGAGCAGTTTCTCAGAAAGCTTCTTTCCAGTTTTGAACGGAAGATATTTTCTTTTTCACCATAGCCCTCTAAGGGCTTCCAAATATCCCTTTGCCAATTTCACAAGAACAGCCTTAGCGAAAGGCTTCTTGAAGAGAAAGATGTAACTCTGTGAGATGAATTCAGAGAACACAGAGCAGTTTCTCAGAAAGCTTCTTTCCAGTTTTGAACGGAAGGTATTTCCTTTTTCACCCTAGCCCTCTATGGGCTTCCAAATATCCCTTTGCCAGTTCCACAAGAACAGCCTTAGCGAAAGGCTTCTTGAAGGGAAAGATGTAAATCTGTGAGATGAAATAACAGAAAACAGGGCAGCTTCTCAGAAAGTTTCTTTCCTGTTTTGAACGGAAGATATTTCCTTTTTCACCATAGCCCTCTAGGGGCTTCCAAATATCCCTTTGCCAATTCCACAAGAACACCCTTAGCGAAACGCTTCTTGAAGGGAAAGATGTAACTCTGTGAGATGAATTAAGAGAACACAAAGCAGTTTCTCAGAAAGCTTCTTTCCAGTTTTGAACGGAAGGTATTTCCTTTTTCACCATAGCCCTCTATGGGCTTCCAAATATCCCTTTGCCAATTCCACAAGAACAGCCTTAGCGAAAGGCTTCTTGAAGGGAAAGATGTAACTCTGTGAGATGAATTCAGAGAACACAGAGCAGTTTATCAGAAAGCTTCTTTCCAGTTTCGAACGGAAGATATTTCCTTTTTCACCATAGCCCTCTATGGGCTTCCAAATATCCCTTTCCAGTTCCACAAGAACAGCCTTAGGAAAGGCTTCTTGAAGGGAAAGATATAACTCTCTGAGATGAACTAACAGAACACAGAGCAGTTTCTCAGAAAGCTTCTTTCCAGTTTTGAACGGAAGATATTTCCTTTTTCACCATAGCCCTCTATGGGCTTCCAAATATCCCTTTGCCAGTTCCACAAGAACAGCCTTAGCTAACGGCTTCTTGAAGGGAGAGATGTAACTCTGTGAGGTGAATTAACAGAACACAGAGCAGTTTCTCAGAAAGCTTGTTTCCAGTTTTGAACGGAAGATATTTCCTTTTTCACCATAGCCCTCTATGGGCTTCCAAATATCCCTCTGCCAATTCCACAAGAACAGCCTTAGCGAAATTCTTCTTGAAGGGAAAGATGTAACTCTGTGAGATGAATTAACAGAACACAGAGCAGTTTCTCAGAAAGCTTCTTTCCAGTTTTGAACGTAAGATATTTCCTTTTTCACCATAGCCCTCTATGGGCTTCCAAATATCCCTTTGCCAATTCCACAAGAACAGCCTTTTCGAAAGGCTTCTTGAAGGGATAGATGTAACTCTGTGAGATGAATTAACAGAACACAGAGTAGTTTCTCAGAAAGCTTCTTTCCAGTTTTGAACAGAAGATATTTCCTTTTTCACCATAGCCCTCTATGGGCTTCCAAATATCCCTTTGGCAATTCCACAAGAACAGCCTTAGCGAAAGGCTTCTTGAAGGGAAAGATGTAACTCTGTGAGATGAATTAACAGAACACAGAGCAGTTTCTCAGAAAGCTTCTTTCCAGTTTTGAACGGAAGATATTTCCTTTTTCACCATAGCCCTCTATGGGCTTCCAAATATCCCTTTCCCAATTCCACAAGAACAGCCTTAGCGAAAGGCTTCTTGAAGGGAAAGATGTAACTCTGTGAGATGAATTAACAGAACACAGAGCAGTTTCTCAGAAAGCTTCTTTCCAGTTTTGAACGGAAGACATTTCCTTTTTCACCATAGCCCTCTATGGGCTTCCAAATATCCCTTTGCCAATTTCACTAGAACAGCCTTAGCGAAAGGCTTCTTGAAGGGAAAGATGTAACTCTGTGAGATGAATTAACAGAACACAGAGCAGTTTCTCAGAAAGCTTCTTTCCAGTTTTGAACGGCAGATATTTCCTTTTTCACCATAGCCCTCTATGGGCTTCCAAATATCCCTTTGCCAATTCCACAAGAACAGCCTTAGCGAAAGGCTTCTTGAAGGGTAATATGTAACTCTGTGAGATGAATTAACAGAACACAGAGCAGTTTCTCAGAAAGCTTCTTTCCACTTTTGAACGGAAGATATTTCCTTTTTCATCATAGCCCTCTATGGGCTTCCAAATATCCCTTTGCCAATTCCACAAGAACAGCCTTAGCGAAAGGCTTCTTGAAGGGAAAGATGTAACTCTGTGAGATGAATTAACAGAACACAGAGCAGTTTCTAAGAAAGCTTCTTTCCAGTTTTGAACGGAAGATATTTCCTTTTTCACCAGAGCCCTCTTTGAGCTTCCAAATATCCCTCTGCCATTTCCACAAGAACAGCCTTACGAAAGGATTCTTGAAGGGAAAGATATAAATCTGTGAGATGAATTAACAGCACACAGAGCAGTTTCTCAGAAAGCTTCTTTCCAGTTTTGAACGGAAGATAATTCCTTTTTCACCATGGCCCTCTATGGGCTTCCAAATATCCCTCTGCCAATTCCACAAGAACGGCCTTAGCGAAAGGCTTCTTGAAGGGAAAGATGTATCTCTGTGTGATGAATGAACAGAACACAGAGCAGTTTCTCAGAATGCTTCTTTCCAGTTTTGAACGGAAGATATTTGCTTTTTCTCCATAGCCCTCTATGGGCTTCCAAATATCCCTTTGCCAATTCCACAAGAACAGCCTTAGCGAAAGGCTTCTTGAAGGGAAAGATGTAACTCTGTGAGATGAATTAGCAGAACACAGAGCAGTTTCTCAGAATGCTTCTTTCCAGTTTTGAACGGAAGATACTTGCTTTTTCTCCATAGCCCACTATGGGCTTCCAAATATCCCTTTGCCAATTCCACAAGAACATCCTTAGCGAAAGGCTTCTTGAAGGGAAAGATGTAACTCTGTGAGATGAATTAACAGAACACAGAGCAGTTTCTCAGAAAGCTTCTTTCCAGTTTTGAACGGAAGATATTTCCTTTTTCACCATAGCCCTCTATGGGCTTCCAAATATCCCTTTGCCAATTCCACAAGAACAGCCTTAGCGAAAGGCTTCTTGAAGGGAAAGATGTAACTCTGTGAGATGAATTAACAGAACACAGAGCAGTTTCTCAGAAAGCTTCTTTCCAGTTTTGAACGGAAGATATTTCCTTTTTCACCATAGCCCTCTATGGGCTTCCAAATATCCCTTTGCCAATTCCACAAGAACAGCCTTAGCGAAAGGCTTCTTGAAAGGAAAGATGTAACCCTGTGAGATGAATCAACATAACACAGAGCAGTTTCTCAGAAAGCTTCTTTCCAGTTTTGAACGGAAGATATTTCCTTTTTCACCATAGCCCTCTATGGGCTTCCAAATATCCCTTTGCCAATTCCACAAGAACAGCCTTAGCGAAAGGCTTCTTGAAGGGAAAGATGTAACTCTGTGAGATGAATTAACAGAACACAGAGCAGTTTCTCAGAAAGCTTCTTTCCAGTTTTGAACGGAAGATATTTCCTTTTTCACCGTAGCCCTCTATGGGCTTCCTAATATCCCTTTGCCAATTCCACAAGAACAGCCTTAGCGAAAGGCTTCTTGAAGGGAAAGATGTAACTGTGTGAGATGAATTAACAGAACACAGAGCAGTTTCTCAGAAAGCTTCTTTCCAGTTTTGAACAGAAGATATTTCCTTTTTCACCATAGCCCTCTATGGGCTTCCAAATATCCCTTTGGCAATTGCACAAGAACACCCTTAGCGAAAGGCTTCTTGAAGGGAAAGATGTAACTCTGTGAGATGAATTAACAGAACACAGAGCAGTTTCTGAGAAAGCTTCTTTCCAGTTTTGAACGGAAGATATTTCCTTTTTCACCGTAGCCGTCTATGGGCTTCCAAATATCCCTTTGCCAATTCCACAAGAACAGCCTTAGCGAATGGCTTCTTGAAGGGAAAGATGTAACTCTGTGAGATGAATTAACAGAACACAGAGCAGTTTCTCAGAAAGCTTCTTTCCAGTTTTGAACGGAAGGTATTTCCTTTTTCACCATAGCCCTCTATGGGCTTCCAAATATCCCTTTGCCAATTCCACAAAAACAGCCTTAGCGAAAGGCTTCTTGAAGGGAAAGATGTAACTCTGTGAGATGAATTAACAGAACACAGAGCAGTTTCTCAGAAAGCTTCTTTCCAGTTTTGAACGGAAGACATTTCCTTTTTCACCATAGCCCTCTATGGGCTTCCAAATATCCCTTTGCCAATTCCACAAGAACAGCCTTAGCGAAAGGCTTCTTGAAGGGAAAGATGTAACTCTGTGAGATGAATTAACAGAACACAGAGCAGTTTCTCAGAAAGCTTCTTTCCAGTTTTGAACGGAAGATATTTCCTTTTTCACCATAGCCCTCTATAAGCTTCCAAATATGCCTCTGCCATTTCCACAAGAACAGCCTTACCGAAAGGATTCTTGAAGGGAAAGATATAAATCTGTGAGACGAATTAACAAAACACAGAGCAGTTTCTCAGAAAGCTTCTTTCCAGTTTTGAACGGAAGATATTTCCTTTTTCACCATGGCCCTCTATGGGCTTCCAAATATCCCTCTGCCAATTCCACATGAACGGCCTTAGTGAAAGGCTTCTTGAAGGGAAAGATGTATCTCTGTGAGATGAATTAACACAACACAGAGCAGTTTCTCAGAAAGCTTCTTTCCATTTTGAACGGAAGATATTTGCTTTTTCTCCATAGCCCTCTACGGGCTTCCAAATATCCCTTTGCCAATTCCACAAGAACAGCCTTAGCGAAAGGCTTCTTGAAGGGAAAGATGTAACTCTGTGAGATGAATTAACAGAACACAGAGCAGTTTCTCAGAATGCTTCTTTCCAGTTTTGAACGGAAGATACTTGCTTTTTCTCCATAGCCCACTATGGGCTTCCAAATATCCCTTTGCCAATTCCACAAGAACAGCCTTAGCGAAATGCTTCTTGAAGGGAAAGATGTAACTCTGTGAGATGAATTAACAGAACACAGAGCAGTTTCTCAGAAAGCTTCTTTCCAGTTTTGAACGGAAGATATTTCCTTTTTCACCCTAGCCCTCTATGGGCTTCCAAATATCCCTTTGCCAATACCACAAGAACAACCTTAGCGAAAGGCTTCTTGAAGGGATAGATATAACCCTGTGAGATGAATTAACAGAACACAGAGCAGTTTCTAAGAAAGCTTCTTTCCTGTTTTGAACGGAAGATATTTCCTTTTTCACCATAGCCATCTATGGGCTTCCAAATATCCCTTTGCCAATTCCACAAGAACGGCCTTAGCGAAAGGCTTCTTGAAGGGAAAGATGTAACTCTGTGACATGAATTAACAGAACACAGAGCAGTTTCTCAGAAAGCTTCTTTCCAGTTTTGAACGGAAGATATTTCCTTTTTCACCATAGCCCTCTATGGGCTTCCAAATATCCCTTTCCCAATTCCACAAGAACAGCCTTAGCGAAAGGCTTCTTGAAGGGAAAGTTGTAACTCTGTGAGATGAATTAACAGAACACAGAGCAGTTTCTGAGAAAGCTTCTTTCCAGTTAAGAACGGAAGATATTTCCTTTTTCACCACAGCCCTCTATGGGCTTCCAAATATCCCTTTGCCAATTCCACAAGAACAGCCTTAGCGAAAGGCTTCTTGAAGGGTAATATGTAACTCTGTGAGATGAATTAACAGAACACAGAGCAGTTTCTCAGAAAGCTTCTTTCCAGTTTTGAACGGAAGATATTTCCTTTTTCACCGTAGCCCTCCATGGGCTTCCAAATATCCCTTTGCCAATTCCACAAGAACAGCCTTAGTGAAAGGCTTCTTAAAGGGAAAGATGTAACTCTGTGAGATGAATTAACAGAACACAGAGCAGTTTCTCAGAAAGCTTCTTTCCAGTTTTGAACGGAAGATATTTCCTTTTTCACCATAGCCCTCTATGAGCTTCCAAATATGCCTCTGCCATTTCCACAAGAACAGCCTTACCGAAAGGATTCTTGAAGGGAAAGATATAAATCTGTGAGATGAATTAAAAAAACACAGAGCAGTTTCTCAGAAAGCTTCTTTCCAGTTTTGAACGGAAGATATTTCCTTTTTCACCATGGCCCTCTATGGGCTTCCAAATATCCCTCTGCCAATTCCACATGAACGGCCTTAGTGAAAGGCGTCTTGAAGGGAAAGAGGTATCTCTGTGAGATGAATTAACAGAACACAGAGCAGTTTCTCAGAAAGCTTCTTTCCAGTTTTGACAGGAAGATATTTGCTTTTTCTCCATAGCCCTCTACGGGCTTCCAAATATCCCTTTGCCAATTCCACAAGAACAGCCTTAGCGAAAGGCTTCTTGAAGGGAAAGATGTAACTCTGTGAGATGAATTAACAGAACACAGAGCAGTTGCTCAGAAATCTTCTTTCCAGTTTTGAACGGAAGATATTTCCTTTTTCACCATAGCCCTCTATGAGCTTCCAAATATCCCTCTGCCATTTCCACAAGAACAGACTTACCGAAAGGATTCTTGAAGGGAAAGATATAAATCTGTGAGATGAATTAACAGAACACAGAGCAGTTTCTCAGAATCCTTCTTTCCAGTTATGAACGGAAGATACTTGCTTTTTCTCCATAGCCCACTATGGGCTTCCAAATATCCCTTTGCCAATTCCACAAGAACAGCCTTAGCGAAAGGCTTCTTGATGGGAAAGATGTAACTCTGTGACATGAATTAACAGAACACAGAGCAGTTTCTCAGAAAGCTTCTTTCCAGTTTTGAACGGAAGATATTTCCTTTTTCACCATAGCCCTCTATGGGCTTCCAAATATCCCCTTGCCAATTCCACAAGAACAGCCTTAGCGAAAGGCTTCTTGAAGGGAAAGGTGTAACTCTGTGAGATGAATTAACAGAACACAGAGCAGTTTCTGAGAAAGCTTCTTTCCAGTTAAGAACGGAAGATATTTCCTTTTTCACCATAGCCCTCTATGGACTTCCAAATATCCCTTTGCCAATTCCACAAGAACTGCCTTAGCGAAAGGCTTCTTGAAGGGTAATATGTAACTCTGTGAGATGAATTAACAGAACACAGAGCAGTTTCTCAGAAAGCTTCTTTCCAGTTTTGAACGGAAGATATTTCCTTTTTCATCATAGCCCTCTATGGGCTTCGAAATATCCCTTTGCCAATTACACAAGAACAGCCTTAGCGAAAGGCCTCTTGAAGGGAAAGATGTAACTCTGTGAGATGAATTAACAGAACACAGAGCAGTTTCTCAGAAAGCTTCTTTCCAGTTTTGAACGGAAGATATTTCCTTTTTCACCTTAGCCCTCCATGGGCTTCCAAATATCCCTTTGCCAATTCCACAAGAACGGCCTTAGCGAAAGGCTTCTTGAAGGGAAAGATGTAACTCTGTGAGATGAATTAACAGAACACAGAGCAGTTTCTCAGAAAGCTTCTTTCCAGTTTTGAACGGAAGATATTTCCTTTTTCACCATAGCCCTCTTTGAGCTTCCAAATATCCCTCCGCCATTTCCACAAGAACAGCCTTACGAAAGGATTCTTGAAGGGAAAGATATAAATCTGTGAGATGAATTAACAGAACACAGAGCAGTTTCTCAGAAAGCTTCTTTCCAATTTTGAACGGAAGATAATTCCTTTTTCACCATGGCCCTCTATGGGCTTCCAAATATCCCTCTTCCAATTCCACAAGAACGGCCTTAGCGAAAGGCTTCTTGAAGGGAAAGATGTATCTCTGTGAGATGAATTAACAGAACACAGAGCAGTTTCTCAGAATGCTTCTTTCCAGTTTTGAACGGAAGATATTTGCTTTTTCTCCATAGCCCTCTACGGGCTTCCAAATATCCCTTTGCCAATTCCACAAGAACAGCCTTAGCGAAAGGCTTCTTGAAGGGAAAGGTGTAACTCTGTGAGATGAATTAACAGAACACAGAGCAGTTTCTGAGAAAGCTTCTTTCCAGTTAAGAACGGAAGATATTTCCTTTTTCAACATAGCTCTCTATGGGCTTCCAAATATCCCTTTGCCAATTCCACAAGAACAGCCTTAGCGAAAGGCTTCTTGAAGAGAAAGATGTAACTCTGTGAGATGAATTAACAGAACACAGAGCAGTTTCTCAGAAAGCTTCTTTCCAGTTTTGAACGGAAGACATTTCCTTTTTCACCATAGCCCTCTATGGGCTTCCAAATATCCCTTTGCCAATTCTACAAGAGCAGCCTTAGCGAAAGGCTTCTTGAAGGGAAAGGTGTAACTCTGTGAGATGAATTAACAGAACACAGAGCAGTTTCTCAGAAAGCTTCTTTCCAGTTTTGAACGGAAGATATTTCCTTTTTCACCATAGCCCTCTATGGGCTTCCAAATATCCCTTTGCCAATTCCACAAGAACAGCCTTAGCGAAAGGCTTCTTGAAGGGTAATATGTAACTCTGTGAGATGAATTAACAGAACACAGAGCATTTTCTTAGAAAGCTTCTTTCCAGTTTTGAACGGAAGATATTTCCTTTTTCAC
Organism: Chlorocebus sabaeus; assembly: GCF_047675955.1. Lineage (NCBI taxonomy): Eukaryota > Metazoa > Chordata > Mammalia > Primates > Cercopithecidae > Chlorocebus > Chlorocebus sabaeus. Next base: position 504,731 of record NW_027327246.1, on the reverse strand, counting down.
CGTAGCCCTTTATGGGCTTCCAAATATCCCTTTGCCAATTCCACAAGAACAGCCTTAGAGAAAGGCTTCTTGAAGGGAAAGATGTAACCCTGTGAGATGAATTAACAGAACACAGAGCAGTTTCTCAGAAAGCTTCTTTCCAGTTTTGAACGGAAGATATTTCCTTTTTCACCATAGCCCTCTATGGGCTTCCAAATATCCCTTTGCCAATTCCACAAGAACGGCCTTAGCGAAAGGCTTCTTGAAGGGAAAGATGTAACTGTGTGAGATGAATTAACAGAACACAGAGCAGTTTCTCAGAAAGCTTCTTTCCAATTTTGAACGGAGGATATTTCCTTTTTCACCATAGCCCTCTATGAGCTTCCAAATATCCCTTCGCCAATTCCACAAGAACGGCCTTAGCGAATGGCTTCTTGAAGGGAAAGATGTAACTCTGTGAGATGAATTAACAGAACACAGAGCAGTTTCTCAGAATGCTTCTTTCCAGTTTTGAACGGAAGATACTTGCTTTTTCCCCATAGTCCTCTAAGGGCTTCCAAATATCCCTTTGCCAATTCCACAAGAACAGCCTTAGCGAAAGGCTTCTTGAAGGGAAAGATGTAACTCTGTGAGATGAATTAACAGAACACAGAGCAGTTTCTCAGAATGCTTCTTTCCAGTTTTGAACGGAAGATACTTGCTTTTTCTCCATAGCCCACTATGGGCTTCCAAATATCGCTTTGCCAATTCCACAAGAACATCCTTAGCGAAAGGCTTCTTGAAGGGAAAGATGTAACTCTGTGAGATGAATTAACAGAACACAGAGCAGTTTCTCAGAAAGCTTCTTTCCAGTTTTGAACGGAAGATATTTCCTTTTTCACCATAGCCCTCTATGGGCTTCCAAATATCCCTTTGCCAATTCCACAAGAACAGCCTTAGCGAAAGGCTTCTTGAAGGGAAAGATGTAACTGTGTGAGATGAATTAACAGAACACAGAGCAGTTTCTCAGAAAGCTTCTTTCCAGTTTTGAACGGAAGATATTTCCTTTTTCACCATAGCCCTCTATGGGCTTCCAAATATCCCTTTGGCAATTGCACAAGAACAGCCTTAGCGAAAGGCTTCTTGAAGGGAAAGATGTAACTCTGTGAGATGAATTAACAGAACACAGAGCAGTTTCTGAGAAAGCTTCTTTCCAGTTTTGAACGGAAGATATTTCCTTTTTCACCGTAGCCGTCTATGGGCTTCCAAATATCCCTTTGCCAATTCCACAAGAACAGCCTTAGCGAAAGGCTTCTTGAAGGGAAAGATGTAACTCTGTGAGATGAATTAACAGAACACAGAGCAGTTTCTCAGAAAGCTTCTTTCCAGTTTTGAACGGAAGATATTTCCTTTTTCACCATAGCCCTCTATGGGCTTCCAAATATCCCTTTCCCAATTCCACAAGAACAGCCTTAGCGAAAGGCTTCTTGAAGGGAAAGATGTAACTCTGTGAGATGAATTCACAGAACACAGAGCAGTTTCTGAGAAAGCTTCTTTCCAGTTAAGAACGGAAGATATTTCCTTTTTCACCACAGCCCTCTATGGGCTTCCAAATATCCCTTTGCCAATTCCACAAGAACAGCCTTAGCGAAAGGCTTCTTGAAGGGTAATATGTAACTCTGTGAGATGAATTAACAGAACACAGAGCAGTTTCTCAGAAAGCTTCTTTCCAGTTTTGAACGGAAGATATTTCCTTTTTCACCGTAGCCCTCTATGGGCTTCCAAATATCCCTTTGCCAATTCCACAAGAACAGCCTTAGTGAAAGGCTTCTTAAAGGGAAAGATGTAACTCTGTGAGATGAATTAACAGAACACAGAGCAGTTTCTCAGAAAGCTTCTTTCCAGTTTTGAACGGAAGATATTTCCTTTTTCACCATAGCCCTCTATGAGCTTCCAAATATGCCTCTGCCATTTCCACAAGAACAGCCTTACCGAAAGGATTCTTGAAGGGAAAGATATAAATCTGTGAGATGAATTAAAAAAACACAGAGCAGTTTCTCAGAAAGCTTCTTTCCAGTTTTGAACGGAAGATATTTCCTTTTTCACCATGGCCCTCTATGGGCTTCCAAATATCCCTCTGCCAATTCCACATGAACGGCCTTAGTGAAAGGCGTCTTGAAGGGAAAGAGGTATCTCTGTGAGATGAATTAACAGAACACAGAGCAGTTTCTCAGAAAGCTTCTTTCCAGTTTTGACAGGAAGATATTTGCTTTTTCTCCATAGCCCTCTACGGGCTTCCAAATATCCCTTTGCCAATTCCACAAGAACAGCCTTAGCGAAAGGCTTCTTGAAGGGAAAGATGTAACTCTGTGAGATGAATTAACAGAACACAGAGCAGTTGCTCAGAAATCTTCTTTCCAGTTTTGAACGGAAGATATTTCCTTTTTCACCATAGCCCTCTATGAGCTTCCAAATATCCCTCTGCCATTTCCACAAGAACAGACTTACCGAAAGGATTCTTGAAGGGAAAGATATAAATCTGTGAGATGAATTAACAGAACACAGAGCAGTTTCTCAGAATCCTTCTTTCCAGTTATGAACGGCAGATACTTGCTTTTTCTCCATAGCCCACTATGGGCTTCCAAATATCCCTTTGCCAATTCCACAAGAACAGCCTTAGCGAAAGGCTTCTTGATGGGAAAGATGTAACTCTGTGACATGAATTAACAGAACACAGAGCAGTTTCTCAGAAAGCTTCTTTCCAGTTTTGAACGGAAGATATTTCCTTTTTCACCATAGCCCTCTATGGGCTTCCAAATATCCCCTTGCCAATTCCACAAGAACAGCCTTAGCGAAAGGCTTCTTGAAGGGAAAGGTGTAACTCTGTGAGATGAATTAACAGAACACAGAGCAGTTTCTGAGAAAGCTTCTTTCCAGTTAAGAACGGAAGATATTTCCTTTTTCACCATAGCCCTCTATGGACTTCCAAATATCCCTTTGCCAATTCCACAAGAACTGCCTTAGCGAAAGGCTTCTTGAAGGGTAATATGTAACTCTGTGAGATGAATTAACAGAACACAGAGCAGTTTCTCAGAAAGCTTCTTTCCAGTTTTGAACGGAAGATATTTCCTTTTTCATCATAGCCCTCTATGGGCTTCGAAATATCCCTTTGCCAATTACACAAGAACAGCCTTAGCGAAAGGCCTCTTGAAGGGAAAGATGTAACTCTGTGAGATGAATTAACAGAACACAGAGCAGTTTCTCAGAAAGCTTCTTTCCAGTTTTGAACGGAAGATATTTCCTTTTTCACCTTAGCCCTCCATGGGCTTCCAAATATCCCTTTGCCAATTCCACAAGAACGGCCTTAGCGAAAGGCTTCTTGAAGGGAAAGATGTAACTCTGTGAGATGAATTAACAGAACACAGAGCAGTTTCTCAGAAAGCTTCTTTCCAGTTTTGAACGGAAGATATTTCCTTTTTCACCATAGCCCTCTTTGAGCTTCCAAATATCCCTCCGCCATTTCCACAAGAACAGCCTTACGAAAGGATTCTTGAAGGGAAAGATATAAATCTGTGAGATGAATTAACAGAACACAGAGCAGTTTCTCAGAAAGCTTCTTTCCAATTTTGAACGGAAGATAATTCCTTTTTCACCATGGCCCTCTATGGGCTTCCAAATATCCCTCTTCCAATTCCACAAGAACGGCCTTAGCGAAAGGCTTCTTGAAGGGAAAGATGTATCTCTGTGAGATGAATTAACAGAACACAGAGCAGTTTCTCAGAATGCTTCTTTCCAGTTTTGAACGGAAGATATTTGCTTTTTCTCCATAGCCCTCTACGGGCTTCCAAATATCCCTTTGCCAATTCCACAAGAACAGCCTTAGCGAAAGGCTTCTTGAAGGGAAAGGTGTAACTCTGTGAGATGAATTAACAGAACACAGAGCAGTTTCTGAGAAAGCTTCTTTCCAGTTAAGAACGGAAGATATTTCCTTTTTCACCATAGCTCTCTATGGGCTTCCAAATATCCCTTTGCCAATTCCACAAGAACAGCCTTAGCGAAAGGCTTCTTGAAGAGAAAGATGTAACTCTGTGAGATGAATTAACAGAACACAGAGCAGTTTCTCAGAAAGCTTCTTTCCAGTTTTGAACGGAAGACATTTCCTTTTTCACCATAGCCCTCTATGGGCTTCCAAATATCCCTTTGCCAATTCTACAAGAGCAGCCTTAGCGAAAGGCTTCTTGAAGGGAAAGGTGTAACTCTGTGAGATGAATTAACAGAACACAGAGCAGTTTCTCAGAAAGCTTCTTTCCAGTTTTGAACGGAAGATATTTCCTTTTTCACCATAGCCCTCTATGGGCTTCCAAATATCCCTTTGCCAATTCCACAAGAACAGCCTTAGCGAAAGGCTTCTTGAAGGGTAATATGTAACTCTGTGAGATGAATTAACAGAACACAGAGCATTTTCTTAGAAAGCTTCTTTCCAGTTTTGAACGGAAGATATTTCCTTTTTCACCGTAGCCCTTTATGGGCTTCCAAATATCCCTTTGCCAATTCCACAAGAACAGCCTTAGAGAAAGGCTTCTTGAAGGGAAAGATGTAACCCTGTGAGATGAATTAACAGAACACAGAGCAGTTTCTCAGAAAGCTTCTTTCCAGTTTTGAACGGAAGATATTTCCTTTTTCACCATAGCCCTCTATGGGCTTCCAAATATCCCTTTGCCAATTCCACAAGAACGGCCTTAGCGAAAGGCTTCTTGAAGGGAAAGATGTAACTGTGTGAGATGAATTAACAGAACACAGAGCAGTTTCTCAGAAAGCTTCTTTCCAATTTTGAACGGAGGATATTTCCTTTTTCACCATAGCCCTCTATGAGCTTCCAAATATCCCTTCGCCAATTCCACAAGAACGGCCTTAGCGAATGGCTTCTTGAAGGGAAAGATGTAACTCTGTGAGATGAATTAACAGAACACAGAGCAGTTTCTCAGAATGCTTCTTTCCAGTTTTGAACGGAAGATACTTGCTTTTTCCCCATAGTCCTCTAAGGGCTTCCAAATATCCCTTTGCCAATTCCACAAGAACAGCCTTAGCGAAAGGCTTCTTGAAGGGAAAGATGTAACTCTGTGAGATGAATTAACAGAACACAGAGCAGTTTCTCAGAATGCTTCTTTCCAGTTTTGAACGGAAGATACTTGCTTTTTCTCCATAGCCCACTATGGGCTTCCAAATATCCCTTTGCCAATTCCACAAGAACATCCTTAGCGAAAGGCTTCTTGAAGGGAAAGATGTAACTCTGTGAGATGAATTAACAGAACACAGAGCAGTTTCTCAGAAAGCTTCTTTCCAGTTTTGAACGGAAGATATTTCCTTTTTCACCATAGCCCTCTATGGGCTTCCAAATATCCCTTTGCCAATTCCACAAGAACAGCCTTAGCGAAAGGCTTCTTGAAGGGAAAGATGTAACTGTGTGAGATGAATTAACAGAACACAGAGCAGTTTCTCAGAAAGCTTCTTTCCAGTTTTGAACGGAAGATATTTCCTTTTTCACCATAGCCCTCTATGGGCTTCCAAATATCCCTTTGGCAATTGCACAAGAACAGCCTTAGCGAAAGGCTTCTTGAAGGGAAAGATGTAACTCTGTGAGATGAATTAACAGAACACAGAGCAGTTTCTGAGAAAGCTTCTTTCCAGTTTTGAACGGAAGATATTTCCTTTTTCACCGTAGCCGTCTATGGGCTTCCAAATATCCCTTTGCCAATTCCACAAGAACAGCCTTAGCGAAAGGCTTCTTGAAGGGAAAGATGTAACTCTGTGAGATGAATTAACAGAACACAGAGCAGTTTCTCAGAAAGCTTCTTTCCAGTTTTGAACGGAAGGTATTTCCTTTTTCACCATAGCCCTCTATGGGCTTCCAAATATCCCTTTGCCAATTCCACAAAAACAGCCTTAGCGAAAGGCTTCTTGAAGGGAAAGATGTAACTCTGTGAGATGAATTAACAGAACACAGAGCAGTTTCTCAGAAAGCTTCTTTCCAGTTTTGAACGGAAGACATTTCCTTTTTCACCATAGCCCTCTATGGGCTTCCAAATATCCCTTTGCCAATTCCACAAGAACAGCCTTAGCGAAAGGCTTCTTGAAGGGAAAGATGTAACTCTGTGAGATGAATTAACAGAACACAGAGCAGTTTCTCAGAAAGCTTCTTTCCAGTTTTGAACGGAAGATATTTCCTTTTTCACCATAGCCCTCTATGAGCTTCCAAATATGCCTCTGCCATTTCCACAAGAACAGCCTTACCGAAAGGATTCTTGAAGGGAAAGATATAAATCTGTGAGATGAATTAACAAAACACAGAGCAGTTTCTCAGAAAGCTTCTTTCCAGTTTTGAACGGAAGATATTTCCTTTTTCACCATGGCCCTCTATGGGCTTCCAAATATCCCTCTGCCAATTCCACATGAACGGCCTTAGTGAAAGGCTTCTTGAAGGGAAAGATGTATCTCTGTGAGATGAATTAACACAACACAGAGCAGTTTCTCAGAAAGCTTCTTTCCAGTTTTGAACGGAAGATATTTGCTTTTTCTCCATAGCCCTCTACGGGCTTCCAAATATCCCTTTGCCAATTCCACAAGAACAGCCTTAGCGAAAGGCTTCTTGAAGGGAAAGATGTAACTCTGTGAGATGAATTAACAGAACACAGAGCAGTTTCTCAGAATGCTTCTTTCCAGTTTTGAACGGAAGATACTTGCTTTTTCTCCAAAGCCCACTATGGGCTTCCAAATATCCCTTTGCCAATTCCACAAGAACAGCCTTAGCGAAATGCTTCTTGAAGGGAAAGATGTAACTCTGTGAGATGAATTAACAGAACACAGAGCAGTTTCTCAGAAAGCTTCTTTCCAGTTTTGAACGGAAGATATTTCCTTTTTCACCCTAGCCCTCTATGGGCTTCCAAATATCCCTTTGCCAATACCACAAGAACAGCCTTAGCGAAAGGCTTCTTGAAGGGATAGATATAACCCTGTGAGATGAATTAACAGAACACAGAGCAGTTTCTAAGAAAGCTTCTTTCCTGTTTTGAACGGAAGATATTTCCTTTTTCACCATAGCCATCTATGGGCTTCCAAATATCCCTTTGCCAATTCCACAAGAACGGCCTTAGCGAAAGGCTTCTTGAAGGAAAAGATGTAACTCTGTGACATGAATTAACAGAACACAGAGCAGTTTCTCAGAAAGCTTCTTTCCAGTTTTGAACGGAAGATATTTCCTTTTTCAACATAGCCCTCTATGGGCTTCCAAATATCCCTTTCCCAATTCCACAAGAACAGCCTTAGCGAAAGGCTTCTTGAAGGGAAAGTTGTAACTCTGTGAGATGAATTAACAGAACACAGAGCAGTTTCTGAGAAAGCTTCTTTCCAGTTAAGAACGGAAGATATTTCCTTTTTCACCACAGCCCTCTATGGGCTTCCAAATATCCCTTTGCCAATTCCACAAGAACAGCCTTAGCGAAAGGCTTCTTGAAGTTTAATATGTAACTCTGTGAGATGAATTAACAGAACACAGAGCAGTTTCTCACAAAGCTTCTTTCCAGTTTTGAACGGAAGATATTTCCTTTTTCACCGTAGCCCTCTATGGGCTTCCAAATATCCCCTTGCCAATTCCACAAGAACAGCCTTAGTGAAAGGCTTCTTGAAGGGAAAGATGTAACTCTGTGAGATGAATTAACAGAACACAGAGCAGTTTCTCAGAAAGCTTCTTTCCAGTTTTGAACGGAAGATATTTCCTTTTTCACCATAGCCCTCTATGAGCTTCCAAATATGCCTCTGCCATTTCCACAAGAACAGCCTTACCGAAAGGATTCTTGAAGGGAAAGATATAAATCTGTGAGATGAATTAACAAAACACAGAGCAGTTTCTCAGAAAGCTCCTTTCCAGTTTTGAACGGAAGATATTTCCTTTTTCACCATGGCCCTCTATGGGCTTCCAAATATCCCTCTGCCAATTCCACATGAACGGCCTTAGTGAAAGGCGTCTTGAAGGGAAAGAGGTATCTCTGTGAGATGAATTAACAGAACACAGAGCAGTTTCTCAGAAAGCTTCTTTCCAGTTTTGACAGGAAGATATTTGCTTTTTCTCCATAGCCCTCTACGGGCTTCCAAATATCCCTTTGCCAATTCCACAAGAACAGCCTTAGCGAAAGGCTTCTTGAAGGGAAAGATGTAACTCTGTGAGATGAATTAACAGAACACAGAGCAGTTGCTCAGAAATTTTCTTTCCAGTTTTGAACGGAAGATATTTCCTTTTTCACCATAGCCCTCTATGAGCTTCCAAATATCCCTCTGCCATTTCCACAAGAACAGCCTTACCGAAAGGATTCTTGAAGGGAAAGATATAAATCTGTGAGATGAATTAACAGAACACAGAGCAGTTTCTCAGAATCCTTCTTTCCAGTTATGAACGGAAGATACTTGCTTTTTCTCCATAGCCCACTATGGGCTTCCAAATATCCCTTTGCCAATTCCACAAGAACGGCCTTAGCGAAAGGCTTCTTGAAGGGAAAGATGTAACTCTGTGAGATGAATTAACAGAACACAGAGCAGTTTCTCAGAAAGCTTCTTTCCAGTTTTGAACGGAAGATACTTGCTTTTTCTCCATAGCCCACTATGGGCTTCCAAATATCCCTTTGCCAATTCCACAAGAACGGCCTTAGCGAAAGGCTTCTTGAAGGGAAAGATGTATCTCTGTGAGATGAATTAACAGAACACAGAGCAGTTTCTCAGAATGCTTCTTTCCAGTTTTGAACGGAAGATATTTGCTTTTTCTCCATAGCCCTCTACGGGCTTCCAAATATCCCTTTGCCAATTCCACAAGAACAGCCTTAGCGAAAGGCTTCTTGAAGGGAAAGGTGTAACTCTGTGAGATGAATTAACAGAACACAGAGCAGTTTCTGAGAAAGCTTCTTTCCAGTTAAGAACGGAAGATATTTCCTTTTTCACCATAGCCCTCTATGGGCTTCCAAATATCCCTTTGCCAATTCCACAAGAACAGCCTTAGCGAAAGGCTTCTTGAAGAGAAAGATGTAACTCTGTGAGATGAATTAACAGAACACAGAGCAGTTTCTCAGAAAGCTTCTTTCCAGTTTTGAACGGAAGAGATTTCCTTTTTCACCATAGCCCTCTATGGGCTTCCAAATATCCCTTTGCCAATTCTACAAGAGCAGCCTTAGCGAAAGGCTTCTTGAAGGGAAAGGTGTAACTCTGTGAGATGAATTAACAGAACACAGAGCAGTTTCTCAGAAAGCTTCTTTCCAGTTTTGAACGGAAGATATTTCCTTTTTCACCATAGCCCTCTATGGGCTTCCAAATATCCCTTTGCCAATTCCACCAGAACAGCCTTAGCGAAAGGCTTCTTGAAGGGTAATATGTAACTCTGTGAGATGAATTAACAGAACACAGAGCATTTTCTTAGAAAGCTTCTTTCCAGTTTTGAACGGAAGATATTTCCTTTTTCACCGTAGCCCTTTATGGGCTTCCAAATATCCCTTTGCCAATTCCACAAGAACAGCCTTAGAGAAAGGCTTCTTGAAGGGAAAGATGTAACCCTGTGAGATGAATTAACAGAACACAGAGCAGTTTCTCAGAAAGCTTCTTTCCAGTTTTGAACGGAAGATATTTCCTTTTTCACCATAGCCCTCTATGGGCTTCCAAATATCCCTTTGCCAATTCCACAAGAACGGCCTTAGCGAAAGGCTTCTTGAAGGGAAAGATGTAACTGTGTGAGATGAATTAACAGAACACAGAGCAGTTTCTCAGAAAGCTTCTTTCCAGTTTTGAACGGAGGATATTTCCTTTTTCACCATAGCCCTCTATGAGCTTCCAAATATCCCTTCGCCAATTCCACAAGAACGGCCTTAGCGAATGGCTTCTTGAAGGGAAAGATGTAACTCTGTGAGATGAATTAACAGAACACAGAGCAGTTTCTCAGAATGCTTCTTTCCAGTTTTGAACGGAAGATACTTGCTTTTTCCCCATAGTCCTCTAAGGGCTTCCAAATATCCCTTTGCCAATTCCACAAGAACAGCCTTAGCGAAAGGCTTCTTGAAGGGAAAGATGTAACTCTGTGAGATGAATTAAGAGAACACAGAGCAGTTTCTGAGAAAGCTTCTTTCCAGTTTTGAACGGAAGATATTTCCTTTTTCACCATAGCCCTCTATGGGCTTCCAAATATCCCTTTGCCAATTCCACAAGAACAGCCTTAGCGAAAGGCTTCTTGAAGGGAAAGATGTAACTCTGTGAGATGAATTAACAGAACACAGAGCAGTTTCTCAGAAAGCTTCTTTCCAGTTTTGAACGGAAGATATTTCCTTTTTCACCATAGCCCTCTAGGGGTTCCAAATATCCCTTTGCCAATTCCACAAGAACAGCCTTCGCGAAAGGCTTCTTGAAGGGAAAGATGTAACTCTGTGAGATGAATTAACAGAACACAGAGCAGTTTCTCAGAAAGCTTCTTTCCAGTTTTAAACGGAAGATATTTCCTTTTTCACCGTAGTCCTCTATGGGCTTCCAAATATCCCTTTGCCAATTCCACAAGAACAGCCTTAGCGAAAGGCTTCTTGAAGGGAAAGATGTAACTCTGTGAGATGAATTAACAGAACACAGAGCAGTTTCTCAGAATGCTTCTTTCCAGTTTTGAACGGAAGATACTTGCTTTTTCTCCATAGCCCACTATGGGCTTCCAAATATACCTTTGCCAATTCCACAAGAACATCCTTAGCGAAAGGCTTCTTGAAGGGAAAGATGTAACTCTGTGAGATGAATTAACAGAACACAGAGCAGTTTCTCAGTAAGCTTCTTTCCAGTTTTGAACGGAAGATATTTCCTTTTTCACCATAGCCCTCTATGGGCTTCCAAATATCCCTTTGCCAATTCCACAAGAACAGCCTTAGCGAAAGGCTTCTTGAAGGGAAAGATGTAACTCTGTGAGATGAATTAACAGAACACAGAGCAGTTTCTCAGAAAGCTTCTTTCCAGTTTTGAACGGAAGATATTTCCTTTTTCACCATAGCCCTCTATGGGCTTCCAAATATCCCTTTGCCAATTAGACAAGAACAGCCTTAGCGAAAGGCTTCTTGAAAGGAAAGATGTAACCCTGTGAGATGAATCAACATAACACAGAGCAGTTTCTCAGAAAGCTTCTTTCCAGTTTTGAACGGAAGATATTTCCTTTTTCACCATAGCCCTCTATGGGCTTCCAAATATCCCTTTGCCAATTCCACAAGAACAGCCTTAGCGAAAGGCTTCTTGAAGGGAAAGATGTAACTCTGTGAGATGAATTAACAGAACACAGAGCAGTTTCTCAGAAAGCTTCTTTCCAGTTTTGAACGGAAGATATTTCCTTTTTCACCGTAGCCCTCTATGGGCTTCCTAATATCCCTTTGCCAATTCCACAAGAACAGCCTTAGCGAAAGGCTTCTTGAAGGGAAAGATGTAACTGTGTGAGATGAATTAACAGAACACAGAGCAGTTTCTCAGAAAGCTTCTTTCCAGTTTTGAACGGAAGATATTTCCTTTTTCACCATAGCCCTCTATGGGCTTCCAAATATCCCTTTGGCAATTGCACAAGAACAGCCTTAGCGAAAGGCTTCTTGAAGGGAAAGATGTAACTCTGTGAGATGAATTAACAGAACACAGAGCAGTTTCTGAGAAAGCTTCTTTCCAGTTTTGAACGGAAGATATTTCCTTTTTCACCGTAGCCGTCTATGGGCTTCCAAATATCCCTTTGCCAATTCCACAAGAACAGCCTTAGCGAAAGGCTTCTTGAAGGGAAAGATGTAACTCTGTGAGATGAATTAACAGAACACAGAGCAGTTTCTCAGAAAGCTTCTTTCCAGTTTTGAACGGAAGGTATTTCCTTTTTCACCATAGCCCTCTATGGGCTTCCAAATATCCCTTTGCCAATTCCACAAAAACAGCCTTAGCGAAAGGCTTCTTGAAGGGAAAGATGTAACTCTGTGAGATGAATTAACAGAACACAGAGCAGTTTCTCAGAAAGCTTCTTTCCAGTTTTGAACGGAAGACATTTCCTTTTTCACCATAGCCCTCTATGGGCTTCCAAATATCCCTTTGCCAATTCCACAAGAACAGCCTTAGCGAAAGGCTTCTTGAAGGGAAAGATGTAACTCTGTGAGATGAATTAACAGAACACAGAGCAGTTTCTCAGAAAGCTTCTTTCCAGTTTTGAACGGAAGATATTTCCTTTTTCACCATAGCCCTCTATGAGCTTCCAAATATGCCTCTGCCATTTCCACAAGAACAGCCTTACCGAAAGGATTCTTGAAGGGAAAGATATAAATCTGTGAGATGAATTAACAAAACACAGAGCAGTTTCTCAGAAAGCTTCTTTCCAGTTTTGAACGGAAGATATTTCCTTTTTCACCATGGCCCTCTATGGGCTTCCAAATATCCCTCTGCCAATTCCACATGAACGGCCTTAGTGAAAGGCTTCTTGAAGGGAAAGATGTATCTCTGTGAGATGAATTAACACAACACAGAGCAGTTTCTCAGAAAGCTTCTTTCCAGTTTTGAACGGAACATATTTGCTTTTTCTCCATAGCCCTCTACGGGCTTCCAAATATCCCTTTGCCAATTCCACAAGAACAGCCTTAGCGAAAGGCTTCTTGAAGGGAAAGATGTAACTCTGTGAGATGAATTAACAGAACACAGAGCAGTTTCTCAGAATGCTTCTTTCCAGTTTTGAACGGAAGATACTTGCTTTTTCTCCAAAGCCCACTATGGGCTTCCAAATATCCCTTTGCCAATTCCACAAGAACAGCCTTAGCGAAATGCTTCTTGAAGGGAAAGATGTAACTCTGTGAGATGAATTAACAGAACACAGAGCAGTTTCTCAGAAAGCTTCTTTCCAGTTTTGAACGGAAGATATTTCCTTTTTCACCCTAGCCCTCTATGGGCTTCCAAATATCCCTTTGCCAATACCACAAGAACAGCCTTAGCGAAAGGCTTCTTGAAGGGATAGATATAACCCTGTGAGATGAATTAACAGAACACAGAGCAGTTTCTAAGAAAGCTTCTTTCCTGTTTTGAACGGAAGATATTTCCTTTTTCACCATAGCCATCTATGGGCTTCCAAATATCCCTTTGCCAATTCCACAAGAACGGCCTTAGCGAAAGGCTTCTTGAAGGGAAAGATGTAACTCTGTGACATGAATTAACAGAACACAGAGCAGTTTCTCAGAAAGCTTCTTTCCAGTTTTGAACGGAAGATATTTCCTTTTTCACCATGGCCCTCTATGGGCTTCCAAATATCCCTCTGCCAATTCCACATGAACGGCCTTAGTGAAAGGCGTCTTGAAGGGAAAGAGGTATCTCTGTGAGATGAATTAACAGAACACAGAGCAGTTTCTCAGAAAGCTTCTTTCCAGTTTTGACAGGAAGATATTTGCTTTTTCTCCATAGCCCTCTACGGGCTTCCAAATATCCCTTTGCCAATTCCACAAGAACAGCCTTAGCGAAAGGCTTCTTGAAGGGAAAGATGTAACTCTGTGAGATGAATTAACAGAACACAGAGCAGTTGCTCAGAAATTTTCTTTCCAGTTTTGAACGGAAGATATTTCCTTTTTCACCATAGCCCTCTATGAGCTTCCAAATATCCCTCTGCCATTTCCACAAGAACAGCCTTACCGAAAGGATTCTTGAAGGGAAAGATATAAATCTGTGAGATGAATTAACAGAACACAGAGCAGTTTCTCAGAATCCTTCTTTCCAGTTATGAACGGAAGATACTTGCTTTTTCTCCATAGCCCACTATGGGCTTCCAAATATCCCTTTGCCAATTCCACAAGAACAGCCTTAGCGAAAGGCTTCTTGAAGGGAAAGATGTAACTCTGTGACATGAATTAACAGAACACAGAGCAGTTTCTCAGAAAGCTTCTTTCCAGTTTTGAACGGAAGATATTTCCTTTTTCACCATAGCCCTCTATGGGCTTCCAAATATCCCCTTGCCAATTCCACAAGAACAGCCTTAGCGAAAGGCTTCTTGAAGGGAAAGGTGTAACTCTGTGAGATGAATTAACAGAACACAGAGCAGTTTCTGAGAAAGCTTCTTTCCAGTTAAGAACGGAAGATATTTCCTTTTTCACCATAGCCCTCTATGGACTTCCAAATATCCCTTTGCCAATTCCACAAGAACTGCCTTAGCGAAAGGCTTCTTGAAGGGTAATATGTAACTCTGTGAGATGAATTAACAGAACACAGAGCAGTTTCTCAGAAAGCTTCTTTCCAGTTTTGAACGGAAGATATTTCCTTTTTCATCATAGCCCTCTATGGGCTTCGAAATATCCCTTTGCCAATTACACAAGAACAGCCTTAGCGAAAGGCCTCTTGAAGGGAAAGATGTAACTCTGTGAGATGAATTAACAGAACACAGAGCAGTTTCTCAGAAAGCTTCTTTCCAGTTTTGAACGGAAGATATTTCCTTTTTCACCTTAGCCCTCCATGGGCTTCCAAATATCCCTTTGCCAATTCCACAAGAACGGCCTTAGCGAAAGGCTTCTTGAAGGGAAAGATGTAACTCTGTGAGATGAATTAACAGAACACAGAGCAGTTTCTCAGAAAGCTTCTTTCCAGTTTTGAACGGAAGATATTTCCTTTTTCAACATAGCCCTCTTTGAGCTTCCAAATATCCCTCCGCCATTTCCACAAGAACAGCCTTACGAAAGGATTCTTGAAGGGAAAGATATAAATCTGTGAGATGAATTAACAGAACACAGAGCAGTTTCTCAGAAAGCTTCTTTCCAATTTTGAACGGAAGATAATTCCTTTTTCACCATGGCCCTCTATGGGCTTCCAAATATCCCTCTTCCAATTCCACAAGAACGGCCTTAGCGAAAGGCTTCTTGAAGGGAAAGATGTATCTCTGTGAGATGAATTAACAGAACACAGAGCAGTTTCTCAGAATGCTTCTTTCCAGTTTTGAACGGAAGATATTTGCTTTTTCTCCATAGCCCTCTACGGGCTTCCAAATATCCCTTTGCCAATTCCACAAGAACAGCCTTAGCGAAAGGCTTCTTGAAGGGAAAGGTGTAACTCTGTGAGATGAATTAACAGAACACAGAGCAGTTTCTGAGAAAGCTTCTTTCCAGTTAAGAACGGAAGATATTTCCTTTTTCACCATAGCCCTCTATGGGCTTCCAAATATCCCTTTGCCAATTCCACAAGAACAGCCTTAGCGAAAGGCTTCTTGAAGAGAAAGATGTAACTCTGTGAGATGAATTAACAGAACACAGAGCAGTTTCTCAGAAAGCTTCTTTCCAGTTTTGAACGGAAGAGATTTCCTTTTTCACCATAGCCCTCTATGGGCTTCCAAATATCCCTTTGCCAATTCTACAAGAGCAGCCTTAGCGAAAGGCTTCTTGAAGGGAAAGGTGTAACTCTGTGAGATGAATTAACAGAACACAGAGCAGTTTCTCAGAAAGCTTCTTTCCAGTTTTGAACGGAAGATATTTCCTTTTTCACCATAGCCCTCTATGGGCTTCCAAATATCCCTTTGCCAATTCCACAAGAACAGCCTTAGCGAAAGGCTTCTTGAAGGGTAATATGTAACTCTGTGAGATGAATTAACAGAACACAGAGCATTTTCTTAGAAAGCTTCTTTCCAGTTTTGAACGGAAGATATTTCCTTTTTCACCGTAGCCCTTTATGGGCTTCCAAATATCCCTTTGCCAATTCCACAAGAACAGCCTTAGAGAAAGGCTTCTTGAAGGGAAAGATGTAACCCTGTGAGATGAATTAACAGAACACAGAGCAGTTTCTCAGAAAGCTTCTTTCCAGTTTTGAACGGAAGATATTTCCTTTTTCACCATAGCCCTCTATGGGCTTCCAAATATCCCTTTGCCAATTCCACAAGAACGGCCTTAGCGAAAGGCTTCTTGAAGGGAAAGATGTAACTGTGTGAGATGAATTAACAGAACACAGAGCAGTTTCTCAGAAAGCTTCTTTCCAGTTTTGAACGGAGGATATTTCCTTTTTCACCATAGCCCTCTATGAGCTTCCAAATATCCCTTCGCCAATTCCACAAGAACGGCCTTAGCGAATGGCTTCTTGAAGGGAAAGATGTAACTCTGTGAGATGAATTAACAGAACACAGAGCAGTTTCTCAGAATGCTTCTTTCCAGTTTTGAACGGAAGATACTTGCTTTTTCCCCATAGTCCTCTAAGGGCTTCCAAATATCCCTTTGCCAATTCCACAAGAACAGCCTTAGCGAAAGGCTTCTTGAAGGGAAAGATGTAACTCTGTGAGATGAATTAAGAGAACACAGAGCAGTTTCTGAGAAAGCTTCTTTCCAGTTTTGAACGGAAGATATTTCCTTTTTCACCATAGCCCTCTATGGGCTTCCAAATATCCCTTTGCCAATTCCACAAGAACAGCCTTAGCGAAAGGCTTCTTGAAGGGAAAGATGTAACTCTGTGAGATGAATTAACAGAACACAGAGCAGTTTCTCAGAAAGCTTCTTTCCAGTTTTGAACGGAAGATATTTCCTTTTTCACCATAGCCCTCTAGGGGTTCCAAATATCCCTTTGCCAATTCCACAAGAACAGCCTTCGCGAAAGGCTTCTTGAAGGGAAAGATGTAACTCTGTGAGATGAATTAACAGAACACAGAGCAGTTTCTCAGAAAGCTTCTTTCCAGTTTTAAACGGAAGATATTTCCTTTTTCACCGTAGTCCTCTATGGGCTTCCAAATATCCCTTTGCCAATTCCACAAGAACAGCCTTAGCGAAAGGCTTCTTGAAGGGAGAGATGTAACTCTGTGAGATGAATTAACAGAACACAGAGCAGTTTCTCAGAAAGCTTCTTTCCAGTTTTGAACGGAAGATATTTACTTTTTCACCATAGCCCTCTATGGCCTTCCAAATATCCATTTGCCAATTCTAAAAGACCAGCCTTAGCGAAAGGCTTCTTGAAGGGAAAGGTGTAACTCTGTGAGATGAATTAACAGAACACAGAGCATTTTCTTAGAAAGGTTCTTTCCAGTTTTGAACGGAAGATATTTCCTTTTTCACCATAGCCCTTTATGGGCTTCCAAATATCCCTTTGCCAATTCCACAAGAACAGCCTTAGCGAAAGGCTTCTTGAAGGGAAAGATGTAACTCTGTGAGATGAATTAACAGAACACAGAGCAGTTTCTCAGAAAGCTTCTTTCCAGTTTTGAACTGAAGATATTTCCTTTTTCACCATAGCCCTCTATGGGCTTCCAAATATCCCTTTGCCAATTCCACAAGAACAGCCTTAGCGAAAGGCTTCTTGAAGGGAAAGATGTAACTCTGTGAGATGAATTAACAGAACACAGAGCAGTTTCTCAGAAAGCTTCTTTCCAGTTTTGAACGGAAGATATTTATTTTTTCACCATAGCCCTCTATGGGCTTCCAAATATCCCTTTGCCAATTCCACAAGAACGGCCTTAGCGAAAGGCTTCTTGAAGGGAAAGATGTAACTCTGTGAGATGAATTAACAGAACACAGAGCAGTTTCTCAGAATGCTTCTTTCCAGTTTTGAACGGAAGATACTTGCTTTTCTCCATAGTCCTCTATGGGCTTCCAAATATCCCTTTGCCAATTCCACAAGAACAGCCTTAGCGAAAAGCTTCTTGAAGGGAAAGATGTGACTCTGTGAGGTGAATTAACAGAACACAGAGCAGTTTCTCAGAAAGCTTCTTTCCAGTTTTCAACGGAAGATATTTCCTTTTTCACCATAGCCCTCTATGGGCTTCCATATATCCCTTTGCCAATTCCACAAGAACAGCCTTAGCGAAAGGCTTCTTGAAGGGAAAGATGTAACTCTGTGAGATGAATTAACAGAACACAGAGCAGTTTCTCAGAAATCTTCTTTCCAGTTTTGAACGGAAGATATTTCCTTTTTCACCATAGCCCTCTATGGGCTTCCAAATATCCCTTTGCGAATTTCACAAGAACAGCCTTAGCGAAAGGCTTCTTGAAGGGAAAGATGTAACTCTGTGTGATGAATTAACAGAACACAGAGCAGTTTCTGAGAAAGCTTCTTTCCAGTTAAGAACGGAAGATATTTCCTTTTTCACCATAGCCCTCTATGGGCTTCCAAATATCCCTTTGCGAATTTCACAAGAACAGCCTTAGCGAAAGGCTTCTTGAAGGGAAAGATGTAACTCTGTGTGATGAATTAACAGAACACAGAGCAGTTTCTGAGAAAGCTTCTTTCCAGTTAAGAACGGAAGATATTTCCTTTTTCACCATAGCCCTCTATGGGCTTCCAAATATCCCTTTGCCAAATCCTCAAGAACAGCCTTAGCGAAAGGCTTCTTGAAGGGAAAGATGTAACTCTGTGAGATGAATTAACAGAACACAGAGCAGTTTCTCAGAAAGCTTCTTTCCAGTTTTGAACGGAAGATATTTCCTTCTTCACCATAGCCCTCTATGGGCTTCCAAATATCCCTTTGCCAATTCCACAAGAACAGCCTTAGCGAAAGGCTTCTTGAAGGGAAAGATGTAACTCTGTGAGATGAATTAACAGAACACAGAGCAGTTTCTCAGAAAGCTTCTTTCCAGTTTTGAACGGAAGATATTTCCTTTTTCACCATAGCACTCTATGGGCTTCCAAATATCCCTTGAAAATTCCACAACAACAGCCTTAGCGAAAGGCTTCTTGAAGGGAAAGATGTAACTCTGTGAGATGAATTAACAGTACACAGAGCAGTTTCTCAGAAAGGTTCTTTCTAGTTTTGAACGGAAGATATTTCCTTTTTCACTATAGCCCTCTATGAGCTTCCAAATATCCCTCTGCCATTTCCACAAGAACAGCCTTAGCGAAAGGATTCTAGAAGGGAAAGATGTAAATCTGTGAGATGAATTAACAGAACACAGAGCAGTTTCTCAGAAAGCTTATTTCCAGTTTTGAACGGAAGATATTTCCTTTTTCACCATGGCCCTCTATGGGCTTCCAAATATCCCTCTGCCAATTCCACAAGAACAGCCTTAGCGAAAGGCTTCTTGAAGGGAAAGATGTAACCCTGTGAGATGAATTAACAGAACACAGAGCAGTTTCTAAGAAAGCTTCTTTCCAGTTAAGAACGGAAGATATTTCCTTTTTCACCATAGCCCTCTATGGGCTTCCAAGTATCCCTTTGCCAATTCCACAAGAACAGCCTTAGCGAAAGGCTTCTTGAAGGGAAAGATGTAACTCTGTGAGATGAATTAACAGAACAGAGAGCAGTTTCTCAGAAAGCTTCCTTCCAGTTTTGAACGGCAGATATTTCCTTTTTCACCATAGCCCTCTATGGGCTTCCAAATATCCCTTTGCCAATTCCACAAGAACAGCCTTAGCGAAAGGCTTCTTGAAGCGAAAGATGTAACCCTGTGAAATGAATTAACAGATCACAGAGCAGTTTCTAGGAAAGCTTCTTTCCTGTTTTGAACGGAAGATATTTCCTTTTTCACCTTAGCCCTCTATGGGCTTCCAAATATCCCTTTGCCAATTCCACAAGAACGGCCTTAGCGAAAGGCTTCTTGAAGGGAAAGATGTAACTCTGTGAGATGAATTAACAGAACACAGAGCAGTTTCTCAGAAAGCTTCTTTCCAGTTATGAACGGAAGATATTTCCTTTTTCACCATAGCCGTATATGGGCTTCCAAATATCCCTTTGCCAATTCTACAAGAACAGCCTTAGCGAAAGGCTTCTTGAAGGGAAAGGTGTAACTCTGTGAGATGAATTAACAGAACACAGAGCAGTTTCTCAGAAAGCTTCTTTCCAGTTTTGAACGGAAGATAATTCCTTTTTCACCATGGCCCTCTATGGGCTTCCAAATATCCCTCTGCCAATTCCACAAGAACAGCCTTAGCGAAAGGCTTCTTGAAGGGAAAGATGTAACCCTGTGAGATGAATTAACAGAACACAGTGCAGTTTCTAAGAAAGCTTCTTTCCAGTTAAGAACGGAAGATATTTCCTTTTTCACCATAGCCCTCTATGGGCTTCCAAATATCCCTTTGCCAATTCCACAAGAACAGCCTTAGCGAAAGGCTTCTTGAAGGGAAAGATGTAACTCTGTGAGATGAATTAACAGAACACAGAGCAGTTTCTCAGAAAGCTTCTTTCCAGTTTTGAACGGCGGATATTTCCTTTTTCACCATAGCCCTCTATGGGCTTCCAAATATCCCTTTGCCAATTCCACAAGAACAGCCTTAGCGAAAGGCTTCTTGAAGGGAAAGATGTAACCCTGTGAAATGAATTAACAGAACACAGAGCAGTTTCTAGGAAAGCTTCTTTCCTGTTTTGAACGGAAGATATTTCCTTTTTCACCATAGCCCTCTATGGGCTTCCAAATATCCCTTTGACAATTCCACAAGAACAGCCTTAGCGAAAGGCTTCTTGAAGGGAAAGATGTAACCCTGTGAGATGAATCAACAGAACACAGAGCAGTTTCTCAGAAAGCTTCTTTCCAGTTTTGAACGGAGGATATTTCCTTTTTCACCATAGCCCTCTATGGGCTTCCAAATATCCCTTTGCCAATTCCACAAGAACAGCCTTAGCGAAATGCTTCTTGAAGGGAAAGATGTAACTCTGTGAGATGAATTAACAGAACACCGAGCAGTTTCTCAGAAAGCTTCTTTCCAGTTTTGAACGGAAGATATTTCCTTTTTCACCATAGACCTCTACGGGCTTCCAAATATCCCTTTGCCGATTCCACAAGAACATCGTTAGCGAAAGGCTTCTTGAAGGGAAAGATGTAACTCTGTGAGATGAATTAACAGAACACAGAGCAGTTTCTCAGAAGGCTTCTTTCCAGTTGTGAACGGAAGATATTTCCTTTTTCACCATAGCCCTCTATGGGCTTCCAAATATCCCTTTGCCAATTCCACAAGAACAGCCTTAGCGAAAGGCTTCTTGAAGGGAAAGATGTAACCCTGTGAGATGAATTAACAGAACACAGAGCAGTTTCTAAGAAAGCTTCTTTCCAGTTAAGAACGGAAGATATTTCCTTTTTCACCATAGCCCTCTATGGGCTTCCAAATATCCCTTTGCCAATTCCACAAGAACAGCCTTAGCGAAAGGCTTCTTGAAGGGAAAGATATAACTCTGTGAGATGAATTAACAGAACACAGAGCAGTTTCTCAGAAAGCTTCTTTCCAGTTTTGAACGGAAGATATTTCCTTTTTCACCATAGCCCTCTATGGGCTTCCAAATATCCCTTTGCCAATTCTACAAGAACAGCCTTAGCGAAAGGCTTCTTGAAGGGAAAGGTGTAACTCTGTGAGTTGAATTAACAGAACACAGAGCAGTTTCTCAGAAAGCTTCTTTCCAGTTAAGAACGGAAGATATTTCCTTTTTCACCATAGCCCTCTATGGGCTTCCAAATATCCCTTTGCCAGTTCCACAAGAACAGCCTTAGCGAAAGGCTTCTTGAAGGGAAAGATGAAACTCTGTGAGATGAATTAACAGAACACAGAGCAGTTTCTCAGAAAGCTTCTTTCCAGTTTTGAACGGAAGATATTTATTTTTTCACCATAGCCCTCTATGGGCTTCCAAATATCCCTTTGCCAATTCCACAAGAACGGCCTTAGCGAAAGGCTTCTTGAAGGGAAAGATGTAACTCTGTGAGATGAATTAACAGAACACAGAGCAGTTCCTCAGAATGCTTCTTTCCAGTTTTGAACGGAAGATACTTGCTTTTCTCCATAGTCCTCTATGGGCTTCCAAATATCCCTTTGCCAATTCCACAAGAACAGCCTTAGCGAAAAGCTTCTTGAAGGGAAAGATGTGACTCTGTGAGGTGAATTAACAGAACACAGAGCAGTTTCTCAGAAAGCTTCTTTCCAGTTTTCAACGGAAGATATTTCCTTTTTCACCATAGCCCTCTATGGGCTTCCATATATCCCTTTGCCAATTCCACAAGAACAGCCTTAGCGAAAGGCTTCTTGAAGGGAAAGATGTAACTCTGTGAGATGAATTAACAGAACACAGAGCAGTTTCTCAGAAATCTTCTTTCCAGTTTTGAACGGAAGATATTTCCTTTTTCACCATAGCCCTCTATGGGCTTCCAAATATCCCTTTGCGAATTTCACAAGAACAGCCTTAGCGAAAGGCTTCTTGAAGGGAAAGATGTAACTCTGTGTGATGAATTAACAGAACACAGAGCAGTTTCTGAGAAAGCTTCTTTCCAGTTAAGAACGGAAGATATTTCCTTTTTCACCATAGCCCTCTATGGGCTTCCAAATATCCCTTTGCGAATTTCACAAGAACAGCCTTAGCGAAAGGCTTCTTGAAGGGAAAGATGTAACTCTGTGTGATGAATTAACAGAACACAGAGCAGTTTCTGAGAAAGCTTCTTTCCAGTTAAGAACGGAAGATATTTCCTTTTTCACCATAGCCCTCTATGGGCTTCCAAATATCCCTTTGCCAAATCCTCAAGAACAGCCTTAGCGAAAGGCTTCTTGAAGGGAAAGATGTAACTCTGTGAGATGAATTAACAGAACACAGAGCAGTTTCTCAGAAAGCTTCTTTCCAGTTTTGAACGGAAGATATTTCCTTCTTCACCATAGCCCTCTATGGGCTTCCAAATATCCCTTTGCCAATTCCACAAGAACAGCCTTAGCGAAAGGCTTCTTGAAGGGAAAGATGTAACTCTGTGAGATGAATTAACAGAACACAGAGCAGTTTCTCAGAAAGCTTCTTTCCAGTTTTGAACGGAAGATATTTCCTTTTTAACCATAGCACTCTATGGGCTTCCAAATATCCCTTGAAAATTCCACAACAACAGCCTTAGCGAAAGGCTTCTTGAAGGGAAAGATGTAACTCTGTGAGATGAATTAACAGTACACAGAGCAGTTTCTCAGAAAGGTTCTTTCTAGTTTTGAACGGAAGATATTTCCTTTTTCACTATAGCCCTCTATGAGCTTCCAAATATCCCTCTGCCATTTCCACAAGAACAGCCTTAGCGAAAGGATTCTTGAAGGGAAAGATGTAAATCTGTGAGATGAATTAACAGAACACAGAGCAGTTTCTCAGAAAGCTTATTTCCAGTTTTGAACGGAAGATATTTCCTTTTTCACCATGGCCCTCTATGGGCTTCCAAATATCCCTCTGCCAATTCCACAAGAACAGCCTTAGCGAAAGGCTTCTTGAAGGGAAAGATGTAACCCTGTGAGATGAATTAACAGAACACAGAGCAGTTTCTAAGAAAGCTTCTTTCCAGTTAAGAACGGAAGATATTTCCTTTTTCACCATAGCCCTCTATGGGCTTCCAAGTATCCCTTTGCCAATTCCACAAGAACAGCCTTAGCGAAAGGCTTCTTGAAGGGAAAGATGTAACTCTGTGAGATGAATTAACAGAACAGAGAGCAGTTTCTCAGAAAGCTTCCTTCCAGTTTTGAACGGCAGATATTTCCTTTTTCACCATAGCCCTCTATGGGCTTCCAAATATCCCTTTGCCAATTCCACAAGAACAGCCTTAGCGAAAGGCTTCTTGAAGGGAAAGATGTAACCCTGTGAAATGAATTAACAGATCACAGAGCAGTTTCTAGGAAAGCTTCTTTCCTGTTTTGAACGGAAGATATTTCCTTTTTCACCTTAGCCCTCTATGGGCTTCCAAATATCCCTTTGCCAATTCCACAAGAACGGCCTTAGCGAAAGGCTTCTTGAAGGGAAAGATGTAACTCTGTGAGATGAATTAACAGAACACAGAGCAGTTTCTCAGAAAGCTTCTTTCCAGTTATGAACGGAAGATATTTCCTTTTTCACCATAGCCGTATATGGGCTTCCAAATATCCCTTTGCCAATTCTACAAGAACAGCCTTAGCGAAAGGCTTCTTGAAGGGAAAGGTGTAACTCTGTGAGATGAATTAACAGAACACAGAGCAGTTTCTCAGAAAGCTTCTTTCCAGTTTTGAACGGAAGATAATTCCTTTTTCACCATGGCCCTCTATGGGCTTCCAAATATCCCTCTGCCAATTCCACAAGAACAGCCTTAGCGAAAGGCTTCTTGAAGGGAAAGATGTAACCCTGTGAGATGAATTAACAGAACACAGTGCAGTTTCTAAGAAAGCTTCTTTCCAGTTAAGAACGGAAGATATTTCCTTTTTCACCATAGCCCTCTATGGGCTTCCAAATATCCCTTTGCCAATTCCACAAGAACAGCCTTAGCGAAAGGCTTCTTGAAGGGAAAGATGTAACTCTGTGAGATGAATTAACAGAACACAGAGCAGTTTCTCAGAAAGCTTCTTTCCAGTTTTGAACGGCGGATATTTCCTTTTTCACCATAGCCCTCTATGGGCTTCCAAATATCCCTTTGCCAATTCCACAAGAACAGCCTTAGCGAAAGGCTTCTTGAAGGGAAAGATGTAACCCTGTGAAATGAATTAACAGAACACAGAGCAGTTTCTAGGAAAGCTTCTTTTCTGTTTTGAACGGAAGATATTTCCTTTTTCACCATAGCCCTCTATGGGCTTCCAAATATCCCTTTGACAATTCCACAAGAACAGCCTTAGCGAAAGGCTTCTTGAAGGGAAAGATGTAACCCTGTGAGATGAATCAACAGAACACAGAGCAGTTTCTCAGAAAGCTTCTTTCCAGTTTTGAACGGAGGATATTTCCTTTTTCACCATAGCCCTCTATGGGCTTCCAAATATCCCTTTGCCAATTCCACAAGAACAGCCTTAGCGATATGCTTCTTGAAGGGAAAGATGTAACTCTGTGAGATGAATTAACAGAACACCGAGCAGTTTCTCAGAAAGCTTCTTTCCAGTTTTGAACGGAAGATATTTCCTTTTTCACCATAGACCTCTACGGGCTTCCAAATATCCCTTTGCCGATTCCACAAGAACATCGTTAGCGAAAGGCTTCTTGAAGGGAAAGATGTAACTCTGTGAGATGAATTAACAGAACACAGAGCAGTTTCTCAGAAGGCTTCTTTCCAGTTGTGAACGGAAGATATTTCCTTTTTCACCATAGCCCTCTATGGGCTTCCAAATATCCCTTTGCCAATTCCACAAGAACAGCCTTAGCGAAAGGCTTCTTGAAGGGAAAGATGTAACCCTGTGAGATGAATTAACAGAACACAGAGCAGTTTCTAAGAAAGCTTCTTTCCAGTTAAGAACGGAAGATATTTCCTTTTTCACCATAGCCCTCTATGGGCTTCCAAATATCCCTTTGCCAATTCCACAAGAACAGCCTTAGCGAAAGGCTTCTTGAAGGGAAAGATATAACTCTGTGAGATGAATTAACAGAACACAGAGCAGTTTCTCAGAAAGCTTCTTTCCAGTTTTGAACGGAAGATATTTCCTTTTTCACCATAGCCCTCTATGGGCTTCCAAATATCCCTTTGCCAATTCTACAAGAACAGCCTTAGCGAAAGGCTTCTTGAAGGGAAAGGTGTAACTCTGTGAGTTGAATTAACAGAACACAGAGCAGTTTCTCAGAAAGCTTCTTTCCAGTTAAGAACGGAAGATATTTCCTTTTTCACCATAGCCCTCTATGGGCTTCCAAATATCCCTTTGCCAGTTCCACAAGAACAGCCTTAGCGAAAGGCTTCTTGAAGGGAAAGATGTAACCCTGTGAAATGAATTAACAGAACACAGAGCAGTTTCTAGGAAAGCTTCTTTCCTGTTTTGAACGGAAGATATTTCCTTTTTCACCATAGCCCTCTATGGGCTTCCAAATATCCCTTTGCCAATTCCACAAGAACGGCCTTAGCGAAATTCTTCTTGAAGGGAAAGATGTAACTCTGTGAGATGAATTAACAGAACACAGAGCAGTTTCTCAGAAAGCTTCTTTCCAGTTTTGAACGGAAGATATTTCCTTTTTCACCATAGCCCTCTATGGGCTTCCAAATATCCCTTTGCCAATTCTACAAGAACAGCCTTAGCGAAAGGCTTCTTGAAGGGAAAGGTGTAACTCTGTGAGTTGAATTAACAGAACACAGAGCAGTTTCTCAGAAAGCTTCTTTCCAGTTAAGAACGGAAGATATTTCCTTTTTCACCATAGCCCTCTATGGGCTTCCAAATATCCCTTTGCCAGTTCCACAAGAACAGCCTTAGCGAAAGGCTTCTTGAAGGGAAAGATGTAACTCTGTGACATGAATTAACAGAACACAGAGCAGTTTCTTAGAAAGCTTCTTTCCAGTTAAGAACGGAAGATATTTCCTTTTTCACCATAGCCCTCTAGGGCTTCCAAATATCCCTTTGCCAAATCCTCAAGAACAGCCTTAGCGAAAGGCTTCTTGAAGGGAAAGATGTAACTCTGTGAGATGAATTAACAGAACACAGAGCAGTTTCTCAGAAAGCTTCTTTCCAGTTTTGAACGGAAGATATTTCCTTCTTCACCATAGCCCTCTATGGGCTTCCAAATATCCCTTTGCCAATTCCACAAGAACAGCCTTAGCGAAAGGCTTCTTGAAGGGAAAGATGTAACTCTGTGAGATGAATTAACAGAACACAGAGCAGTTTCTCAGAAAGCTTCTTTCCAGTTTTGAACGGAAGATATATCCTTTTTCACCATAGCACTCTATGGGCTTCCAAATATCCCTTGAAAATTCCACAACAACAGCCTTAGCGAAAGGCTTCTTGAAGGGAAAGATGTAACTCTGTGAGATGAATTAACAGTACACAGAGCAGTTTCTCAGAAAGGTTCTTTCTAGTTTTGAACGGAAGATATTTCCTTTTTCACTATAGCCCTCTATGAGCTTCCAAATATCCCTCTGCCATTTCCACAAGAACAGCCTTAGCGAAAGGATTCTTGAAGGGAAAGATGTAAATCTGTGAGATGAATTAACAGAACACAGAGCAGTTTCTCAGAAAGCTTATTTCCAGTTTTGAACGGAAGATATTTCCTTTTTCACCATGGCCCTCTATGGGCTTCCAAATATCCCTCTGCCAATTCCACAAGAACAGCCTTAGCGAAAGGCTTCTTGAAGGGAAAGATGTAACCCTGTGAGATGAATTAACAGAACACAGAGCAGTTTCTAAGAAAGCTTCTTTCCAGTTAAGAACGGAAGATATTTCCTTTTTCACCATAGCCCTCTATGGGCTTCCAAGTATCCCTTTGCCAATTCCACAAGAACAGCCTTAGCGAAAGGCTTCTTGAAGGGAAAGATGTAACTCTGTGAGATGAATTAACAGAACACAGAGCAGTTTCTCAGAAAGCTTCCTTCCAGTTTTGAACGGCAGATATTTCCTTTTTCACCATAGCCCTCTATGGGCTTCCAAATATCCCTTTGCCAATTCCACAAGAACAGCCTTAGCGAAAGGCTTCTTGAAGGGAAAGATGTAACCCTGTGAAATGAATTAACAGATCACAGAGCAGTTTCTAGGAAAGCTTCTTTCCTGTTTTGAACGGAAGATATTTCCTTTTTCACCTTAGCCCTCTATGGGCTTCCAAATATCCCTTTGCCAATTCCACAAGAACGGCCTTAGCGAAAGGCTTCTTGAAGGGAAAGATGTAACTCTGTGAGATGAATTAACAGAACACAGAGCAGTTTCTCAGAAAGCTTCTTTCCAGTTATGAACGGAAGATATTTCCTTTTTCACCATAGCCGTATATGGGCTTCCAAATATCCCTTTGCCAATTCTACAAGAACAGCCTTAGCGAAAGGCTTCTTGAAGGGAAAGGTGTAACTCTGTGAGATGAATTAACAGAACACAGAGCAGTTTCTCAGAAAGCTTCTTTCCAGTTTTGAACGGAAGATAATTCCTTTTTCACCATGGCCCTCTATGGGCTTCCAAATATCCCTCTGCCAATTCCACAAGAACAGCCTTAGCGAAAGGCTTCTTGAAGGGAAAGATGTAACCCTGTGAGATGAATTAACAGAACACAGAGCAGTTTCTAAGAAAGCTTCTTTCCAGTTAAGAACGGAAGATATTTCCTTTTTCACCATAGCCCTCTATGGGCTTCCAAATATCCCTTTGCCAATTCCACAAGAACAGCCTTAGCGAAAGGCTTCTTGAAGGGAAAGATGTAACTCTGTGAGATGAATTAACAGAACACAGAGCAGTTTCTCAGAAAGCTTCTTTCCAGTTTTGAACGGCGGATATTTCCTTTTTCACCATAGCCCTCTATGGGCTTCCAAATATCCCTTTGCCAATTCCACAAGAACAGCCTTAGCGAAAGGCTTCTTGAAGGGAAAGATGTAACCCTGTGAAATGAATTAACAGAACACAGAGCAGTTTCTAGGAAAGCTTCTTTCCTGTTTTGAACGGAAGATATTTCCTTTTTCACCATAGCCCTCTATGGGCTTCCAAATATCCCTTTGCCAATTCCACAAGAACAGCCTTAGCGAAAGGCTTCTTGAAGGGAAAGATGTAACCCTGTGAGATGAATCAACAGAACACAGAGGAGTTTCTCAGAAAGCTTCTTTCCAGTTTTGAACGGAGGATATTTCCTTTTTCACCATAGCCCTCTATGGGCTTCCAAATATCCCTTTGCCAATTCCACAAGAACAGCCTTAGCGAAATGCTTCTTGAAGGGAAAGATGTAACTCTGTGAGATGAATTAACAGAACACCGAGCAGTTTCTCAGAAAGCTTCTTTCCAGTTTTGAACGGAAGATATTTCCTTTTTCACCAAGACCTCTACGGGCTTCCAAATATCCCTTTGCCGATTCCACAAGAACATCGTTAGCGAAAGGCTTCTTGAAGGGAAAGATGTAACTCTGTGAGATGAATTAACAGAACACAGAGCAGTTTCTCAGAAGGCTTCTTTCCAGTTGTGAACGGAAGATATTTCCTTTTTCACCATAGCCCTCTATGGGCTTCCAAATATCCCTTTGCCAATTCCACAAGAACAGCCTTAGCGAAAGGCTTCTTGAAGGGAAAGATGTAACCCTGTGAGATGAATTAACAGAACACAGAGCAGTTTCTAAAAAGCTTCTTTCCAGTTAAGAACGGAAGATATTTCCTTTTTCACCATAACCCTCTATGGGCTTCCAAATATCCCTTTGCCAATTCCACAAGAACAGCCTTAGCGAAAGGCTTCTTGAAGGGAAAGGTGTAACTCTGTGAGTTGAATTAACAGAACACAGAGCAGTTTCTCAGAAAGCTTCTTTCCAGTTAAGAACGGAAGATATTTCCTTTTTCACCATAGCCCTCTATGGGCTTCCAAATATCCCTTTGCCAGTTCCACAAGAACAGCCTTAGCGAAAGGCTTCTTGAAGGGAAAGATGTAACTCTGTGACATGAATTAACAGAACACAGAGCAGTTTCTTAGAAAGCTTCTTTCCAGTTTTGAACGGAAGATATATCCTTTTTCACCATAGCCCTTTAGGGGCTTCCAAATACCCCTTTGCCAATTCCACAAGAACAGCCTTAGCGAAAGGCTTCTTGAAGGGAAAGATGTAACCCTGTGAAATGAATTAACAGAACACAGAGCAGTTTCTAAGAAAGCTTCTTTCCTTTTTTGAACGGAAGATATTTCCTTTTTCACCATAGCCCTCTATGGGCTTCCAAATATCCCTTTGCCAATTCCACAAGAACGGCCTTAGCGAAAGGCTTCTTGAAGGGAAAGATGTAACTCTGTGAGATAAATTAACAGAACACAGAGCAGTTTCTCAGAAAGCTTCTTTCCAGTTTTGAACGGAAGATATTTCCTTTTTCACCATAGCCCTCTTTGGGCTTCCAAATATCCCTTTACCAATTCTACAAGAACAGCCTTAGTGAAAGGCTTCTTGAAGGGAAAGGTGTAATTCTGTGAGATGAATTAACAGAACACAGAGCAGTTTCTCAGAAAGCTTCTTTCCAGTTAAGAACCGAAGATATTTCCTTTTTCACCGTAGCCCTCTATGGGCTTCCAAATATCCCTTTGCCAATTCCACAAGAACAGCCTTAGCGAAAGGCTTCTTGAAGGGTAATATGTAACTCTGTGAGATGAATTAACAGAACACAGAGCAGTTTCTTAGAAAGCTTCTTTCCAGTTTTGAACGGAAGATATTTCCTTTTTCACCATAGCCCTTTATGGGCTTCCAAATATCCCTTTGCCAATTCCACAAGAACAGCCTTAGCGAAAGGCTACTTGAAGGGAAAGATGTAACTCTGTGAGATGAATTAACAGAACACAGAGCAGTTTCTCAGAAAGCTTCTTTGCAGTTTTGAACGGAAGATATTTCCTTTTTCACCATAGCCCTCTATGGGCTTCCAAATATCCCTTGAAAATTCCACAACAACAGCCTTAGCGAAAGGCTTCCTGAAGGGAAAGATGTAACTCTGTGAGATGAATTAACAGAACACAGAGCAGTTTCTCAGAAAGGTTCTTTCTAGTTTTGAACGGAAGATATTTCCTTTTTCACTATAGCCCTCCATGAGCTTCCAAATATCCCTCTGCCATTTCCACAAGAACAGCCTTAGCGAAAGGATTCTTGAAGGGAAAGATGTAACTCTGTGAGATGAATTAACAGAACACAGAGCAGTTTCTCAGAAAGCTTCTTTCCAGTTTTGAACGGAAGATATTTCCTTTTTCACCATGGCCCTCTATGGGCTTCCAAATATCCCTCTGCCAATTCCACAAGAACAGCCTTAGCGAAAGGCTTCTTGAAGGGAAAGATGTAACCCTGTGAGATGAATTAACAGAACACAGAGCAGTTTCTATGAAAGCTTCTTTCCAGTTAAGAACGGAAGATATTTCCTTTTTCACCATAGCCCTCTATGGGCTTCCAAGTATCCCTTTTCCAATTCCACAAGAACAGCCTTAGCGAAAGGCTTCTTGAAGGGAAAGATGTAACTCTGTGAGATGAATTAAAAGAACACAGAGCAGTTTCTCAGAAAGCTTCTTTCCAGTTTTGAACGGCAGATATTTCCTTTTTCACCATAGCCCTCTATGGGCTTCCAAATATCCCTTTGCCAATTCCACAAGAACAGCCTTAGCGAAAGGCTTCTTGAAGGGAAAGATGTAACCCTGTGAAATGAATTAACAGATCACAGAGCAGTTTCTAGGAAAGCTTCCTTCCTGTTTTGAACGGAAGATATTTCCTTTTTCACCATAGCCCTCTATGGGCTTCCAAATATCCCTTTGCCAATTCCACAAGAACGGCCTTAGCGAAAGGCTTCTTGAAGGGAAAGATGTAACTCTGTGAGATGAATTAACAGAACACAGAGCAGTTTCTCAGAAAGCTTCTTTCCAGTTATGAACGGAAGATATTTCCTTTTTCACCATAGCCGTATATGGGCTTCCAAATATCCCTTTGCCAATTCTACAAGAACAGCCTTAGCGAAAGGCTTCTTGAAGGGAAAGGTGTAACTTTGTGAGATGAATTAACAGAACACAGAGCAGTTTCTCAGAAAGCTTCTTTCCAGTTTTGAACGGAAGATAATTCCTTTTTCACCATGGCCTTCTATGGGCTTCCAAATATCCCTCTGCCAATTCCACAAGAACAGCCTTAGCGAAAGACTTCTTGAAGGGAAAGATGTAACCCTGTGAGATGAATTAACAGAACACAGAGCAGTTTCTAAGAAAGCTTCTTTCCAGTTAAGAACGGAAGATATTTCCTTTTTCACCATAGCCCTCTATGGGCTTCCAAATATCCCTTTGCCAATTCCACAAGAACAGCCTTAGCGAAAGGCTTCTTGAAGGGAAAGATGTAACTCTGTGAGATGAATTAACAGAACACAGAGCAGTTTCTCAGAAAGCTTCTTTCCAGTTTTGAACGGCGGATATTTCCTTTTTCACCATAGCCCTCTATGGGCTTCCAAATATCCCTTTGCCAATTCCACAAGAACAGCCTTAGCGAAAGGCTTCTTGAAGGGAAAGATGTAACCCTGTGAAATGAATTAACAGGACACAGAGCAGTTTCTAGGAAAGCTTCTTTCCTGTTTTGAACGGAAGATATTTCCTTTTTCACCATAGCCCTCTATGGGCTTCCAAATATCCCTTTGCCAATTCCACAAGAACAGCCTTAGCGAAAGGCTTCTTGAAGGGAAAGATGTAACTCTGTGAGATGAATTAACAGAACACAGAGCAGTTTCTCAGAAAGCTTCTTTCCAGTTTTGAACGGCAGATATTTCCTTTTTCACCATAGCCCTCTATGGGCTTCCAAATATCCCTTTGCCAATTCCACAAGAACAGCCTTAGCGAAAGGCTTCTTGAAGGGAAAGATGTAACCCTGTGAAATGAATTAACAGAACACAGAGCAGTTTCTAGGAAAGCTTCTTTCCTGTTTTGAACGGAAGATATTTCCTTTTTCACCATAGCCCTCTATGGGCTTCCAAATATCCCTTTGCCAATTCCACAAGAACGGCCTTAGCGAAAGGCTTCTTGAAGGGAAAGATGTAACTCTGTGAGATGAATTAACAGAACACAGAGCAGTTTCTCAGAAAGCTTCTTTCCAGTATTGAACGGAAGATATTTCCTTTTTCACCATAGCCCTCTATGGGCTTCCAAATATCCCTTGGCCAATTCCACAAGAACAGCCTTAGCGAAAGGCTTCTTGAAGGGAAAGATGTAACTCTGTGAGATGAATTAACAGAACACAGAGGAGTTTCCCAGAAAGCTTCTTTCCAGTTTTGAACGGAAGATATTTCCTTTTTCACCATAGCCCTCTATGGGCTTCCAAATATCCCTTTGCCAATTCCACAAGAACAGCCTTAGCGAAAGGCTTCTTGAAGGGAAAGATGTAACTCTGTGAGACGAATTAATAGAACACAGAGCAGTTTCTCAGAAAGGTTCTTTCCAGTTTTGAACGGAAGATATTTCCTTTTTCACCATAGCCCTCTATGGGCTTCCAAATATACCTGTGCCAATTCCACAAGAACGGCCTTAGCGAAAGGCTTCTTGAAAGGAAAGATGTAACTCTGTGTGATGAATTAACAGAACACAGAGCAGTTTCTCAAAAAGATTCTTTCCAGTTTTGAACGGATGATATTTCCTTTTTCACCATGGCCCTCTATGGGCTTCCAAATATCCCTCTGCCAATTCCACAAGAACAGCCTTAGCGAAAGGCTTCTTGAAGGGAAAGATGTAACTCTGTGAGATGAATTAACAGAACACAGAGCAGTTTCTCAGAAAGCTTCTTTCCTGTTTTGAACGGAAGATATTTCCTTTTACACCATAGTCCTCTATGGGCTTCCAAATATCCCTTTGCCAATTCCACAAGAACAGCCTTAGCGAAAGGCTTCTTGAAGGGAAAGATGTAACCCTGTGAGATGAATCAACAGAACACAGAGCAGTTTCTCAGAAAGCTTCTTTAGAGTTTTGAACGGAGGATATTTCCTTTTTCACCATAGCCCTCTATGGGCTTCCAAATATCCCTTTGCCAATTCCACAAGAACAGCCTTAGCGAAAGGCTTCTTGAAGGGAAAGATGTAACCCTGTGAAATGAATTAACAGAACACAGAACAGTTTCTAAGAAAGCTTCTTTCCTGTTTTGAACGGAAGATATTTCCTTTTTCACCATAGCCCTCTATGGGCTTCCAAATATCCCTTTGCCAATTCCACAAGAACGGCCTTAGCGAAAGACTTCTTGAAGGGAAAGATGTAACTCTGTGTGATGAATTAACAGAACACAGAGCAGTTTCTCAGAAAGCTTCTTTCCAGTTTTGAACGGAAGATATTTATTTTTTCACCATAGCCCTCTAAGGGCTTCCAAATATCCCTTTGCCAATTCCACAAGAACGGCCTTAGCGAAAGGCTTCTTGAAGGGAAAGATGTAACTCTGTGAGATGAATTAACAGAACACAGAGCAGTTTCTCAGAATGCTTCTTTCCAGTTTTGAACGGAAGATACTTGCTTTTTCTCCATAGCCCTCTATGGGCTTCCAAATATCCCTTTGCCAATTCCACAAGAACAGCCTTAGCGAAATGCTTCTTGAAGGGAAAGATGTAACTCTGTGAGATGAATTAACAGAACACAGAGCAGTTGCTCAGAAAGCTTCTTTCCAGTTTTGAACGGAAGATATTTCCTTTTTCACCTTGGCCCTCTATGGGCTTCCAAATATCCCTCTGCCAATTCCACAAGAACGGCCTTAGCGAAAGGCTTCTTGAAGGGAAAGATGTATCTCTGTGAGAAGAATTAACAGAACACAGAGCAGTTTCTCAGAAAGCTTCTTTCCAATTTTGAACGGAAGATATTTGCTTTTTCTCCATAGCCCTCTATGGGCTTCCAAATGTCCCTTTGCCAATTCCACAAGAACAGCCTTAGCGAAAGGCTTCTTGAAGGGAAAGATGTAACTCTGTGAGATGAATTAACAGCACACAGAGCAGTTTCTCAGAAAGCTTCTTTCCAGTTTTGAACGGAAGATATTTCCTTTTTCACCATAGCCCTCTATGGGCTTAAAAATATCCCTTTGCCAATTCCACAAGAACAGCCTTAGCGAAAGGCTTCTTGAAGGAAAGATGTAACTCTGTGAGATGAATTAACAGAACACAGAGCAGTTTCTCAGAAAGGTTCTTTCCAGTTTTGAAAGGAAGATATTTCCTTTTTCACCATAGCCCTCTATGGGCTTCCAAATATCCCTTTGCCAATTCCACAAGAACAGCCTTAGCGAAAGGCTTCTTGAAGGGAAAGATGCAACCCTGTGAGATGAATCAACAGAACACAGAGCAGTTTCTCAGAAAGCTTCTTTCCAGTTTTGAACGGAGGATATTTCCTTTTTCACCATAGCCCTCTATGGGCTTCCAAATATCCCTTTGCCAATTCCACAAGAACAGCCTTATCGAAATGCTTCTTGAAGGAAAGATGTAACTCTGTGAGATGAATTAACAGAACACCGAGCAGTTTCTCAGAAAGCTTCTTTCCAGTTTTGAACGGAAGATATTTCCTTTTTCACCATAGACCTCTATGGGCTTCCAAATATCCCTTTGCCGATTCCACAAGAACAACCTTAGCGAAAGGCTTCTTGAAGGGAAAGATGTAACTCTGTGACATGAATTAACAGAACACAGAGCAGTTTCTCAGAAAGCTTCTTTCCAGTTGTGAACGGAAGATATTTCCTTTCTCACCAGAGCCCTGTATGGGCTTCCAAATATCCCTTTGCCAATTCCACAAGAACAGTCCTTAGCGAAAGGCTTCTTGAAGGGAAAGATGTAACCCTGTGAGATGAATTAACAGAACACAGAGCAGTTTCTAAGAAAGCTTCTTTCCAGTTAAGAACGGAAGATATTTCCTTTTTCACCATAGCCCTCTATGGGCTTCCAAATATCCCTTTGCCAATTCCACAAGAACAGCCTTAGCGAAAGGCTTCTTGAAGGGAAAGATATAACTCTGTGAGATGAATTAACAGAACACAGAGCAGTTTCTCAGAAAGCTTCTTTCCAGTTTTGAACGGAAGATATTTCCTTTTTCACGATAGCCCTCTATGGGCTTCCAAATATCCCTTTGCCAATTCCTCAAGAACAGCCTTAGCGAAAGGCTTCTTGAAGGGAAAGATGTAACCCTGTGAAATGAATTAACAGAACACAGAGCAGTTTCTAGGAAAGCTTCTTTCCTGTTTTGAACGGAAGATATTTCCTTTTTCACCATAGCCCTCTATGGGCTTCCAAATATACCTTTGCCAATTCCACAAGAACGGCCTTAGCGAAAGGCTTCTTGAAAGGAAAGATGTAACTCTGTGAGATGAATTAACAGAACACAGAGCAGTTTCTCAGAAAGCTTCTTTCCAGTTTTGAACGGAAGATATTTCCTTTTTCACCATAGCCCTCTATGGGCTTCCAAATATCCCTTTGCCAATTCTACAAGAACAGCCTTAGCGAAAGGCTTCTTGAAGGGAAAGGTGTAACTCTGTGAGATGAATTAACAGAACACAGAGCAGTTTCTCACAAAGCTTCTTTCCAGTTTTGAACGGAAGATATTTCCTTTTTCACCATAGCCCTCTATGGGCTTCCAAATATCCCTTGAAAATTCCACAACAACAGCCTTAGCGAAAGGCTTCTTGAAGGGAAAGATGTAACTCTGTGAGATGAATTAACAGTACACAGAGCAGTTTCTCAGAAAGGTTCTTTCTAGTTTTGAACGGAAGATATTGCCTTTTTCACTATAGACCTCTATGAGCTTCCAAATATCCCTCTGCCATTTCCACAAGAACAGCCTTAGCGAAAGGATTCTTGAAGGGAAAGATGTAAATCTGTGAGATGAATTAACAGAACACAGAGCAGTTTCTCAGAAAGCTTCTTTCCAGTTTTGAACGGAAGATATTTCCTTTTTCACCATAGCCGTATATGGGCTTCCAAATATCCCTTTGCCAATTCTACAAGAACAGCCTTAGCGAAAGGCTTCTTGAAGGGAAAGATGTAACTCTGTGAGATGAATTAACAGAACACAGAGCATTTTCTTAGGAAGCTTCTTTCCAGTTTTGAACGGAAGATATTTCCTTTTTCACCATAGCCCTTTAGGGGCTTCCAAATATCCCTTTGCCAATTCCACAAGAACAGCCTTAGCGAAAGGCTTCTTGAAGGGAAAGATATAACCCTGTGAAATGAATTAACAGAACACAGAGCAGTTTCTAAGAAAGCTTCTTTCCTGTTTTGAACGGAAGATATTTTCTTTTTCACCATAGCCCTCTATGGGCTTCCAAATATCCCTTTGCCAATTCCACAAGAACGGCCTTAGCGAAAGGCTTCTTGAAGGGAAAGATGTAACTCTGTGAGATAAATTAACAGAACACAGAGCAGTTTCTCAGAAAGCTTCTTTCCAGTTTTGAACGGAAGATATTTCCTTTTTCACCATAGCCCTCTTTGGGCTTCCAAATATCCCTTTGCCAATTCTACAAGAACAGCCTTAGCGAAAGGCTTCTTGAAGGGAAAGGTGTAATTCTGTGAGGTGAATTAACAGAACACAGAGCAGTTTCTCAGAAAGCTCCTTTCCAGTTAAGAACGGAAGATATTTCCTTTTTCACCATAGCCCTCTATGGGCTTCATATCCCTTTGCCAATTCCACAAAAACAGCCTTAGCGAAAGGCTTCTTGAAGGGTAATATGTAACTCTGTGAGATGAATTAACAGAACACAGAGCATTTTCTTAGAAAGCTTCTTTCCAGTTTTGAACGGAAGATATTTCCTTTTTCACCATAGCCCGTTATGGGCTTCCAAATATCCCTTTGCCAATTGCACAAGAACAGCCTTAGCGAAAGGCTTCTTGAAGGGAAAGATGTAACTCTGTGAGATGAATTAACAGAACACAGAGCAGTTTCTCAGAAAGCTTCTTTCCAGTTTTGAACGGAAGATATTTCCTTTTTCACCATAGCCCTCTATGGGCTTCCAAATATCCCTTTGCCAATTCCACAAGAACGGCCTTAGCGAAAGGCTTCTTGAAGGGAAAGATGTAACTCTGTGAGATGAATTAACAGAACACAGAGCAGTTTCTCAGAATGCTTCTTTCCAGTTTTGAACGGAAGATACTTGCTTTTTCTCCATAGTCCTCTATGGGCTTCCAAATATCCCTTTGCCAATTCCACAAGAACAGCCTTAGGGAAATGCTTCTTGAAGGGAAAGATGTAACTCTGGGAGATGAATTAACAGAACACAGAGCAGTTTCTCAGAAAGCTTCTTTCCAGTTTTGAACGGAAGATATTTCCTTCTTCACCATAGCCCTCTATGGGCTTCCAAATATCCCTTTGCCAATTCCACAAGAACAGCCTTAGCGAAAGGCTTCTTGAAGGGAAAGATGTAACTCTGT
The DNA here is from genome assembly GCF_047675955.1 of Chlorocebus sabaeus. NCBI lineage: Eukaryota > Metazoa > Chordata > Mammalia > Primates > Cercopithecidae > Chlorocebus > Chlorocebus sabaeus. The sequence continues at coordinate 467,160 of NW_027327246.1, read as the reverse complement.
GAGATGAATTAACAGAACACAGAGCAGTTTCTCAGAAAGCTTCTTTCCAGTTTTGAACGGAAGATATTTCCTTTTTCACCATAGCCCTCTATGGGCTTCCAAATATCCCTTTGATAATTCCACAACAACAGCCTTAGCGAAAGGCTTCTTGAAGGGAAAGATGTAACTCTGTGAGATGAATTAACAGAACACAGAGCAGTTTCTCAGAAAGCTTCTTTCCAGTTTTGAACGGAAGATATTTCCTTTTTCACCATGGCCCTCTATGGGCTTCCAAATATCCCTCTGCCAATTCCACAAGAACGGCCTTAGCGAAAGGCTTCTTGAAGGGAAAGATGTGTATCTCTGTGAGAAGAATTAACAGAACACAGAGCAGTTTCTCAGAAAGCTTCTTTCCAGTTTTGAACGGAAGATATTTGCTTTTTCTCCATAGCCCTCTATGGGCTTCCAAATATCCCTTTGCCAATTCCACAAGAACAGCCTTAGCGAAAGGCTTCTTGAAGGGAAAGATGTAACTCTGTGAGATGAATTAACAGCACACAGAGCAGTTTCTCAGAAAGCTTCTTTCCAGTTTTGAACGGAAGATATTTCCTTTTTCACCATAGCCCTCTATGGGCTTAAAAATATCCCTTTGCCAATTCCACAAGAACAGCCTTAGCGAAAGGCTTCTTGAAGGGAAAGATGTAACTCTGTGAGATGAATTAACAGAACACAGAGCAGTTTCTCAGAAAGCTTCTTTCCAGTTTTGAACGGAAGATATTTCCTTTTTCACCATAGCCCTCTATGGGCTTCCAAATATCCCTTTGCCAATTCCACAAGAACAGCCTTAGCGAAAGGCTTCCTGAAGGGAAAGATGTAACCCTGTGAGATGAATCAACAGAACACAGAGCAGTTTCTCAGAAAGCTTCTTTCCAGTTTTGAACGGAGGATATTTCCTTTTTCACCATAGCCCTCTATGGGCTTCCAAATATCCCTTTGCCAATTCCACAAGAACAGCCTTAGCGAAATGCTTCTTGAAGGAAAGATGTAACTCTGTGAGATGAATTAACAGAACACCGAGCAGTTTCTCAGAAAGCTTCTTTCCAGTTTTGAACGGAAGATATTTCCTTTTTCACCATAGACCTCTATGGGCTTCCAAATATCCCTTTGCCGATTCCACAAGAACAACCTTAGCGAAAGGCTTCTTGAAGGGAAAGATGTAACTCTGTGACATGAATTAACAGAACACCGAGCAGTTTCTCAGAAAGCTTCTTTCGAGTTGTGAACGGAAGATATTTCCTTTTTCACCATAGCCCTCTATGGGCTTCCAAATATCCCTTTGCCAATTCCACAAGAACAGTCCTTAGCGAAAGGCTTCTTGAAGGGAAAGATGTAACCCTGTGAGATGAATTAACAGAACGCAGAGCAGTATCTAAGAAAGCTTCTTTCCAGTTTTGAATGGAAGATATTTCCTTTTTCACCATAGCCCTCTATGGGCTTCCAAATATCCCTTTGCCAATTCCACAAGAACAGCCTTAGCGAAAGGCTTCTTGAAGGGAAAGATATAACTCTGTGAGATGAATTAACAGAACACAGAGCAGTTTCTCAGAAAGCTTCCTTCCTGTTTTGAACGGAAGATATTTCCTTTTTCACCATAGCCATCTAGGGGCTTCCAAATATCCCTTTGCCAATTCCACAAGAACAGCCTTAGCGAAAGGCTTCTTGAAGGGAAAGATGTAACCCTGTGAAATGAATTAACAGAACACAGAGCAGTTTCTAGGAAAGCTTCTTTCCTGTTTTGAACGGAAGATATTTCCTTTTTCACCATAGCCCTCTATGGGCTTCCAAATATCCCTTTGCCAATTTCACAAGAACGGCCTTAGCGAAAGGCTTCTTGAAAGGAAAGATGTAACTCTGTGAGATGAATTAACAGAACACAGAGCAGTTTCTCAGAAAGCTTCTTTCCAGTTTTGAACGGAAGATATTTCCTTTTTCACCGTAGCCCTCTATGGGCTTCCAAATATCCCTTTGCCAATTCTACAAGAACAGCCTTAGCGAAAGGCTTCTTGAAGGGAAAGGTGTAACTCTGTGAGATGAATTAACAGAACACAGAGCAGTTTCTCAGAAAGCTTCTTTCCAGTTAAGAACGGAAGATATTTCCTTTTTCACCATAGCCCTCTATGGGCTTCCAAATATCCCTTTGCCAATTCCACAAGAACAGCCTTAGTGAAAGGCTTCTTGAAGGGAAAGATGTAACTCTGTGAGATGAATTAACAGAACACAGAGCATTTTCTCAGAATGCTTCTTTCCAGTTTTGAACGGAAGATACTTGCTTTTTCTCCATAGCCCACTATGGGCTTCCAAATATCCCTTTGCCAATTCCACAAGAACAGCCTTAGCGAAAGGCTTCTTGAAGGGAAAGATGTAACCCTGTGAAATGAATTAACAGAACACAGAGCAGTTTCTAAGAAAGCTTCTTTCCTGTTTTGAACGGAAGATATTTCCTTTTTCACCATAGCCCTCTATGGGCTTCCAAATATCCCTTTGCCAATTCCACAAGAACGGCCTTAGCGAAAGGCTTCTTGAAGGGAAAGATGTAACTCTGTGTGATGAATTAACAGAACACAGAGCAGTTTCTCAGAAAGCTTCTTTCCAGTTTTGAACGGAAGATATTTATTTTTTCACCATAGCCCTCTATGGGCTTCCAAATATCCCTTTGCCAATTCCACAAGAACGGCCTTAGCGAAAGGCTTCTTGAAGGGAAAGATGTAACTCTGTGAGATGAATTAACAGAACACAGAGCAGTTTCTCAGAATGCTTCTTTCCAGTTTTGAACGGAAGATACTTGCTTTTTCTCCATAGTCCTCTATAGGCTTCCAAATATCCCTTTGCCAATTCCACAAGAACAGCCTTAGCGAAATACTTCTTGAAGGGAAAGATGTAACTCTGTGACATGAATTAACAGAACACAGAGCAGTTTCTCAGAAAGCTTCTTTCCAGTTTTGAACGGAAGATATTTCCTTCTTCACCATAGCCCTCTATGGGCTTCCAAATATCCCTTTGCCAATTCCACTAGAACAGCCTTAGCGAAAGGCTTCTTGAAGGGAAAGATGTAACTCTGTGAGATGAATTAACAGAACACAGAGCAGTTTCTCAGAAAGCTTCTTTCGAGTTTTGAACGGAAGATATTTCCTTTTTCACCGTGGCCCTCTATGGGCTTCCAAAAATCCCTCTGCCAATTCCACAAGAACGGCCTTAGCGAAAGGCTTATTGAAGGGAAAGATGTATCTCTGTGAGAAGAATTAACAGAACACAGAGCAGTTTCTCAGAAAGCTTCTTTCCAGTTTTGAACGGAAGATACTTGCTTTTTCTCCATTGCCCTCTACGGGCTTCCAAATATCCCTTTGCCAATTCCACAAGAACAGCCTTAGCGAAAGGCTTATTGAAGGGAAAGGTGTAACTCTGTGAGATGAATTAACAGAACACAGAGCAGTTTCTCAGAAAGCTTCTTTCCAGTTTTGAACGGAAGATATTTCCTTTTTCACCATAGCCCTCTATGGGCTTCCAAATATCCCTTTGCCAATTGCACAAGAACAGCCTTAGCGAAAGGCTTCTTGAAGGGAAAGATGTAACTCTGTGAGATGAATTAACAGAACACAGAGCAGTTTCTCAGAAAGCTTCTTTCCAGTTTTGAACGGAAGATATTTCCTTTTTCACTATAGCCCTCTATGGGCTTCCAAATATCCCTTTGCCAATTCCACAAGAACGGCCTTAGCGAAAGGCTTCTTGAAGGGAAAGATGTAACTCTGTGAGATGAATTAACAGAACACATAGCAGTTTCTCAGAATGCTTCTTTCCAGTTTTGAACGGAAGATACTTGCTTTTTCTCCATAGTCCTCTATGGGCTTCCAAATATCCCTTTGCCAATTCCACAAGAACAGCCTTAGCGAAAGGCTTCTTGAAGGGAAAGATGTAACTCTGTGAGATGAATTAACAGAACACAGAGCAGTTTCTCAGAAAGCTTCTTTCCAGTTTTGAACGGAAGATATTTCCTTTTTCACCGTAGCCATCTATGGGCTTAAAAATATCCCTTTGCCAATTCCACAAGAACAGCCTTAGCCAAAGGCTTCTTGAAGGGAAAGATGTAACTCTGTGAGATGAATTAACAGAACACAGAGCAGTTTCTGAGAAAGCTTCTTTCCAGTTAAGAACTTAAGATATTTCCTTTTTCACCATAGCCCTCTATGGTCTTCCAAATATCCCTTTGCCAATTCCACAAGAACAGCCTTAGCGAAAGGCTTCTTCAAGGGAAAGGTGTAACTTTGTGAGATGAATTAACAGAACACAGAGCAGTTTCTCAGAAAGCTTCCTTCCAGTTTTGAACGGAAGATATTTCCTTTTTCACCATAGCCCTCTATGGGCTTCCAAATATCACTTTGCAAATTCCACAAGAACAGCCTTAGCGAAAGGCTTCTTGAAGGGAAAGATGTAACACTGTGAGATGAATTAACAGAACACAGAGCAGTTTCTCAGAAAGCTTCTTTCCAGTTTTGAAAGGAAGATATTTCCTTTTTCACCATAGCCCTCTATGGGCTTCCAAATATCACTTTGCCAATTCCAAAAGAACAGCCTTATCGAAAGGGTTTTGAAAGGAAAGATGTAACTCTGTGAGATGAATTAACAAACACAGAGCAGTTTCTCAGTAAGCTTCTTTCCAGTTTTGAACGGAAGATATTTCCTTTTTCAACATAGCCCTCTATGGGCTTCCAAATATCCCTTTGCCAATTCCACAAGAACGGCCTTAGCGAAAGGCTTCTTGAAGGGAAAGATGTAACTCTGTGAGATGAATTAACAGAACACAGAGCAGTTTCTCAGAATGCTTCTTTCCAGTTTTGAACGGAAGATACTTGCTTTTTTTCCATAGTCCTCTATGGGCTTCCAAATATCCCTTTGCCAATTCCACAAGAACAGCCTTAGGGAAGGGCTTCTTGAAGGGAAAGATGTAACTCTGTGAGATGAATTAACAGAACACAGAGCAGTTTCTGAGAAAGCTTCTTTCCAGTTAAGAACGGAAGATATTTCCTTTTTCACCATAGCCCTCTATGGGCTTCCAAATATCCCTTTGCCAATTCCTCAAGAACAGCCTTAGCGAAAGGCTTCTTGAAGGGAAAGATGTAACTCTGTGAGATGAATTAACAGAACACAGAGCAGTTTCTCAGAAATCTTCTTTCCAGTTTTGAACGGAAGATATTTCCTTTTTCACCATAGCCCTCTATGGGCTTCCAAATATCCCTTTTTCCAATTCCACAAGAACAGCCTTAGCGAAAGGCTTCTTGAAGGGAAAGATGTAACTCTGTGAGATTAATTAACAGAACACAGAGCAGTTTCTCAGAAAGCTTCTTTCCAGTTTTGAACGGAAGATATTTCCTTTTTCACCGTAGCCATCTATGGGCTTAAAAATATCCCTTTGCCAATTCCACAAGAACAGCCTTAGCCAAAGGCTTCTTGAAGGGAAAGATGTAACTCTGTGAGATGAATTAACAGAACACAGAGCAGTTTCTGAGAAAGCTTCTTTCCAGTTAAGAACTTAAGGTGTTTCCTTTTTCACCATAGCCCTCTTGGGGTTCCAAATATTCTTTGCCAATTTCACAAGAACAGCCTTAGCGAAAGGCTTCTTGAAGGGAAAGATGTAACTCTGTGAGATGAATTAACAGAACACAGAGCAGTTTCTCAGAAAGCTTGTTTCCAGTTTTGAACGGAAGATATTTCCTTTTTCACCGTAGTCCTCTATGGGCTTCCAAATATCCCTTTGCCAATTCCACAAGAACAGCCTTAGCGAAAGGCTTCTTGAAGGGAAAGATGTAACTCTGTGAGATGAATTAACAGAACACAGAGCGGTTTCTCAGAAAGCTTCTTTCCAGTTTTGAACGGAAGATATTTCCTTTTTCACCATAGCCCTTTAAGGGCTTCCAAATATCCCTTTGCCAATTCCACAAGAACAGCCTTAGCGAAAGGCTTCTTGAAGGGAAAGATGTAACTCTGTGAGATGAATAAACAGAACACAGAGCAGTTTCTCAGAAAGCTTCTTTCGAGTTTTGAACGGAAGATATTTCCTTTTTCTCCGTAGCCCTCTATGGGCTTCCAAATATCCCTTTGCCAATTCCACAAGAACAGCCTTAGCGAAAGGCTTCTTGAAGGGAAAGATGTAACTCTGTGAGATGAATTAACAGAACACAGAGCAGTTTCCCAGAAAGCTTCTTTCCTGTTTTGAACGGAAGATATTTCCATTTTCACCATAGCCCTCTATGGGCTTCCAAATATCCCTTTGCCAATTCCACAAGAACGGCCTTAGCGAAAGGCTTCTTGAAGGGAAAGATGTAACTCTGTGAGATGAATTAACAGAACACAGAGCAGTTTCTGATAAAGCTTCTTTCCAGTTAAGAACGGAAGATATTTCCTTTTTCACCATATCCCTCTATGGGCTTCCAAATATCCCTTTGCCAATTCCTCAAGAACAGCCTTAGCGAAAGGCTTCTTGAAGGGAAAGATGTAACTCTGTGAGATGAATTAACAGAACACAGAGCAGTTTCTCAGAAAGCTTCTTTCCAGTTTTGAACGGAAGATATTTCCTTTTTCACCGTAGCCCTCTATGGGCTTCCAAATATCCCTTTTTCCATTTCCACAAGAACAGCCTTAGCGAAAGGCTTCTTGAAGGGAAAGATGTAACTCTGTGAGATGAATTAACAGAACACAGAGCAGTTTCTCAGAAAGCTTCTTTCCGGTTTTGAACGGAAGAGATATCCTTTTTCACCATAGCCCTCTAAGGGCTTCCAAATATCCCTTTGCGAATTCCACAAGAACAGCCTTAGCGAAAGGCTTCTTGAAGGGAAAGATGTAACTCTGTGAGATGATTAACAAAACACAGAGCAGTTTCTCAGAAAGCTTCTTTCCAGTTTTGAACGGAAGATATTTCCTTTTTCACCGTAGTCCTCTATGGGCTTCCAAATATCCCTTTGCCAATTCCACAAGAACAGCCTTAGCGAAAGGCTTCCTGAAGGGAAAGATGTAACTCTGTGAGATGAATTAACAGAACACAGAGCAGTTTCTCAGAAAGCTTCTTTCCAGTTTTGAACGGAAGATATTTCCTTTTTCACCATAGCCCTGTATGGGCTTCCAAATATCCGTTTGCCAATTCCACAAGAACAGACTTAGCGAAAGGCTTCTTGAAGTGAAAGATGTAACTCTGTGAGATGAATTAACAGAACACAGAGCAGTTTCTCAGAAAGCTTCTTTCCAGTTTTGAACGGAACATATTTCCTTTTTCACCATAGCCCTTTATGGGCTTCCAAATATCCCTTTGCCAATTCCACAAGAACAGCCTTAGCGAAAGGCTTCTTGAAGGGAAAGATGTAACTCTGTGAGATGAATTAACAGAACACAGCGCAGTTTCCAGAAAGCTTCTTTCCTGTTTTGAACGGAAGATATTTCCTTTTTCACCATAGCCCTCTATGGGCTTCCAAATATCCCTTTGCCAATTCCACAAGAACGGCCTTAGCGAAAGGCTTCTTGAAGGGAAAGATGTAACTCTGTGAGATGAATTAACAGAACACAGAGCAGTTTCTCAAAAAGATTCTTTCCAGTTTTGAACGGAAGATATTTCCTTTTTCACCATAGCCCTCTATGGGCTTCCAAATATCCCTTTGCCAATTCCACAAGAACGGCCTTAGCGAAAGGCTTCTTGAAGGGAAAAATGTAACTCTGTGAGATGAATTAACAGAACACAGAGCAGTTTCTCAGAAAGCTTCTTTCCAGTTTTGAACGGAAGATATTTCCTTTTTCACCATAGCCCTCTATGGGCTTCCAAATATCCCTTTGCCAATTCCACAAGAACAGCCTTAGCGAAAGGCTTCTTGAAGGGAAAGATGTAACTCTCTGAGATGAATTAACAGAACACATAGCAGTTTCTGAGAAAGCTTCTTTCCAGTTAAGAACTTAAGATGTTTCCTTTTTCACCATAGCCCTCTATGGGCTTCCAAATATCCCTTTGCCAATTCCACAAGAACAGGCATAGCGAAAGGCTTCTTGAAGGGAAAGATATAACTCTGTGAGATGAATTAACAGAACACAGAGCAGTTTCTCAGAAAGCTTGTTTCCAGTTTTGAACAGAAGATATTTCCTTTTTCACCGTAGTCCTCTATGGGCTTCCAAATATCCCTTTGCCAATTCCACAAGAACAGCCTTAGCGAAAGGCTTCTTGAAGGGAAAGATGTAACTCTGTGAGATGAATTAACAGAACACAGAGCAGTTTCTCAGAAAGCTTCTTTCCAGTTTTGAACGGAAGATATTTCCTTTTTCACCATAGCCCTCTATGGGCTTCCAAATATCCCTTTTTCCAATTCCACAAGAACAGCCTTAGCGAAAGGCTTCTTGAAGGGAAAGATGTAACTCTGTGAGATGAATTAACAGAACACAGAGCAGTTTCTCAGAAAGCTTCTTTCCAGTTTTGAACGGAAGATATATCCTTTTTCACCGTAGCCCTCTATGGGCTTCCAAATATCCCTTTGCCAATTCCACAAGAACAGCCTTAGCGAAAGGCTTCTTGAAGGGAAAGATGTAACTCTGTGAGATGAATTAACAGAACACAGAGCAGTTTCTCAGAAAGCTTCTTTCCAGTTTTGAACGGAAGATATTTCCTTTTTCACCGTAGCCATCTATGGGCTTAAAAATATCCCTTTGCCAATTCCACAAGAACAGCTTTAGCCAAAGGCTTCTTGAAGGGAAAGATGTAACTCTGTGAGATGAATTAACAGAACACAGAGCAGTTTCTCAGAAAGATTCTTTCCAGTTTTGAACGGAAGATATTTCCTTTTTCACCATAGCCCTCTATGGGCTTCCAAATATCCCTTTGACAGTTCCACAAGAACGGCCTTAGCGAAAGGCTTCTTGAAGGGAAAGATGTAACTCTGTGAGATGAATTAACAGAACACAGAGCAGTTTCTCAGAATGCTTCTTTCCAGTTTTGAACGGAAGATACTTGCTTTTTCTCCATAGTCCTCTATGGGCTTCCAAATATCCCTTTGCCAATTCCACAAGAACAGCCTTAGCGAAAGGCTTCTTGAAGGGAAAGATGTAACTCTGTGAGATGAATTAACAGAACACAGAGCAGTTTCTCAGAAAGCTTCTTTCCAGTTTTGAACGGAAGATATTTCCTTTTTCAAAATAGCCCCCAACGGGCTTCCAAATATCCCTTTGCCAATTCCACAAGAACAGCCTTAGCGAAAGGCTTCTTGAAGGGAAAGATGTAACTCTGTGAGATGAATTAACAGAACACAGAGCAGTTTCTCAGAAAGCTTCTTTCCAGTTTTGAACGGTAGATATTTCCTTTTTCACCATAGCCCTCTATGGGCTTCCAAATATCCCTTTGCCAATTCCACAAGAACAGCCTTAGCGAAAGACTTCTTGAAGGGAAAGATGTAACTCTGTGAGATGAATTAACAGAACACAGAGCAGTTTCCCAGAAATCTTCTTTCCAGTTTTGAACGGAAGATATTTCCTTTTTCACCATAGCCCTCTATGGGCTTCCAAATATCCCTTTGCGAATTCCACAAGAACAGCCTTAGCAAAAGGCTTCTTGAAGGGAAAGATGTAACTCTGTGAGATGAATTAACAGAACACAGAGCAGTTTCCCAGAAAGCTTCTTCCCAGTTTTGAACGGAAGATATTTCCTTTTTCACCATAGCCCTGTATGGGCTTTCCAAATATCCCTTTGCCAATTCCACAAGAACAGCCTTAGCGAAAGGCTTCTTGAAGGGAAAGATGTAACTCTGTGAGATGAATTAACAGAACACAGAGCAGTTTCTCAGAAAGCTTCTTTCCAGTTTTGAACGGAAGATATATCCTTTTTCACCGTAGCCCTCTATGGGCTTCCAAATATCCCTTTGCCAATTCCACAAGAACAGCCTTAGCGAAAGGCTTCTTGAAGGGAAAGATGTAACTCTGTGAGATGAATTAACAGAACACAGAGCAGTTTCTCAGAAAGCTTCTTTCCAGTTTTGAACGGAAGATATTTCCTTTTTCACCGTAGCCATCTATGGGCTTAAAAATATCCCTTTGCCAATTCCACAAGAACAGCTTTAGCCAAAGGCTTCTTGAAGGGAAAGATGTAACTCTGTGAGATGAATTAACAGAACACAGAGCAGTTTCTCAGAAAGATTCTTTCCAGTTTTGAACGGAAGATATTTCCTTTTTCACCATAGCCCTCTATGGGCTTCCAAATATCCCTTTGACAGTTCCACAAGAACGGCCTTAGCGAAAGGCTTCTTGAAGGGAAAGATGTAACTCTGTGAGATGAATTAACAGAACACAGAGCAGTTTCTCAGAATGCTTCTTTCCAGTTTTGAACGGAAGATACTTGCTTTTTCTCCATAGTCCTCTATGGGCTTCCAAATATCCCTTTGCCAATTCCACAAGAACAGCCTTAGCGAAAGGCTTCTTGAAGGGAAAGATGTAACTCTGTGAGATGAATTAACAGAACACAGAGCAGTTTCTCAGAAAGCTTCTTTCCAGTTTTGAACGGAAGATATTTCCTTTTTCAAAATAGCCCCCTACGGGCTTCCAAATATCCCTTTGCCAATTCCACAAGAACAGCCTTAGCGAAAGGCTTCTTGAAGGGAAAGATGTAACTCTGTGAGATGAATTAACAGAACACAGAGCAGTTTCTCAGAAAGCTTCTTTCCAGTTTTGAACGGTAGATATTTCCTTTTTCACCATAGCCCTCTATGGGCTTCCAAATATCCCTTTGCCAATTCCACAAGAACAGCCTTAGCGAAAGACTTCTTGAAGGGAAAGATGTAACTCTGTGAGATGAATTAACAGAACACAGAGCAGTTTCCCAGAAATCTTCTTTCCAGTTTTGAACGGAAGATATTTCCTTTTTCACCATAGCCCTCTATGGGCTTCCAAATATCCCTTTGCGAATTCCACAAGAACAGCCTTAGCAAAAGGCTTCTTGAAGGGAAAGATGTAACTCTGTGAGATGAATTAACAGAACACAGAGCAGTTTCCCAGAAAGCTTCTTCCCAGTTTTGAACGGAAGATATTTCCTTTTTCACCATAGCCCTGTATGGGCTTTCCAAATATCCCTTTGCCAATTCCACAAGAACAGCCTTAGCGAAAGGCTTCTTGAAGGGAAAGATGTAACTCTGTGAGATGAATTAACAGAACACAGAGCAGTTTCTCAGAAAGCTTCTTTCCAGTTTTGAACGGAAGATATTTGGTTTTTCTCCGTAGCCCTCTAGGGGCTTCCAAATATCCCTTTGCCAATTCCACAAGAGCAGCCTTAGCGAAAGTCTTCTTGAAGGGAAAGATGTAACTCTGTGAGATGAAATAACAGAACACAGAGCAGTTTCTCAGAAAGATTCTTTCCAGTTAAGAACGGAAGATATTTCCTTTTTCACCATAGCCCTCTATGGGCTTCCAAATATCCCTTTGACAATTCCACAAGAACGGCCTTAGAGAAAGGCTTCTTGAAGGGAAAGATGTAACTCTGTGAGATGAATTAACAGAACACAGAGCAGTTTCTCAGAATGCTTCTTTCCAGTTTTGAACGGAAGATACTTGCATTTTCTCCATAGTCCTCTATGGGCTTCCAAATATCCCTTTGCCAATTCCACAAGAACAGCCTTAGCGAAAGGCTTCTTGAAGGGAAAGATGTAACTCTGTGAGATGAATTAACAGAACATAGAGCAGTTTCTCAGAAAGCTTCTTTCCAGTTTTGAACGGAAGATATTTCCTTTTTCAAAATAGCCCCCTATGGGCTTCCAAATATCCCTTTGCCAATTCCACAAGCACAGCCTTAGCGAAAGGCTTCTTGAAGGGAAAGATGTAACTCTGTGAGATGAATTAACAGAACACAGAGCAGTTTCTCAGAAAGCTTCTTTCCAGTTTTGAACGGTAGATATTTCCTTTTTCACCATAGCCCTCTATGGGCTTCCAAATATCCCTTTGCCAATTCCACAAGAGCAGCCTTATCGAAAGACTTCTTGAAGTGAAAGATGTAACTCTGTGAGATGAATTAACAGAACACAGAGCAGTTTCCCAGAAATCTTCTTTCCAGTTTTGAACGGAAGATATTTCCTTTTTCACCATAGCCCTCTGTGGGCTTCCAAATATCCCTTTGCGAATTCCACAAGAACAGCCTTAGCGAAAGGCTTCCTGAAGGGAAAGATGTAACTCTGTGAGATGAATTAACAGAACACAGAGCAGTTTCCCAGAAAGCTTCTTTCCAGTTTTGAACGGAAGATATTTCCTTTTTCACCATAGCCCTGTATGGGCTTCCAAATATCCCTTTGCCAATTCCACAAGAACAGCCTTAGCGAAAGGCTTCTTGAAGGGAAAGATGTAACTCTGTGAGATGAATTAACAGAACACAGAGCAGTTTCTCAGAAAGGTTCTTTCCAGTTTTGAACGGAAGATATTTCCTTTTTCACCATAGCCCTCTATGGGCTTCCAAATATCCCTTTGCCAATTCCACAAGAACAGCCTTAGCGAAAGGCTTATTGTAGGGAAAGATGTAACCCTGTGAGATGAATCAACAGAACACAGAGCAGTTTCTCAGAAAGTTTCTTTCCAGTTTTGAACCGAAGATATTTCCTTTTTCACCAAAGCCCTCTATGGGCTTCCAAATATCCCTTTGCCAATTCCACAAGGACAGCCTTAGCGAAAGGCTTCTTGAAGGGAAAGATGTAACCCTGTGAGATGAATTAACAGAACACAGAGCAGTTTCTAAGAAAACTTCTTTCCTGTTTTGAACGGAAGATATTTCCTTTTTCACCACAGCCCTCTATGGGCTTCCAAATATCCCTTTGCCAATTCGACAAGAACGGCCTTAGCGAAAGGCTTCTTGGAGGGAAAGATGTAACTCTGTGAGATGAATTAACAGAACACAGAGCAGTTTCTCAGAATGCTTCTTTCCAGTTTTGAACGGAAGATACTTGCTTTTTCTCCATAGACCTCTATGGGCTTCCAAATATCCCTTTGCCAATTCCACAAGAACAGCCTTAGCGAAAGGCTTCTTGAAGGGAAAGATGTAACTCTGTGAGATGAATAAACAGAACACAGAGCAGTTTCTCAGAAAGCTTCTTTCCAGTTTTGAACGGAAGATATTTCCTTTTTCACCATAGCCTTCTATGGGCTTCCAAATATCCCTTTGCCAATTCCACAAGAACAGCCTTAGCGAAAGGCTTCTTGAAGGGAAAGATGTAACTCTCTGAGATGAATTAACAGAACACAGAGCAGTTTCTGAGAAAGCTTCTTTCCAGTTAAGAACTTAAGGTGTTTCCTTTTTCACCATAGCCCTCTATGGGCTTCCAAATATCCCTTTGCCAATTCCACAAGAACAGCCTTAGCGAAAGGCTTCTTGAAAGGAAAGATGTAACTCTGTGAGATGAATTAACAGAACACAGAGCAGTTTCTCAGAAAGCTTGTTTCCAGTTTTGAACGGAAGATATTTCCTTTTTCACCGTAGTCCTCTATGGGCTTCCAAATATCCCTTTGCCAATTCCACAAGAACAGCCTTAGCGAAAGGCTTCTTGAAGGGAAAGATGTAACTCTGTGAGTTGAATTAACAGAACACAGAGCAGTTTCTCAGAAAGCTTCTTTCCAGTTTTGAACGGAAGATATTTCCTTCTTCAACATAGCCCTGTATGGGCTTCCAAATATCCGTTTGCCAATTCCACAAGAACAGCCTTAGCGAAAGGCTTTTTGAAGGGAAAGATGTAACTCTGTGAGATGAATTAACAGAACACAGAGCAGTTTCTCAGAAAGCTTCTTTCCAGTTTTGAACGGAAGATATTTCCTTTTTTACCGTAGCCCTCTATGGGCTTCCAAATAACCCTTTGGCAATCCAACAAGAACAGCCTTAGCGAAAGGCTTCTTGAAGGGAAAGATGTAACTCTGTGAGATGAACTAAAAGAACACAGAGCAGTTTCCCAGAAAGCTTCTTTCCTGTTCTGAAGGGAAGATATTTCCATTTTCACCATAGCCCTCTATGGGCTTCCAAATATCCCTTTGCCAATTCCACAAGAACGGCCTTAGCGAAAGGCTTCTTGAAGGGAAAGATGTAACTCAGTGAGATGAATTAACAGAACACAGAGAAGTTTCTCAGAAAGATTCTTTCCAGTTTTGAACGGAACATATTTCCTTTTTCACCATAGCCCTCTATGGGCTTCCAAATATCCCTTTGCCAATTCCACAAGAACAGCCTTAGCGAAAAGCTTCTTGAAGGGAAAGATGTAACTCTGTGAGATGAATTAACAGAACACAGAGCAGTTTCTCAGAAAGCTTCTTTCCTGTTTTAAACGGAAGATATTTCCTTTTTCACCGTAGTCCTCTGTGGGCTTCCAAATATCCCTTTGCCAATTCCACAAGAACAGCCTTAGCGAAAGGCTTCTTGAAGGGAAAGATGTAACTCTGTGAGATGAATTAACAGAACACAGAGCAGTTTCTCAGAAAGCTTCTTTCGAGTTTTGAACGGAAGATATTTCCTTTTTCACCGTAGCCCTCTATGGGCTTCCAAATATCCCTTTGGGAATTCCACAAGAACAGCCTTAGCGAAAGGCTTCTTGAAGGGAAAGATGTAACTCTGTGAGATGAATTAACAGAACACAGAGCAGTTTCCCAGAAAGCTTCTTTCCTGTTTTGAACGGAAGATATTTCCATTTTCACCATAGCCCTCTATGGGCTTCCAAATATCCCTTTGCCAATTCCACAAGAACGGCCTTAGCGAAAGGCTTCTTGAAGGGAAAGATGTAACTCTGTGAGATGAATTAACAGAACACAGAGCAGTTTCTCAAAAAGATTCTTTCCAGTTTTGAACGGAAGATATTTCCTTTTTCACCATAGCCCTCTATGGGCTTCCAAATATCCCTTTGCCAATTCCACAAGAACAGCCTTAGCGAAAGGCTTCTTGAAGGGAAAGATGTAACTCTCTGAGATGAATTAACAGAACACAGAGCAGTTTCTGAGAAAGCTTCTTTCCAGTTAAGAACTTAAGATGTTTCCTTTTTCACCATAGCCCTCTATGGGCTTCCAAATATCCCTTTGCCAATTCCACAAGAACAGCCTTAGCGAAAGGCTTCTTGAAGGGAAAGATGTAACTCTGTGAGATGAATTAACAGAACACAGAGCAGTTTCTCAGAAAGGTTCTTTCCAGTTTTGAACGGAAGATATTTCCTTTTTCACCATAGCCCTCTATGGGCTTCCAAATATCCGTTTGCCAATTCCACAAGAACAGCCTTAGCGAAAGGCTTCTTAAAGGGAAAGATGTAACTCTGTGCGATGAATTAACAGAACACAGAGCAGTTTCTCAGAAAGCTTCTTTCCAGTTTTGAACGGAAGATATTTCCTTTTTCACCGTAACCCTCTATGGGCTTCCAAATATCCCTTTGCCAATTCCACAAGAACAGCCTTAGCGAAAGGCTTCTTGAAGGGAAAGATGTAACTCTGTGAGATGAATTAACAGAACACAGAGCAGTTTCCCAGAAAGCTACTTTCCTGTTTTGAACGGAAGACATTTCCATTTTCACCATAGCCCTCTATGGGCTTCCAAATATCCCTTTTCCAACTCCACAAGAACGGCCTTAGCGAAAGGCTTCTTGAAGGGAAAGATGTAACTCTGTGAGATGAATTAACAGAACACAGAGCAGTTTCTCAGAAAGCTTCTTTCCAGTTAAGAACTTAAGATATTTCCCTTTTCACCATAGCCCTCTATGGGCTTCCAAATATCCCTTTGCCAATTCCACAAGAACAGCCTTAGCGAAAGGCTTCTTGAAGGGAAAGATGTAAATCTGTGAGATGAATTAACAGAACACAGAGCAGTTTCTCAGAAAGATTCTTTCCTGTTTTAAACGGAAGATATTTCCTTTTTCACCGTAGTCCTCTATGGGCTTCCAAATATCCCTTTGCCAATTCCACAAGAACATCCTTAGCGAAAGGCTTCTTGAAGGGAAAGATGTAACTCTGTGAGATGAATTAACAGAACACAGAGCAGTTTCTCAGAACGCTTCTTTCGAGTAATGAACGGAAGATATTTCCTTTTTCACCGTAGCCCTCTATGGGCTTCCAAATATCCCTTTGGCAATTCCACAAGAACAGCCTTAGCGAAAGGCTTCTTGAAGGGAAAGATGTAACTCTGTGAGATGAATTAACAGAACACAGAGCAGTTTCCCAGAAAGCTTCTTTCCTGTTTTGAACGGAAGATATTTCCATTTTCACCATAGCCCTCTATGGGCTTCCAAATATCCCTTTGCCAATTCCACAAGAACGGCCTTAGCGAAAGCCTTCTTGAAGGGAAAGATGTAACTCTGTGAGATGAATTAACAGAACACAGAGCAGTTTCTGAGAAAGCTTCTTTCCAGTTAAGAACGGAAGATATTTCCTTTTTAACCATAGCCCTCTATGGGCTTCCAAATATCCCTTTGCCAATTCCTCAAGAACAGCCTTAGCGAAAGGCTTCTTGAAGGGAAAGATGTAACTCTGTGAGATGAATTAACAGAACACAGAGCAGGTTCTCAGAAAGCTTCTTTCCAGTTTTGAACGGAAGATATTTCCTTTTTCACCATAGCCCTCTATGGGCTTCCAAATATCCCTTTTTCCATTTCCACAAGAACAGCCTTAGCGAAAGGCTTCTTGAAGGGAAAGATGTAACTCTGTGAGATGAATTAACAGAACACAGAGCAGTTTCTCAGAAAGCTTCTTTCCCGTTTTGAACGGAAGATATATCCTTTTTCACCATAGCCCTCTATGGGCTTCCAAATATCCCTTTGCCAATTCCACAAGAACAGCCTTAGCGAAAGGCTTCTTGAAGGGAAAGATGTAACTCTGTGAGATGATTAACAGAACACAGAGCAGTTTCTCAGAAAGCTTCTTTCCAGTTTTGAACGGAAGATATTTCCTTTTTCACCGTAGCCATCTATGGGCTTAAAAATATCCCTTTGCCAATTCCACAAGAACAGCCTTAGCCAAAGGCTTCTAGAAGGGAAAGATGTAACTCTGTGAGATGAATTAACAGAACACAGAGCAGTTTCTCAGAAAGCTTCTTTCCAGTTTTGAACGGAAGATATTTCCTTTTTCACCGTAGCCCTCTATGGGCTTCCAAATATCCCTTTTTCCAATTCCACAAGAACAGCCTTAGCGAAAGGCTTCTTGAAGGGAAAGATGTAACCCTTTGAGATGAATCAACAGAACACAGAGCAGTTTCTCAGAAAGTTTCTTTCCAGTTTTGAACCGAAGATATTACCTTTTTCACCATAGCCCTCTATGTGCTTCCAAATATCCCTTTGCCAATTCCACAAGGACAGCCTTAGCGAAAGGCTTCTTGAAGGGAAAGATGTAACCCTGTGAGATGAATTAACAGAACACAGAGCAGTTTCTAAGAAAGCTTCTTTCCTGTTTTGAACGGAAGATATTTCCATTTTCACCATAGCCCTCTATGGGCTTCCAAATATCCCTTTGCCAATTGCACAAGAACGGCCTTAGCGAAAGGCTTCTTGGAGGGAAAGATGTAACTCCGTGAGATGAATTAACAGAACACAGAGCAGTTTCTCAGAAAGCTTCTTTCCAGTTTTGAATGGAAGATATTTCCTTTTTCACCATAGCCCTCTATGGGCTTCCAAATATCCCTTTGACAGTTCCACAAGAACGGCCTTAGCGAAAGGCTTCTTGAAGGGAAAGATGTAACTCTCTGAGATGAATTAACAGAACACAGAGCAGTTTCTCAAAATGCTTCTTTCCAGTTTTGAACGGAAGATACTTGCTTTTTCTCCATAGTCTTCTATGGGCTTCCAAATACCCTTTGCCAATTGCACAAGAACGGCCTTAGCGAAAGGCTTCTTGAAGGGAAAAATGTAACTCTGTGAGATGAATTAACAGAACACAGAGCAGTTTCTCAGAAAGCTTCTTTCCAGTTTTGAACGGAAGATATTTCCTTTTTCACCATAGCCCTCTATGGGCTTCCAAATATCCCTTTGCCAATTCCACAAGAACAGCCTTAGCGAAAGGCTTCTTGAAGGGAAAGATGTAACTCTGTGAGATGAATTAACAGAACACAGAGCAGTTTCTCAGAAAGCTTCTTTCCAGTTTTGAACGGTAGATATTTCCTTTTTCACCATAGCCCTCTATGGGCTTCCAAATATCCCTTTGCCAATTCCACAAGAACAGCCTTATCGAAAGACTTCTTGAAGGGAAAGATGTAACTCTGTGAGATGAATTAACAGAACACAGAGCAGTTTCCCAGAAATCTTCTTTCCAGTTTTGAACGGAAGATATTTCCTTTTTCACCATAGCCCTCTGTGGGCTTCCAAATAACCCTTTGGCAATCCAACAAGAACAGCCTTAGCGAAAGGCTTCTTGAAGGGAAAGATGTAACTCTGTGAGATGAATTAACAGAACACAGAGCAGTTTCTCAGAAAGCTTCTTTCCAGTTTTGAACGGAAGATATTTCCTTTTTCACCGTAACCCTCTATGGGCTTCCAAATATCCCTTTGCCAATTCCACAAGAACAGCCTTAGCGAAAGGCTTCTTGAAGGGAAAGATGTAACTCTGTGAGATGAATTAACAGAACACAGAGCAGTTTCCCAGAAAGCTACTTTCCTGTTTTGAACGGAAGACATTTCCTTTTTCACCATAGCCCTCTATGGGCTTCCAAATATCCCTTTGCCAATTCCACAAGAACAGCCTTAGCGAAAGGCTTCTTGAAGGGAAAGATGTAAATCTGTGAGATGAATTAACAGAACACAGAGCAGTTTCTCAGAAAGCTTCTTTCCTGTTTTAAACGGAAGATATTTCCTTTTTCACCGTAGTCCTCTATGGGCTTCCAAATATCCCTTTGCCAATTCCACAAGAACAGCCTTAGCGAAAGGCTTCTTGAAGGGAAAGATGTAACTCTGTGAGATGAATTAACAGAACACAGAGCAGTTTCTCAGAAAGCTTCTTTCGAGTAATGAACGGAAGATATTTCCTTTTTCACCGTAGCCCTCTATGGGCTTCCAAATATCCCTTTGGCAATTCCACAAGAACAGCCTTAGCGAAAGGCTTCTTGAAGGGAAAGATGTAACTCTGTGAGATGAATTAACAGAACACAGAGCAGTTTCCCAGAAAGCTTCTTTCCTGTTTTGAACGGAAGATATTTCCATTTTCACCATAGCCCTCTATGGGCTTCCAAATATCCCTTTGCCAATTCCACAAGAACGGCCTTAGCGAAAGGCTTCTTGAAGGGAAAGATGTAACTCTGTGAGATGAATTAACAGAACACAGAGCAGTTTCTGAGAAAGCTTCTTTCCAGTTAAGAACGGAAGATATTTCCTTTTTCACCATAGCCCTCTATGGGCTTCCAAATATCCCTTTGCCAATTCCTCAAGAACAGCCTTAGCGAAAGGCTTCTTGAAGGGAAAGATGTAACTCTGTGAGATGAATTAACAGAACACAGAGCAGGTTCTCAGAAAGCTTCTTTCCAGTTTTGAACGGAAGATATTTCCTTTTTCACCATAGCCCTCTAGGGGCTTCCAAATATCCCTTTTTCCATTTCCACAAGAACAGCCTTAGCGAAAGGCTTCTTGAAGGGAAAGATGTAACTCTGTGAGATGAATTAACAGAACACAGAGCAGTTTCTCAGAAAGCTTCTTTCCAGTTTTGAACGGAAGATATATCCTTTTTCACCATAGCCCTCTATGGGCTTCCAAATATCCCTATGCCAATTCCACAAGAACAGCCTTAGCGAAAGGCTTCTTGAAGGGAAAGATGTAACTCTGTGAGATGATTAACAGAACACAGAGCAGTTTCTCAGAAAGCTTCTTTACAGTTTTGAACGGAAGATATTTCCTTTTTCACCGTAGCCATCTATGGGCTGAAAAATATCCCTTTGCCAATTCCACAAGAACAGCCTTAGCCAAAGGCTTCTAGAAGGGAAAGATGTAACTCTGTGAGATGAATTAACAGAACACAGAGCAGTTTCTCAGAAAGCTTCTTTCCAGTTTTGAACGGAAGATATTTCCTTTTTCACCGTAGCCCTCTACGGGCTTCCAAATATCCCTTTTTCCAATTCCACAAGAACAGCCTTAGCGAAAGGCTTCTTGAAGGGAAAGATGTAACCCTTTGAGATGAATCAACAGAACACAGAGCAGTTTCTCAGAAAGTTTCTTTCCAGTTTTGAACCGAAGATATTACCTTTTTCACCATAGCCCTCTATGTGCTTCCAAATATCCCTTTGCCAATTCCACAAGGACAGCCTTAGCGAAAGGCTTCTTGAAGGGAAAGATGTAACCCTTTGAGATGAATTAACAGAACACAGAGCAGTTTCTAAGAAAGCTTCTTTCCTGTTTTGAACGGAAGATATTTCCATTTTCACCATAGCCCTCTATGGGCTTCCAAATATCCCTTTGCCAATTCCACAAGAACGGCCTTAGCGAAAGGCTTCTTGGAGGGAAAGATGTAACTCCGTGAGATGAATTAACAGAACACAGAGCAGTTTCTCAGAAAGCTTCTTTCCAGTTTTGAATGGAAGATATTTCCTTTTTCACCATAGCCCTCTATGGGCTTCCAAATATCCCTTTGACAGTTCCACAAGAACGGCCTTAGCGAAAGGCTTCTTGAAGGGAAAGATGTAACTCTGTGAGATGAATTAACAGAACACAGAGCAGTTTCTCAGAATGCTTCTTTCCAGTTTTGAACGGAAGATACTTGCTTTTTCTCCATAGTCTTCTATGGGCTTCCAAATACCCTTTGCCAATTCCACAAGAACGGCCTTAGCGAAAGGCTTCTTGAAGGGAAAAATGTAACTCTGTGAGATGAATTAACAGAACACAGAGCAGTTTCTCAGAAAGCTTCTTTCCAGTTTTGAACGGAAGATATTTCCTTTTTCACCGTAGCCCTCTATGGGCTTCCAAATATCCCTTTGGCAATTCCACAAGAACAGCCTTAGCGAAAGGCTTCTTGAAGGGAAAGATGTAACTCTTTGAGATGAATTAACAGAACACAGAGCAGTTTCTCAGAAAGCTTCTTTCCAGTTTTGAACGGAAGATATTTCCTTTTTCACCGTAGCCCTCTATGGGCTTCCAAATATCCCTTTGGCAATTCCACAAGAACAGCCTTAGCGAAAGGCTTCTTGAAGGGAAAGATGTAACTCTGTGAGATGAATTAACAGAACACAGAGCAGTTTCCCAGAAAGATTCTTTCCTGTTTTGAACGGAAGATATTTCCATTTTCACCATAGCCCTCTATGGGCTTCCAAATATCCCTTTGCCAATTCCACAAGAACGGCCTTAGCGAAAGGCTTCTTGAAGGGAAAGATGTAACTCTGTTAGATGAATTAACAGAACACAGAGCAGTTTCTCAAAAAGATTCTTTCCAGTTTTGAACGGAAGATATTTCCTTTTTCACCATAGCCCTCTATGGGCTTCCAAATATCCCTTTGCCAATTCCACAAGAACAGCCTTAGCGAAAGGCTTCTTGAAAGGAAAGATGTAACTCTCTGAGATGAATTAACAGAACACAGAGCAGTTTCTGAGAAAGCTTCTTTCCAGTTAAGAACTTAAGATGTTTCCTTTTTCACCATAGCCCTCTATGTTCTTCCAAATATCCCTTTGCCAATTCCACAAGAACAGCCTTAGCGAAAGGCTTCTTGAAGGGAAAGATGTAACTCTGTGAGATGAATTAACAGAACACAGAGCAGGTTCTCAGAAAGCTTGTTTCCAGTTTTGAACGGAAGATATTTCCTTTTTCACCATAGCCCTGTATGGGCTTCCAAATATCCGTTTGTCAATTCCACAAGAACAGCCTTAGCGAAAGGCTTCTTAAAGGGAAAGATGTAACTCTGTGCGATGAATTAACAGAACACTGAGCAGTTTCTCAGAAAGCTTCTTTCCAGTTTTGAACGGAAGATATTTCCTTTTTCACCGTAGCCCTCTATGGGCTTCCAAATATCCCTTTGCCAATTCCACAAGAACAGCCTTAGCGAAAGGCTTCTTGAAGGGAAAGATGTAACTCTGTGAGATGAATTAACAGAACACAGAGCAGTTTCCCAGAAAGCTACTTTCCTGTTTTGAACGGAAGACATTTCCATTTTCACCATAGCCCTCTATGGGCTTCCAAATATCCCTTTTCCAATTCCACAAGAACGGCCTTAGCGAAAGGCTTGTTGAAGGGAAAGATGTAACTCTGTGAGATGAATTAACAGAACACAGAGCAGTTTCTCAGAAAGCTTCTTTCCAGTTAAGAACTTAAGATATTTCCTTTTTCACCATAGCCCTCTATGGGCTTCCAAATATCCCTTTGCCAATTCCACAAGAACAGCCTTAGTGAAAGGCTTCTTGAAGGGAAAGATGTAACTCTGTGAGATGAATTAACAGAACACAGAGCAGTTTCTCAGAAAGCTTCTTTCCTGTTTTAAACGGAAGATATTTCCTTTTTCACCGTAGTCCTCTGTGGGCTTCCAAATATCCCTTTGCCAATTCCACAAGTACAGCCATAGCGAAAGGCTTCTTGAAGGGAAAGATGTAACTCTGTGAGATGAATTAACAGAACACAGAGCAGTTTCTCAGAAAGCTTCTTTCGAGTTTTGAACGGAAGATATTTCCTTTTTCACCGTAGCCCTCTATGGGCTTCCAAATATCCCTTTGGCAATTCCACAAGAACAACCTTAGCGAAAGGCTTCTTGAAGGGAATGATGTAACTCTGTGAGATGAATTAACAGAACACAGAGCAGTTTCCCAGAAAGCTTCTTTCCTGTTTTGAACGGAAGATATTTCCATTTTCACCATAGGCCTCTATGGGCTTCCAAATATCCCTTTGCCAATTCCACAAGAACGGCCTTAGCGAAAGGCTTCTTGAAGGGAAAGATGTAACTCTGTGAGATGAATTAACAGAACACAGAGCAGTTTCTCAAAAAGATTCTTTCCAGTTTTGAACGGAAGATATTTCCTTTTTCACCATAGCCCTCTATGGGCTTCCAAATATCCCTTTGCCAATTCCACAAGAACAGCCTTAGCGAAAGGCTTCTTGAAGGGAAAGATGTAACTCTGTGAGATGAATTAACAGAACACAGAGCAGTTTCTGAGAAAGCTTCTTTCCACTTAAGAACTTAAGATGTTTCCTTTTTCACCATAGCCCTCTATGGGCTTCCAAATATCCCTCTGCCAATTCCACAAGGACAGCCTTAGCGAAAGGCTTCTTGAAGGGAAAGATGTAACTCTGTGAGATGAATTAACAGAACACAGAGCAGGTTCTCAGAAAGCTTGTTTCCAGTTTTGAACGGAAGATATTTCCTTTTTCACCATAGCCCTGTATGCGCTTCCAAATATCCGTTTGCCAATTCCACAAGAACAGCCTTAGCGAAAGGCTTCTTAAAGGGAAAGATGTAATTCTGTGCGATGAATTAACAGAACACAGAGCAGTTTCTCAGAAAGCTTCTTTCCAGTTTTGAACGGAAGATATTTCCTTTTTCACCGTAGCCCTCTATGGGCTTCCAAATATCCCTTTGCCAATTCCACAAGAACAGCCTTAGCGAAAGGCTTCTTGAAGGGAAAGATGTAACTCTGTGAGATGAATTAACAGAACACAGAGCAGTTTCCCAGAAAGCTACTTTCCTGTTAAGAACTTAAGATATTTCCTTTTTCACCATAGCCCTCTATGGGCTTCCAAATATCCCTTTGCCAATTCCACAAGAACAGCCTTAGCGAAAGGCTTCTTGAAGGGAAAGATGTAACTCTGTGAGATGAATTAACAGAACACAGAGCAGTTTCTCAGAAAGCTTCTTTCCTGTTTTAAACGGAAGATATTTCCTTTTTCACCGTAGTCCTCTGTGGGCTTCCAAATATCCCTTTGCCAATTCCACAAGAACAGCCTTAGCGAAAGGCTTCTTGAAGGGAAAGATGTAACTCTGTGAGATGAATTAACAGAACACAGAGCAGTTTCTCAGAAAGCTTCTTTCGAGTTTTGAACGGAAGATATTTCCTTTTTCACCGTAGCCCTCTATGGGCTTCCAAATATCCCTTTGGCAATTCCAGAAGAACAGCCTTAGCGAAAGGCTTCTTGAAGGGAAAGATGTAACTCTGTGAGATGAATTAACAGAACACAGAGCCATTTCCCAGAAAGCTTCTTTCCTGTTTTGAACGGAAGATATTTCCATTTTCACCATAGCCCTCTATGGGCTTCCAAATATCCCTTTGCCAATTCCACAAGAACGGCCTTAGCGAAAGGCTTCTTGAAGGGAAAGATGTAACTCTGTGAGATGAATTAACGGAACACAGAGCAGTTTCTCAAAAAGATTCTTTCCAGTTTTGAACGGAAGATATTTCCTTTTTCACCATAGCCCTCTATGGGCTTCCAAATATCCCTTTGCCAATTCCACAAGAACAGCCTTAGCGAAAGGCTTCTTGAAGGGAAAGATGTAACTCTCTGAGATGAATTAACAGAACACAGAGCAGTTTCTCAGAAAGCTTCTTTCCAGTTAAGAACTTAAGATGTTTCCTTTTTCACCATAGCCCTCTATGGGCTTCGAAATATCCCTTTGCCAATTCCACAAGAACAGCCTTAGCGAAAGGCTTCTTGAAGGGAAAGATGTAACTCTGTGAGATGAATTAACAGAACACAGAGCAGTTTCTCAGAAAGCTTGTTTCCAGTTTTGAACGGAAGATATTTCCTTTTTTACCATAGCCCTGTATGGGCTTCCAAATATCCGTTTGCCAATTCCACAAGAACAGCCTTAGCGAAAGGCTTCTTAAAGGGAAAGGTGTAACTCTGTGCGATGAATTAACAGAACACAGAGCAGTTTCTCAGAAAGCTTCTTTCCAGTTTTGAACGGAAGATATTTCCTTTTTCACCGTAGCCCTCTATGGGCTTCCAAATATCCCTTTGCCAATTCCACAAGAACAGCCTTAGCGAAAGGCTTCTTGAAGGGAAAGATGTAACTCTGTGAGATGAATTAACAGAACACAGAGCAGTTTCCCAGAAAGCTACTTTCCTGTTTTGAACGGAAGACATTTCCATTTTCACCATAGCCCTCTATGGGCTTCCAAATATCCCTTTTTCCTATTCCACAAGAACAGCCTTAGTGAAAGGCTTCTTGAAGGGAAAGATGTAACTCTGTGAGATGAATTAACAGAACACAGAGAAGTTTCTCAGAAAGCTTCTTTCCAGTTTTGAACGGAAGATATATCCTTTTACACCATAGCCCTCCATGGGCTTCCAAATATCCCTTTGCCAATTCCACAAGAACAGCCTTAGCGAAAGGCTTCTTGAAGGGAAAGATGTAACTCTGTGAGATGAATTAACAGAACACAGAGCAGTTTCTCAGAAAGCTTCTTTCCTGTTTTGAACGGAAGATATTTCCATTTTCACCATAGCCCTCTATGGGCTTCCAAATATCCCTTTGGCAATTCCACAAGAACAGCCTTAGCGAAAGGCTTCTTGAAGGGAAAGATGTAACTCTGTGAGATGAATTAACAGAACACAGAGCAGTTTCCCAGAAAGCTTCTTTCCTGTTTTGAACGGAAGATATTTCCATTTTCACCATAGCCCTCTATGGGCTTCCAAATATCCCTTTGCCAATTCCACAAGAACAGCCTTAGCGAAAGGCTTCTTGAAGGGAAAGATGTAACTCTCTGAGATGAATTAACAGAACACAGAGCAGTTTCTGAGAAAGCTTCTTTCCAGTTAAGAACTTAAGATGTTTCCTTTTTCACCATAGCCCTCTATGGGCTTCCAAATATCTCTTTGCCAATTCCACAAGAACGGCCTTAGCGAAAGGCTTCTTGAAGGGAAAGATGTAACTCTGTGAGATGAATTAACAGAACACAGAGCAGTTTCTCAAAAAGATTCTTTCCAGTTTTGAACGGAAGATATTTCCTTTTTCACCATAGCCCTCTATGGGCTTCCAAATATCCCTTTGCCAATTCCACAAGAACAGCCTTAGCGAAAGGCTTCTTGAAGGGAAAGATGTAACTCTCTGAGATGAATTAACAGAACACAGAGCAGTTTCTGAGAAAGCTTCTTTCCAGTTAAGAACTTAAGATGTTTCCTTTTTCACCATAGCCCTCTATGGGCTTCGAAATATCCCTTTGCCAATTCCACAAGAACAGCCTTAGCGAAAGGCTTCTTGAAGGGAAAGATGTAACTCTGTGAGATGAATTAACAGAACACAGAGCAGTTTCTCAGAAAGCTTGTTTCCAGTTTTGAACGGAAGATATTTCCTTTTTCACCATAGCCCTGTATGGGCTTCCAAATATCCGTTTGCCAATTCCACAAGAACAGCCTTAGCCAAAGGCTTCTTAAAGGGAAAGATGTAACTCTGTGCGATGAATTACCAGAACACAGAGCAGTTTCTCAGACAGCTTCTTTCCAGTTTTGAACGGAAGATATTTCCTTTTTCACCGTAGCCCTCTATGGGCTTCCAAATATCCCTTTGCCAATTCCACAAGAACAGCCTTAGCGAAAGGCTTCTTGAAGGGAAAGATGTAACTCTGTGAGATGAATTAACAGAACACAGAGCAGTTTCCCAGAAAGCTACTTTCCTGTTTTGAACGGAAGACATTTCCATTTTCACCATAGCCCTCTATGGGCTTCCAAATATCCCTTTTTCCTATTCCACAAGAACAGCCTTAGTGAAAGGCTTCTTGAAGGGAAAGATGTAACTCTGTGAGATGAATTAACAGAACACAGAGAAGTTTCTCAGAAAGCTTCTTTCCAGTTTTGAACGGAAGATATATCCTTTTACACCATAGCCCTCCATGGGCTTCCAAATATCCCTTTGCCAATTCCACAAGAACAGCCTTAGCGAAAGGCTTCTTGAAGGGAAAGATGTAACTCTGTGAGATGAATTAACAGAACACAGAGCAGTTTCTCAGAAAACTTCTTTCCAGTTTTCAACGGAAGATATTTCCTTTTTCACCGTAGCCCTCTATGGGCTTCCAAATATCCCTTTGGCAATTCCACAAGAACAGCCTTAGCGAAAGGCTTCTTGAAGGGAAAGATGTAACTCTGTGAGATGAATTAACAGAACACAGAGCAGTTTCCCAGAAAGCTTCTTTCCTGTTTTGAACGGAAGATATTTCCATTTTCACCATAGCCCTCTATGGGCTTCCAAATATCCCTTTGCCAATCCCACAAGAACGGCCTTAGCGAAAGGCTTCTTGAAGGGAAAGATGTAACTCTGTGAGATGAATTAACAGAACACAGAGCAGTTTCTCAAAAAGATTCTTTCCAGTTTTGAACGGAAGATATTTCCTTTTTCACCATAGCCCTCTATGGGCTTCCAAATATCCCTTTGCCAATTCCACAAGAACAGCCTTAGCGAAAGGCTTCTTGAAGGGAAAGATGTAACTCTGTGAGATGAATTAACAGAACACAGAGCAGGTTCTCAGAAAGCTGGTTTCCAGTTTTGAACGGAAGATATTTCCTTTTTCACCATAGCCCTGTTTGGGCTTCCAAATATCCGTTTGCCAATTCCACAAGAACAGCCTTAGCGAAAGGCTTCTTAAAGGGAAAGATGTAACTCTGTGCGATGAATTAACAGAACACAGAGCAGTTTCTCAGAAAGCTTCTTTCCAGTTTTGAACGGAAGATATTTCCTTTTTCACCGTAGCCCTCTATGGGCTTCCAAATATCCCTTTGCCAATTCCACAAGAACAGCCTTAGCGAAAGGCTTCTTGAAGGGAAAGATGTAACTCTGTGAGATGAATTAACAGAACACAGAGCAGTTTCCCAGAAAGCTACTTTCCTGTTTTGAACGGAAGACATTTCCATTTTCACCATAGCCCTCTTTGGGCTTCCAAATATCCCTTTTCCAATTCCACAAGAACGGCCTTAGCGAAAGGCTTGTTGAAGCGAAAGATGTAACTCTGTGAGATGAATTAACAGAACACAGAGCAGTTTCTCAGAAAGCTTCTTTCCAGTTAAGAACTTAAGATATTTCCTTTTTCTCCATAGCCCTCTATGGGCTTCCAAATATCCCTTTGCCAATTCCACAAGAACAGCCTTAGCGAAAGGCTTCTTGAAGGGAAAGATGTAACTCTGTGAGATGAATTAACAGAACACAGAGCAGTTTCTCAGAAAGCTTCTTTCCTGTTTTAAACGGAAGATATTTCCTTTTTCACCGTAGTCCTCTGTGGGCTTCCAAATATCCCTTTGCCAATTCCACAAGAACAGCCATAGCGAAAGGCTTCTTGAAGGGAAAGATGTAACTCTGTGAGATGAATTAACAGAACACAGAGCAGTTTCTCAGAAAGCTTCTTTCGAGTTTTGAACGGAAGATATTTCCTTTTTCACCGTAGCCCTCTATGGGCTTCCAAATATCCCTTTGGCAATTCCACAAGAACAGCCTTAGCGAAAGGCTTCTTGAAGGGAAAGATGTAACTCTGTGAGATGAATTAACAGAACACAGAGCAGTTTCCCAGAAAGCTTCTTTCCTGTTTTGAACGGAAGATATTTCCATTTTCACCATAGCCCTCTATGGGCTTCCAAATATCCCTTTGCCAATTCCACAAGAACGGCCTTAGCGAAAGGCTTCTTGAAGGGAAAGATGTAACTCTGTGAGATGAATTAACAGAACACAGAGCAGTTTCTCAAAAAGCTTCTTTCCAGTTTTGAACGGAAGATATTTCCTTTTTCACCATAGCCCTCTATGGGCTTCCAAATATCCCTTTGCCAATTCCACAAGAACAGCCTTAGCGAAAGGCTTCTTGAAGGGAAAGATGTAACTCTCTGAGATGAATTAACAGAACACAGAGCAGTTTCTGAGAAAGCTTCTTTCTAGTTAAGAACTCAAGATGTTTCCTTTTTCACCATAGCCCTCTATGGGCTTCCAAATATCCCTTTGCCAGTTCCACAAGAACAGCCTTAGCGAAAGGCTTCTTGAAGGGAAAGATGTAACTCTGTGAGATGAATTAACAGAACACAGAGCAGGTTCTCAGAAAGCTTGTTTCCAGTTTTGAACGGAAGATATTTCCTTTTTCACCATAGCCCTGTATGCGCTTCCAAATATCCGTTTGCCAATTCCACAAGAACAGCCTTAGCGAAAGGCTTCTTAAAGGGAAAGATGTAACTCTGTGCGATGAATTAACAGAACACAGAGCAGTTTCTCAGAAAGCTTCTTTCCAGTTTTGAACGGAAGATATTTCCTTTTTCACCGTAGCCCTCTATGGGCTTCCAAATATCCCTTTGCCAATTCCACAAGAACAGCCTTAGCGAAAGGCTTCTTGAAGGGAAAGATGTAACTCTGTGAGATGAATTAACAGAACACAGAGCAGTTTCCCAGAAAGCTACTTTCCTGTTAAGAACTTAAGATATTTCCTTTTTCACCATAGCCCTCTATGGGCTTCCAAATATCCCTTTGCCAATTCCACAAGAACAGCCTTAGCGAAAGGCTTCTTGAAGGGAAAGATGTAACTCTGTGAGATGAATTAACAGAACACAGAGCAGTTTCTCAGAAAGCTTCTTTCCTGTTTTAAACGGAAGATATTTCCTTTTTCACCGTAGTCCTCTGTGGGCTTCCAAATATCCCTTTGCCAATTCCACAAGAACAGCCATAGCGAAAGGCTTCTTGAAGGGAAAGATGTAACTCTGTGAGATGAATTAACAGAACACAGAGCAGTTTCTCAAAAAGATTCTTTCCAGTTTTGAACGGAAGATATTTCCTTTTTCACCATAGCCCTCTATGGGCTTCCAAATATCCCTTTGCCAATTCCACAAGAACAGCCTTAGCGAAAGGCTTCTTGAAGGGAAAGATGTAACTCTCTGAGATGAATTAACAGAACACAGAGCAGTTTCTGAGAAAGCTTCTTTCCAGTTAAGAACTTAAGATGTTTCCTTTTTCACCATAGCCCTCTATGGGCTTCCAAATATCCCTTTGCCAATTCCACAAGAACGGCCTTAGCGAAAGGCTTCTTGAAGGGAAAGATGTAACTCTGTGAGATGAATTAACAGAACACAGAGCAGTTTCTCAGAAAGCTTGTTTCCAGTTTTGAACGGAAGATATTTCCTTTTTCACCATAGCCCTGTATGGGCTTCCAAATATCCGTTTGCCAATTCCACAAGAACAGCCTTATCCAAAGGCTTCTTAAAGGGAAAGATGTAACTCTGTGCGATGAATTACCAGAACACAGAGCAGTTTCTCAGACAGCTTCTTTCCAGTTTTGAACGGAAGATATTTCCTTTTTCACCGTAGCCCTCTATGGGCTTCCAAATATCCCTTTGCCAATTCCACAAGAACAGCCTTAGCGAAAGGCTTCTTGAAGGGAAAGATGTAACTCTGTGAGATGAATTAACAGAACACAGAGCAGTTTCCCAGAAAGCTACTTTCCTGTTTTGAACGGAAGACATTTCCATTTTCACCATAGCCCTCTATGGGCTTCCAAATATCCCTTTTTCCTATTCCACAAGAACAGCCTTAGTGAAAGGCTTCTTGAAGGGAAAGATGTAACTCTGTGAGATGAATTAACAGAACACAGAGAAGTTTCTCAGAAAGCTTCTTTCCGGTTTTGAACGGAAGATATATCCTTTTACACCATAGCCCTCCATGGGCTTCCAAATATCCCTTTGCCAATTCCACAAGAACAGCCTTAGCGAAAGGCTTCTTGAAGGGAAAGATGTAACTCTGTGAGATGAATTAACAGAACACAGAGCAGTTTCTCAGAAAACTTCTTTCCAGTTTTCAACGGAAGATATTTCCTTTTTCACCGTAGCCCTCTATGGGCTTCCAAATATCCCTTTGGCAATTCCACAAGAACAGCCTTAGCGAAAGGCTTCTTGAAGGGAAAGATGTAACTCTGTGAGATGAATTAACAGAACACAGAGCAGTTTCCCAGAAAGCTTCTTTCCTGTTTTGAACGGAAGATATTTCCATTTTCACCATAGCCCTCTATCGGCTTCCAAATATCCCTTTGCCAATTCCACAAGAACGGCCTTAGCGAAAGGCTTCTTGAAGGGAAAGATGTAACTCTGTGAGATGAATTAACAGAACACAGAGCAGTTTCTCAAAAAGATTCTTTCCAGTTTTGAACGGAAGATATTTCCTTTTTCACCATAGCCCTCTATGGGCTTCCAAATATCCCTTTGCCAATTCCACAAGAACAGCCTTAGCGAAAGGCTTCTTGAAGGGAAAGATGTAACTCTGTGAGATGAATTAACAGAACACAGAGCAGGTTCTCAGAAAGCTTGTTTCCAGTTTTGAACGGAAGATATTTCCTTTTTCACCATAGCCCTGTATGGGCTTCCAAATATCCGTTTGCCAATTCCACAAGAACAGCCTTAGCGAAAGGCTTCTTAAAGGGAAAGATGTAACTCTGTGCGATGAATTAACAGAACACAGAGCAGTTTCTCAGAAAGCTTCTTTCCAGTTTTGAACGGAAGATATTTCCTTTTTCACCGTAGCCCTCTATGGGCTTCCAAATATCCCTTTGCCAATTCCACAAGAACAGCCTTAGCGAAAGGCTTCTTGAAGGGAAAGATGTAACTCTGTGAGATGAATTAACAGAACACAGAGCAGTTTCCCAGAAAGCTACTTTCCTGTTTTGAACGGAAGACATTTCCATTTTCACCATAGCCCTCTATGGGCTTCCAAATATCCCTTTTCCAATTCCACAAGAACGGCCTTAGCGAAAGGCTTGTTGAAGCGAAAGATGTAACTCTGTGAGATGAATTAACAGAACACAGAGCAGTTTCTCAGAAAGCTTCTTTCCAGTTAAGAACTTAAGATATTTCCTTTTTCACCATAGCCCTCTATGGGCTTCCAAATATCCCTTTGCCAATTCCACAAGAACAGCCTTAGCGAAAGGCTTCTTGAAGGGAAAGATGTAACTCTGTGAGATGAATTAACAGAACACAGAGCAGTTTCTCAGAAAGCTTCTTTCCTGTTTTAAACGGAAGATATTTCCTTTTTCACCGTAGTCCTCTGTGGGCTTCCAAATATCCCTTTGCCAATTCCACAAGAACAGCCATAGCGAAAGGCTTCTTGAAGGGAAAGATGTAACTCTGTGAGATGAATTAACAGAACACAGAGCAGTTTCTCAGAAAGCTTCTTTCGAGTTTTGAACGGAAGATATTTCCTTTTTCACCGTAGCCCTCTATGGGCTTCCAAATATCCCTTTGGCAATTCCACAAGAACAGCCTTAGCGAAAGGCTTCTTGAAGGGAAAGATGTAACTCTGTGAGATGAATTAACAGAACACAGAGCAGTTTCCCAGAAAGCTTCTTTCCTGTTTTGAACGGAAGATATTTCCATTTTCACCATAGCCCTCTATGGGCTTCCAAATATCCCTTTGCCAATTCCACAAGAACGGCCTTAGCGAAAGGCTTCTTGAAGGGAAAGATGTAACTCTGTGAGATGAATTAACAGAACACAGAGCAGTTTCTCAAAAAGCTTCTTTCCAGTTTTGAACGGAAGATATTTCCTTTTTCACCATAGCCCTCTATGGGCTTCCAAATATCCCTTTGCCAATTCCACAAGAACAGCCTTAGCGAAAGGCTTCTTGAAGGGAAAGATGTAACTCTCTGAGATGAATTAACAGAACACAGAGCAGTTTCTGAGAAAGCTTCTTTCCAGTTAAGAACTCAAGATATTTCCTTTTTCACCGTAGCCCTCTATGGGCTTCCAAATATCCCTTTGCCAATTCCACAAGAACAGCCGTAGCGAAAGGCTTCTTGAAGGGAAAGATGTAACTCTGTGAGATGAATTAACAGAACACAGAGCAGTTTCCCAGAAAGCTACTTTCCTGTTAAGAACTTAAGATATTTCCTTTTTCACCATAGCCCTCTATGGGCTTCCAAATATCCCTTTGCCAATTCCACAAGAACAGCCTTAGCGAAAGGCTTCTTGAAGGGAAAGATGTAACTCTGTGAGATGAATTAACAGAACACAGAGCAGTTTCTCAGAAAGCTTCTTTCCTGTTTTAAACGGAAGATATTTCCTTTTTCACCGTAGTCCTCTGTGGGCTTCCAAATATCCCTTTGCCAATTCCACAAGAACAGCCTTAGCGAAAGGCTTCTTGAAGGGAAAGATGTAACTCTGTGAGATGAATTAACAGAACACAGAGCAGTTTCTCAGAAAGCTTCTTTCGAGTTTTGAACGGAAGATATTTCCTTTTTCACCATAGCCCTCTATGGGCTTCCAAATATCCCTTTGGCAATTCCAGAAGAACAGCCTTAGCGAAAGGCTTCTTGAAGGGAAAGATGTAACTCTGTGAGATGAATTAACAGAACACAGAGCCGTTTCCCAGAAAGCTTCTTTCCTGTTTTGAACGGAAGATATTTCCATTTTCACCATAGCCCTCTATGCGCTTCCAAATATCCCTTTGCCAATTCCACAAGAACGGCCTTAGCGAAAGGCTTCTTGAAGGGAAAGATGTAACTCTGTGAGATGAATTAACAGAACACAGAGCAGTTTCTCAAAAAGATTCTTTCCAGTTTTGAACGGAAGATATTTCCTTTTTCACCATAGCCCTCTATGGGCTTCCAAATACCCTTTGCCAATTCCACAAGAACGGCCTTAGCGAAAGGCTTCTTGAAGGGAAAAATGTAACTCTGTGAGATGAATTAACAGAACACAGAGCAGTTTCTCAGAAAGCTTCTTTCCAGTTTTGAACGGAAGATATTTCCTTTTTCACCATAGCCCTCTATGGGCTTCCAAATATCCCTTTGCCAATTCCACAAGAACAGCCTTAGCGAAAGGCTTCTTGAAGGGAAAGATGTAGCTCTCTGAGATGAATTAACAGAACACAGAGCAGTTTCTGAGAAAGCTTCTTTCCAGTTAAGAACTTAAGATGTTTCCTTTTTCACCATAGCCCTCTATGGGCTTCCAAATATCCTTGTGCCAATTCCACAAGAACAGCTATAGCGAAAGGCTTCTTGAAGGGAAAGATGTAACTCTGTGAGATGAATTAACAGAACACAGAGCAGTTTCTCAGAAAGCTTGTTTCCAGTTTTGAAAGGAAGATATTTCCTTTTTCACCGTAGTCCTCTATGGGCTTCCAAATATCCCTTTGCCAATTCCACAAGAACAGCCTTAGCGAAAGGCTTTTTGAAGGGAAAGATGTAACTCTGTGAGATGAATTAATAGAACACAGAGCAGTTTCTCAGAAAGCTTCTTTCCAGTTTTGAACGGAAGATATTTCCTTTTTCACCATAGCCCTCTATGGGCTTCCAAATATCCCTTTTTCCAATTCCACAAGAACAGCCTTAGCGAAAGGCTTCTTGAAGGGAAAGATGTAACTCTGTGAGATGAATTAACAGAACACAGAGCAGTTTCTCAGAAAGCTTCTTTCCAGTTTTGAACGGAAGATATATCCTTTTTCACCATAGCCCTCCATGGGCTTCCAAATATCCCTTTGCCAATTCCACAAGAACAGCCTTAGCGAAAGGCTTCTTGAAGGGAAAGATGTAACTCTGTGAGATGAATTAACAGAACACAGAGCAGTTTCTCAGAAAGCTTCTTTCCTGTTTTGAACGGAAGATATTTCTTTTTTCACCATAGCCCTCTATGGGCTTCCAAATATCCCTTTGCCAATTCCACAAGAACGGCCTTAGCGAAAGGCTTCTTGAAGGGAAAGATGTAACTCTGTGAGATGAATTAACAGAACACAGAGCAGTTTCTCAGAAAGATTCTTTCCAGTTTTGAACGGAAGATATTTCCTTTTTCACCAAAGCCCTCTATGGGCTTCCAAATATCCCTTTGACAATTCCACAAGAACGGCCTTAGCGAAAGGCTTCTTGAAGGGAAAGATGTAACTCTGTGAGATGAATTAACAGAACACAGAGCAGTTTCTCAGAATGCTTCTTTCCAGTTTTGAACGGAAGATACTTGCTTTTTCTCCATAGTCCTCTATGGGCTTCCAAATATCCCTTTGCCAATTCCACAAGAACAGCCTTAGCGAAAGGCTTCTTGAAGGGAAAGATGTAACTCTGTGAGATGAATTAACAGAACACAGAGCAGTTTCTCAGAAAGCTTCTTTCCAGTTTTGAACGGAAGTTATTTCCTTTTTCAAAATAGCCCCCTATGGGCTTCCAAATATCCCTTTGCCAATTCCACAAGAACAGCCTTAGCGAAAGGCTTCTTGAAGGGAAAGATGTAACTCTGTGAGATGAATTAACAGAACACAGAGCAGTTTCTCAGAAAGCTTCTTTCCAGTTTTGAACGGTAGATATTTCCTTTTTCACCATAGCCCTCTATGGGCTTCCAAATATCCCTTTTCCAATTCCACAAGAACAGCCTTAGCGAAAGGCTTCTTGAAGGGAAAGATGTAACTCTCTGAGATGAATTAACAGAACACAGAGCAGTTTCTGAGAAGGCTTCTTTCCAGTTAAGAACTTAAGATGTTTCCTTTTTCACCATAGCCCTCTATGGGCTTCCAAATATCCCTTTGCCAATTCCACAAGAACGGCCTTAGCGAAAGGCTTCTTGAAGGCAAGATGTAACTCTGTGAGATGAATTAACAGAACACAGAGCAGTTTCTCAGAAAGATTCTTTCCAGTTTTGAACGGAAGATATTTCCTTTTTCACCATAGCCCTCTATGGGCTTCCAAATATCCCTTTGACAATTCCACAAGAACGGCCTTAGCGAAAGGCTTCTTGAAGGGAAAGATGTAACTCTGTGAGATGAATTAACAGAACACAGAGCAGTTTCTCAGAATGCTTCCTTCCAGTTTTGAACGGAAGATACTTGCATTTTCTCCATAGTCCTCTATGGGCTTCCAAATATCCCTTTGCCAATTCCACAAGAACAGCCTTAGCGAAAGGCTTCTTGAAGGGAAAGATGTAACTCTGTGAGATGAATTAACAGAACACAGAGCAGTTTCTCAGAAAGCTTCTTTCCAGTTTTGAACGGAAGTTATTTCCTTTTTCAAAATAGCCCCCTATGGGCTTCCAAATATCCCTTTGCCAATTCCACAAGAACAGCCTTAGCGAAAGGCTTCTTGAAGGGAACGATGTAACTCTGTGAGATGAATTAACAGAACACAGAGCAGTTTCTCAGAAAGCTTCTTTCCAGTTTTGAACGGTAGATATTTCCTTTTTCACCATAGCCCTCTATGGGCTTCCAAATATCCCTTTTCCAATTCCACAAGAACAGCCTTAGCGAAAGGCTTCTTGAAGGGAAAGATGTAACTCTGTGAGATGAATTAACAGAACACAGAGCAGTTTCTGAGAAGGCTTCTTTCCAGTTAAGAACTTAAGATGTTTCCTTTTTCACCATAGCCCTCTATGGGCTTCCAAATATCCCTTTGCCAATTCCACAAGAACGGCCTTAGCGAAAGGCTTCTTGAAGGCAAGATGTAACTCTGTGAGATGAATTAACAGAACACAGAGCAGTTTCTCAGAAAGATTCTTTCCAGTTTTGAACGGAAGATATTTCCTTTTTCACCATAGCCCTCTATGGGCTTCCAAATATCCCTTTGACAATTCCACAAGAACAGCCTTAGCGAAAGGCTTCTTGAAGGGAAAGATGTAACTCTCTGAGATGAATTAACAGAACACAGAGCAGTTTCTGAGAAGGCTTCTTTCCAGTTAAGAACTTAAGATGTTTCCTTTTTCACCATAGCCCTCTATGGGCTTCCAAATATCCCTTTGCCAATTCCACAAGAACGGCCTTAGCGAAAGGCTTCTTGAAGGCAAGATGTAACTCTGTGAGATGAATTAACAGAACACAGAGCAGTTTCTCAGAAAGATTCTTTCCAGTTTTGAACGGAAGATATTTCCTTTTTCACCATAGCCCTCTATGGGCTTCCAAATATCCCTTTGACAATTCCACAAGAACGGCCTTAGCGAAAGGCTTCTTGAAGGGAAAGATGTAACTCTGTGAGATGAATTAACAGAACACAGAGCAGTTTCTCAGAATGCTTCCTTCCAGTTTTGAACGGAAGATACTTGCATTTTCTCCATAGTCCTCTATGGGCTTCCAAATATCCCTTTGCCAATTCCACAAGAACAGCCTTAGCGAAAGGCTTCTTGAAGGGAAAGATGTAACTCTGTGAGATGAATTAACAGAACACAGAGCAGTTTCTCAGAAAGCTTCTTTCCAGTTTTGAACGGAAGTTATTTCCTTTTTCAAAATAGCCCCCTATGGGCTTCCAAATATCGCTTTGCCAATTCCACAAGAACAGCCTTAGCGAAAGGCTTCTTGAAGGGAAAGATGTAACTCTGTGAGATGAATTAACAGAACACAGAGCAGTTTCTCAGAAAGCTTCTTTCCAGTTTTGAACGGTAGATATTTCCTTTTTCACCATAGCCCTCTATGGGCTTCCAAATATCCCTTTTCCAATTCCACAAGAACAGCCTTAGCGAAAGGCTTCTTGAAGGGAAAGATGTAACTCTCTGAGATGAATTAACAGAACACAGAGCAGATTCTGAGAAGGCTTCTTTCCAGTTAAGAACTTAAGATGTTTCCTTTTTCACCATAGCCCTCTATGGGCTTCCAAATATCCCTTTGCCAATTCCACAAGAACGGCCTTAGCGAAAGGCTTCTTGAAGGCAAGATGTAACTCTGTGAGATGAATTAACAGAACACAGAGCAGTTTCTCAGAAAGATTCTTTCCTGTTTTGAACGGAATATATTTCCTTTTTCACCATAGCCCTCTATGGGCTTCCAAATATCCCTTTGCCAATTCCACAAGAACGGCCTTAGCGAAAGGCTTCTTGGAGGGAAAGATGTAACTCTGTGAGATGAATTAACAGAACACAGAGCAGTTTCTCAGAATGCTTCTTTCCAGTTTTGAACGGAAGATACTTGCTTTTTCTCCATAGATCTCTATGGGCTTCCAAATATCCCTTTGTCAATTCCACAAGAACAGCCATAGCGAAAGGCTTCTTGAAGGGAAAGATGTAACTCTGTGAGATGAATTAACAGAACACAGAGCAGTTTCTCAGAAAGCTTGTTTCCAGTTCTGAACGGAAGATATTTCCTTTTTCACCGTAGTCCTCTATGGGCTTCCAAATATCCCTTTGCCAATTCCACAAGAACAGCCTTAGCGAAAGGCTTCTTGAAGGGAAAGATGTAACTCTGTGAGATGAATTAACAGAACACAGAGCAGTTTCTCAGAAAGCTTCTTTCCAGTTTTGAACGGAAGATATTTCCTTTTTCACCATTGCCCTCTATGGGCTTCCAAATATCCCTTTTTCCAATTCCACAAGAACAGCCTTAGCGAAAGGCTTCTTGAAGGGAAAGATGTAACTCTGTGAGATGAATTAACAGAACACAGAGCAGTTTCTCAGAAAGCTTCTTTCCAGTTTTGAACGGAAGATATATCCTTTTTCACCATAGCCCTCTATGGGCTTCCAAATATCCCTTTGCCAATTCCACAAGAACAGCCTTAGCGAAAGGCTTCTTGAAGGGAAAGATGTAACTCTGTGAGATGAATTAACAGAACACAGAGCAGTTTCTCAGAAAGCTTCTTCCCAGTTTTGAACGGAAGATATTTCCTTTTTCACCGTAGCCATCTATGGGCTTAAAAATATCCCTTTGCCAATTCCACAAGAACAGCTTTAGCCAAAGGCTTCTTGAAGGGAAAGATGTAACTCTGTGAGATGAATTAACAGAACACAGTCGGGTTCTCAGAAAGCTTCTTTCCAGTTTTGAACGGAAGATATTTACTTTTTCACCATAGCCCTCTATGGGCTTCCAAATATCCCTTTGCCAGTTCCACAAGAACAGCCGTAGCGAAAGGCTTCTTGAAGGGAAAGATGTAACCCTGTGAGATGAATCAACAGAACACAGAGCAGTTTCTCAGAAAGTTTCTTTCCAGTTTTGAACCGAAGATATTTCCTTTTTCACCATATCCCTCTATGGGCTTCCAAATATCCCTTTGCCAATTCCACAAGAACAGCCTTAGCGAAAGGCTTCTTGAAGGGAAAGATGTAACGCTGTGAGATGAATTAACAGAACACAGAGCAGTTTCTAAGAAAGCTTCTTTCCTGTTTTGAACGGAAGGTATTTCCTTTTTCACCATAGCCCTCTATGGGCTTCCAAATATCCCTTTGCCAATTCCACAAGAACGGCCTTAGCGAAAGGCTTCTTGAAGGGAAAGATGTAACTCTGTGAGATGAATTAACAGAACACAGAGCAGTTTCTCAGAAATATTCTTTCCAGTTTTGAACGGAAGATATTTCCTTTTTCACCAAAGCCCTCTATGGGCTTCCAAATATCCCTTTGACAATTCCACAAGAACGGCCTTAGCGAAAGACTTCTTGAAGGGAAAGATGTAACTCTGTGAGATGAATTAACAGAACACAGAGCAGTTTCTCAGAAAGCTTCTTTCCAGTTTTGAACGGAAGTTATTTCCTTTTTCAAAATAGCCCCCTATGGGCTTCCAAATATCCCTTTGACAATTCCACAAGAACGGCCTTAGCGAAAGGCTTCTTGAAGGGAAAGATGTAACTCTGTGAGATGAATTAACAGAACACAGAGCAGTTTCTCAGAATGCTTCTTTCCAGTTTTGAACGGAAGATACTTGCTTTTTCTCCACAGTCTTCTATGGGCTTCCAAATACCCTTTGCCAATTCCACAAGAACGGCCTTAGCGAAAGGCTTCTTGAAGGGAAAAATGTAACTCTGTGAGATGAATTAACAGAACACAGAGCAGTTTCTCAGAAAGCTTCTTTCCAGTTTTGAACGGAAGATATTTCCTTTTTCACCATAGCCCTCTATGGGCTTCCAAATATCCCTTTGCCAATTCCACAAGAATAGCCTTAGCGAAAGGCTTCTTGAAGGGAAAGATGTAACTCTCTGAGATGAATTAACAGAACACAGAGCAGTTTCTGAGAAGGCTTCTTTCCAGTTAAGAACTTAAGATGTTTCCTTTTTCAACATAGCCCTCTATGGGCTTCCAAATATCCCTTTGCCAATTCCACAAGAACGGCCTT
The DNA here is from genome assembly GCF_047675955.1 of Chlorocebus sabaeus. Lineage (NCBI taxonomy): Eukaryota > Metazoa > Chordata > Mammalia > Primates > Cercopithecidae > Chlorocebus > Chlorocebus sabaeus. The sequence goes on along the minus strand of NW_027327246.1, from coordinate 427,294 downwards.
AGCGAAAGGCTTCTTGAAGGCAAGATGTAACTCTGTGAGATGAATTAACAGAACACAGAGCAGTTTCTCAGAAAGATTCTTTCCAGTTTTGAACGGAAGATATTTCCTTTTTCACCATAGCCCTCTATGGGCTTCCAAATATCCCTTTGACAATTCCACAAGAACGGCCTTAGCGAAAGGCTTCTTGAAGGGAAAGATGTAACTCTGTGAGATGAATTAACAGAACACAGAGCAGTTTCTCAGAATGCTTCCTTCCAGTTTTGAACGGAAGATACTTGCATTTTCTCCATAGTCCTCTATGGGCTTCCAAATATCCCTTTGCCAATTCCACAAGAACAGCCTTAGCGAAAGGCTTCTTGAAGGGAAAGATGTAACTCAGTGAGATGAATTAACAGAACACAGAGCAGTTTCTCAGAAAGCTTCCTTCCAGTTTTGAACGGAAGATATTTCCTTTTTCAAAATAGCCCCCTATGGGCTTCCAAATATCCCTTTGCCAATTCCACAAGAACAGCCTTAGCGAAAGGCTTCTTGAAGGGAAAGATGTAACTCTGTGAGATGAATTAACAGAACACAGAGCAGTTTCTCAGAAAGCTTCTTTCCAGTTTTGAACGGTAGATATTTCCTTTTTCACCATAGCCCTCTATGGGCTTCCAAATATCCCTTTGCCAATTCCACAAGAACAGCCTTAGCGAAAGGCTTCTTGAAGGGAAAGATGTAACTCTGTGAGATGAATTAACAGAACACAGAGCAGTTTCCCAGAAATCTTCTTTCCAGTTTTGAACGGAAGATATTTCCTTTTTCACCATAGCCCTCTATGGGCTTCCAAATATCCCTTTGCGAATTCCACAAGAACAGCCTTAGCGAAAGGCTTCTTGAAGGGAAAGATGTAACTCTGTGAGATGAATTAACAGAACACTGAGCAGTTTCCCAGAAAGCTTCTTCCCAGTTTTGAACGGAAGATATTTCCTTTTTCACCATAGCCCTGTATGGGCTTCCAAATACCCCTTTGCCAATTCCACAAGAACAGCCTTAGCGAAAGGCTTCTTGAAGGGAAAGATGTAACTCTGTGAGATGAATTAACAGAACACAGAGCAGTTTCTCAGAAAGGTTCTTTCCAGTTTTGAACGGAAGATATTTCCTTTTTCACCATAGCCCTCTATGGGCTTCCAAATATCCCTTTGCCAATTCCACAAGAACAGCCTTAGCGAAAGGCTTCTTGAAGGGAAAGATGTAACCCTGTGAGATGAATCAACAGAACACAGAGCAGTTTCTCAGAAAGTTTCTTTCCAGTTTTGAACCGAAGATATTTCCTTTTTCACCAAAGCCCTCTATGGGCTTCCAAATATCCCTTTGCCAATTCCACAAGGACAGCCTTAGCGAAAGGCTTCTTGAAGGGAAAGATGTAACCCTGTGAGATGAATTAACAGAACACAGAGCAGTTTGTAAGAAAGCTTCTTTCCTGTTTTGAACGGAAGATATTTCCTTTTTCACCATAGCCCTCTATGGGCTTCCAAATATCCCTTTGCCAATTCCACAAGAACGGCCTTAGCGAAAGGCTTCTTGAAGGGAAAGATGTAACTCTGTGAGATGAATTAACAGAACACAGAGCAGTTTCTCAGAATGCTTCTTTCCAGTTTTGAACGGAAGATACTTGCTTTTTCTCCATAGATCTCTATGGGCTTCCAAATATCCCTTTGCCAATTCCACAAGAACAGCCTTAGCGGAAGGCTTCTTGAAGGGAAGGATGTAACTCTGTGAGATGAATTAACAGAACACAGAGCAGTTTCTCAGAAAGCTTCTTTCCAGTTTTGAACGGTAGATATTTACTTTTTCACCATAGCCCTCTATGGGCTTCCAAATATCCCTTTGCCAATTCCACAAGAACGGCCTTAGCGAAAGGCTTCTTGAAGGGAAAAATGTAACTCTGTGAGATGAATTAACAGAACACAGAGCAGTTTCTCAGAAAGCTTCTTTCCAGTTTTGAACGGAAGATAATTCCTTTTTCACCATAGCCCTCTATGGGCTTCCAAATATCCCTTTGCCAATTCCACCTGAACAGCCTTAGCGAAAGGCTTCTTGAAGGGAAAGATGTAACTCTGTGAGATGAATTAACAGAACACAGAGCAGTTTCTGAGAAAGCTTCTTTCCAGTTAAGAACTTAAGATGTTTCCTTTTTCACCATAGCCCTCTATGGGCTTCCAAATATCCCTTTGTCAATTCCACAAGAACAGCCATAGCGAAAGGCTTCTTGAAGGGAAAGATGTAACTCTGTGAGATGAATTAACAGAACACAGAGCAGTTTCTCAGAAAGCTTGTTTCCAGTTTTGAACGGAAGATATTTCCTTTTTCACCGTAGTCCTCTATGGGCTTCCAAATATCCCTTTGCCAATTCCACAAGAACAGCCTTAGCGAAAGGCTTCTTGAAGGGAAAGATGTAACTCTGTGAGATGAATTAACAGAACACAGAGCAGTTTCTCAGAAAGCTTCTTTCCAGTTTTGAACGGAAGATATTTCCTTTTTCACCATAGCCCTCTATGGGCTTCCAAATATCCCTTTTTCCAATTCCACAAGAACAGCCTTAGCGAAAGGCTTCTTGAAGGGAAAGATGTAACTCTGTGAGATGAATTAACAGAACACAGAGCAGTTTCTCAGAAAGCTTCTTTCCAGTTTTGAACGGAAGATATATCCTTTTTCACCATAGCCCTCTATGGGCTTCCAAATATCCCTTTGCCAATTCCACAAGAACAGCCTTAGCGAAAGGCTTCTTGAAGGGAAAGATGTAACTCTGTGAGATGAATTAACAGAACACAGAGCAGTTTCTCAGAAAGCTTCTTTCCAGTTTTGAACGGAAGATATTTCCTTTTTCACCGTAGCCATCTATGGGCTTAAAAATATCCCTTTGCCAATTCCACAAGAACAGCTTTAGCCAAAGGCTTCTTGAAGGGAAAGATGTAACTCTGTGAGATGAATTAACAGAACACAGAGCGGGTTCTCAGAAATCTTCTTTCCAGTTTTGAACGGAAGATATTTACTTTTTCACCATAGCCCTCTATGGGCTTCCAAATATCCCTTTTCCAATTCCACAAGAACAGCCGTAGCGAAAGGCTTCTTGAAGGGAAAGATGTAACCCTGTGAGATGAATCAACAGAACACAGAGCAGTTTCTCAGAAAGTTTCTTTCCAGTTTTGAACCGAAGATATTTCCTTTTTCACCATAGCCCTCTATGGGCTTCCAAATATCCCTTTGCCAATTCCACAAGAACAGCCTTAGCGAAAGGCTTCTTGAAGGGAAAGATGTAACTCTGTGAGATGAATTAACAGAACACAGAGCAGTTTCTCAGAATGCTTCTTTCCAGTTTTGAACGGAAGATACTTGCTTTTTCTCCATAGATCTCTATGGGCTTCCAAATATCCCTTTGCCAATTCCACAAGAACAGCCTTAGCGAAAGGCTTCTTGAAGGGAAAGATGTAACTCCGTGAGATGAATTAACAGAACACAGAGCAGTTTCTCAGAAAGCTTCTTTCCAGTTTTGAACGGTAGATATTTACTTTTTCACCATAGCCCTCTATGGGCTTCCAAATATCCCTTTGCCAATTCCACAAGAACGGCCTTAGCGAAAGGCTTCTTGAAGGGAAAAATGTAACTCTGTGAGATGAATTAACAGAACACAGAGCAGTTTCTCAGAAAGCTTCTTTCCAGTTTTGAACGGAAGATATTTCCTTTTTCACCATAGCCCTCTATGGGCTTCCAAATATCCCTTTGCCAATTCCACAAGAACAGCCTTAGCGAAAGGCTTCTTGAAGGGAAAGATGTAACTCTCTGAGATGAATTAACAGAACACAGAGCAGTTTCTGAGAAAGCTTCTTTCCAGTTAAGAACTTAAGATGTTTCCTTTTTCACCATAGCCCTCTATGGGCTTCCAAATATCCCTTTGTCAATTCCACAAGAACAGCCATAGCGAAAGGCTTCTTGAAGGGAAAGATGTAACTCTGTGAGATGAATTAACAGAACACAGAGCAGTTTCTCAGAAAGCTTGTTTCCAGTTTTGAACGGAAGATATTTCCTTTTTCACCGTAGTCCTCTATGGGCTTCCAAATATCCCTTTGCCAATTCCACAAGAACAGCCTTAGCGAAAGGCTTCTTGAAGGGAAAGATGTAACTCTGTGAGATGAATTAACAGAACACAGAGCAGTTTCTCAGAAAGCTTCTTTCCAGTTTTGAACGGAAGATATTTCCTTTTTCACCGTAGCCCTCTATGGGCTTCCAAATATCCCTTTTTCCAATTCCACAAGAACAGCCTTAGCGAAAGGCTTCTTGAAGGGAAAGATGTAACTCTGTGAGATGAATTAACAGAACACAGAGCAGTTTCTCAGAAAGCTTCTTTCCAGTTTTGAACGGAAGATATATCCTTTTTCACCATAGCCCTCTATGGGCTTCCAAATATCCCTTTGCCAATTCCACAAGAACAGCCTTAGCGAAAGGCTTCTTGAAGGGAAAGATGTAACTCTGTGAGATGAATTAACAAAACACAGAGCAGTTTCTCAGAAAGCTTCTTTCCAGTTTTGAACGGAAGATATTTCCTTTTTCACCGTAGCCATCTATGGGCTTAAAAATATCCCTTTGCCAATTCCACAAGAACAGCTTTAGCCAAAGGCTTCTTGAAGGGAAAGATGTAACTCTGTGAGATGAATTAACAGAACACAGAGCGGGTTCTCAGAAAGCTTCTTTCCAGTTTTGAACGGAAGATATTTACTTTTTCACCATAGCCCTCTATGGGCTTCCAAATATCCCTTTGCCAATTCCACAAGAACAGCCGTAGCGAAAGGCTTCTTGAAGGGAAAGATGTAACCCTGTGAGATGAATCAACAGAACACAGAGCAGTTTCTCAGAAAGTTTCTTTCCAGTTTTGAACCGAAGATATTTCCTTTTTCACCATAGCCCTCTATGGGCTTCCAAATATCCCTTTGCCAATTCCACAAGAACAGCCTTAGCGAAAGGCTTCTTGAAGGGAAAGATGTAACGCTGTGAGATGAATTAACAGAACACAGAGCAGTTTCTAAGAAAGCTTCTTTCCTGTTTTGAACGGAAGGTATTTCCTTTTTCACCATAGCCCTCTATGGGCTTCCAAATATCCCTTTGCCAATTCCACAAGAACGGCCTTAGCGAAAGGCTTCTTGAAGGGAAAGATGTAACTCTGTGAGATGAATTAACAGAACACAGAGCAGTTTCTCAGAAAGATTCTTTCCAGTTTTGAACGGAAGATATTTCCTTTTTCACCAAAGCCCTCTATGGGCTTCCAAATATCCCTTTGACAATTCCACAAGAACGGCCTTAGCGAAAGGCTTCTTGAAGGGAAAGATGTAACTCTGTGGGATGAATTAACAGAACACAGAGCAGTTTCTCAGAAAGCTTCTTTCCAGTTTTGAACGGAAGTTATTTCCTTTTTCAAAATAGCCCCCTATGGGCTTCCAAATATCCCTTTGCCAATTCCACAAGAACAGCCTTAGCGAAAGGCTTCTTGAAGGGAAAGATGTAACTCTGTGAGTTGAATTAACAGAACACAGAGCAGTTTCTCAGAAAGCTTCTTTCCAGTTTTGAACGGTAGTTATTTACTTTTTCACCATAGCCCTCTATGGGCTTCCAAATATCCCTTTGACAATTCCACAAGAACGGCCTTAGCGAAAGGCTTCTTGAAGGGAAAGATGTAACTCTGTGAGATGAATTAACAGAACACAGAGCAGTTTCTCAGAATGCTTCCTTCCAGTTTTGAACGGAAGATACTTGCATTTTCTCCATAGTCCTCTATGGGCTTCCAAATATCCCTTTGCCAATTCCACAAGAACAGCCTTAGCGAAAGGCTTCTTGAAGGGAAAGATGTAACTCTGTGAGATGAATTAACAGAACACAGAGCAGTTTCTCAGAAAGCTTCTTTCCAGTTTTGAACGGTAGATATTTCCTTTTTCACCATAGCCCTCTATGGGCTTCCAAATATCCCTTTGCCAATTCCACAAGAACAGCCTTAGCGAAAGGCTTCTTGAAGGGAAAGATGTAACTCTGTGAGATGAATTAACAGAACACAGAGCAGTTTCCCAGAAATCTTCTTTCCAGTTTTGAACGGAAGATATTTCCTTTTTCACCATAGCCCTCTATGGGCTTCCAAATATCCCTTTGCGAATTCCACAAGAACAGCCTTAGCGAAAGGCTTCTTGAAGGGAAAGATGTAACTCTGTGAGATGAATTAACAGAACACTGAGCAGTTTCCCAGAAAGCTTCTTCCCAGTTTTGAACGGAAGATATTTCCTTTTTCACCATAGCCCTGTATGGGCTTCCAAATATCCCTTTGCCAATTCCACAAGAACAGCCTTAGCGAAAGGCTTCTTGAAGGGAAAGATGTAACTCTGTGAGATGAATTAACAGAACACAGAGCAGTTTCTCAGAAAGGTTCTTTCCAGTTTTGAACGGAAGATATTTCCTTTTTCACCATAGCCCTCCATGGGCTTCCAAATATCCCTTTGCCAATTCCACAAGAACAGCCTTAGCGAAAGGCTTCTTGAAGGGAAAGATGTAACCCTGTGAGATGAATCAACAGAACACAGAGCAGTTTCTCAGAAAGTTTCTTTCCAGTTTTGAACCGAAGATATTTCCTTTTTCACCAAAGCCCTCTATGGGCTTCCAAATATCCCTTTGCCAATTCCACAAGGACAGCCTTAGCGAAAGGCTTCTTGAAGGGAAAGATGTAACCCTGTGAGATGAATTAACAGAACACAGAGCAGTTTGTAAGAAAGCTTCTTTCCTGTTTTGAACGGAAGATATTTCCTTTTTCACCATAGCCCTCTATGGGCTTCCAAATATCCCTTTGCCAATTCCACAAGAACGGCCTTAGCGAAAGGCTTCTTGGAGGGAAAGATGTAACTCTGTGAGATGAATTAACAGAACACAGAGCAGTTTCTCAGAATGCTTCTTTCCAGTTTTGAACGGAAGATACTTGCTTTTTCTCCATAGATCTCTATGGGCTTCCAAATATCCCTTTGCCAATTCCACAAGAACAGCCTTAGCGGAAGGCTTCTTGAAGGGAAGGATGTAACTCTGTGAGATGAATTAACAGAACACAGAGCAGTTTCTCAGAAAGCTTCTTTCCGGTTTTGAACGGAAGATATTTCCTTTTTCACCATAGCCCTCTATGGGCTTCCAAATATCCCTTTGCCAATTCCACAAGAACAGCCTTAGCGAAAGGCTTCTTGAAGGGAAAGATGTAACTCTGTGAGATGAATTAACAGAACACAGAGCAGTTTCTCAGAAAGGTTCTTTCCAGTTTTGAACGGAAGATATTTCCTTTTTCACCATAGCCCTCTATGGGCTTCCATATATCCCTTTGCCAATTCCACAAGAACAGCCTTAGCGAAAGGCTTCTTGAAGGGAAAGATGTAACCCTGTGAGATGAATCAACAGAACACAGAGCAGTTTCTCAGAAAGTTTCTTTCCAGTTTTGAACCGAAGATATTTCCTTTTTCACCAAAGCCCTCTATGGGCTTCCAAATATCCCTTTGCCAATTCCACAAGGACAGCCTTAGCGAAAGGCTTCTTGAAGGGAAAGATGTAACCCTGTGAGATGAATTAACAGAACACAGAGCAGTTTGTAAGAAAGCTTCTTTCCTGTTTTGAACGGAAGATATTTCCTTTTTCACCATAGCCCTCTATGGGCTTCCAAATATCCCTTTGCCAATTCGACAAGAACGGCCTTAGCGAAAGGCTTCTTGGAGGGAAAGATGTAACTCTGTGAGATGAATTAACAGAACACAGAGCAGTTTCTCAGAATGCTTCTTTCCAGTTTTGAACGGAAGATACTTGCTTTTTCTCCATAGATCTCTATGGGCTTCCAAATATCCCTTTGCCAATTCCACAAGAACAGCCTTAGCGAAAGGCTTCTTGAAGGGAAAGATGTAACTCTGTGAGATGAATTAACAGAACACAGAGCAGTTTCTCAGAAAGCTTCTTTCCAGTTTTGAACGGTAGATATTTACTTTTTCACCATAGCCCTCTATGGGCTTCCAAATATCCCTTTGCCAATTCCACAAGAACGGCCTTAGCGAAAGGCTTCTTGAAGGGAAAAATGTAACTCTGTGAGATGAATTAACAGAACACAGAGCAGTTTCTCAGAAAGCTTCTTTCCAGTTTTGAACGGAAGATATTTCCTTTTTCACCATAGCCCTCTATGGGCTTCCAAATATCCCTTTGCCAATTCCACAAGAACAGCCTTAGCGAAAGGCTTCTTGAAGGGAAAGATGTAACTCTGTGAGATGAATTAACAGAACACAGAGCAGTTTCTCAGAAAGCTTCTTTCCAGTTTTGAACGGAAGATATTTCCTTTTTCACCGTAGCCCTCTATGGGCTTCCAAATATCCCTTTTTCCAATTCCACAAGAACAGCCTTAGCGAAAGGCTTCTTGAAGGGAAAGATGTAACTCTGTGAGATGAATTAACAGAACACAGAGCAGTTTCTCAGAAAGCTTCTTTCCAGTTTTGAACGGAAGATATATCCTTTTTCACCATAGCCCTCTATGGGCTTCCAAATATCCCTTTGCCAATTCCACAAGAACAGCCTTAGCGAAAGGCTTCTTGAAGGGAAAGATGTAACTCTGTGAGATGAATTAACAAAACACAGAGCAGTTTCTCAGAAAGCTTCTTTCCAGTTTTGAACGGAAGATATTTCCTTTTTCACCGTAGCCATCTATGGGCTTAAAAATATCCCTTTGCCAATTCCACAAGAACAGCTTTAGCCAAAGGCTTCTTGAAGGGAAAGATGTAACTCTGTGAGATGAATTAACAGAACACAGAGCGGGTTCTCAGAAAGCTTCTTTCCAGTTTTGAACGGAAGATATTTACTTTTTCACCATAGCCCTCTATGGGCTTCCAAATATCCCTTTGCCAATTCCACAAGAATAGCCGTAGCGAAAGGCTTCTTGAAGGGAAAGATGTAACCCTGTGAGATGAATCAACAGAACACAGAGCAGTTTCTCAGAAAGTTTCTTTCCAGTTTTGAACCGAAGATATTTCCTTTTTCACCATAGCCCTCTATGGGCTTCCAAATATCCCTTTGCCAATTCCACAAGAACAGCCTTAGCGAAAGGCTTCTTGAAGGGAAAGATGTAACGCTGTGAGATGAATTAACAGAACACAGAGCAGTTTCTAAGAAAGCTTCTTTCCTGTTTTGAACGGAAGGTATTTCCTTTTTCACCATAGCCCTCTAAGGGCTTCCAAATATCCCTTTGCCAATTCCACAAGAACGGCCTTAGCGAAAGGCTTCTTGAAGGGAAAGATGTAACTCTGTGAGATGAATTAACAGAACACAGAGCAGTTTCTCAGAAAGATTCTTTCCAGTTTTGAACGGAAGATATTTCCTTTTTCGCCAAAGCCCTCTATGGGCTTCCAAATATCCCTTTGACAATTCCACAAGAACGGCCTTAGCGAAAGGCTTCTTGAAGGGAAAGATGTAACTCTGTGAGATGAATTAACAGAACACAGAGCAGTTTCTCAGAAAGCTTCTTTCCAGTTTTGAACGGAAGTTATTTCCTTTTTCAAAATAGCCCCCTATGGGCTTCCAAATATCCCTTTGCCAATTCCACAAGAACAGCCTTAGCGAAAGGCTTCTTGAAGGGAAAGATGTAACTCTGTGAGTTGAATTAACAGAACACAGAGCAGTTTCTCAGAAAGCTTCTTTCCAGTTTTGAACGGTAGATATTTACTTTTTCACCATAGCCCTCTATGGGCTTCCAAATATCCCTTTGACAATTCCACAAGAACGGCCTTAGCGAAAGGCTTCTTGAAGGGAAAGATGTAACTCTGTGAGATGAATTAACAGAACACAGAGCAGTTTCTCAGAATGCTTCCTTCCAGTTTTGAACGGAAGATACTTGCATTTTCTCCATAGTCCTCTATGGGCTTCCAAATATCCCTTTGCCAATTCCACAAGAACAGCCTTAGCGAAAGGCTTCTTGAAGGGAAAGATGTAACTCAGTGAGATGAATTAACAGAACACAGAGCAGTTTCTCAGAAAGCTTCTTTCCAGTTTTGAACGGAAGATATTTCCTTTTTCAAAATAGCCCCCTATGGGCTTCCAAATATCCCTTTGCCAATTCCACAAGAACAGCCTTAGCGAAAGGCTTCTTGAAGGGAAAGATGTAACTCTGTGAGATGAATTAACAGAACACAGAGCAGTTTCTCAGAAAGCTTCTTTCCAGTTTTGAACGGTAGATATTTCCTTTTTCACCATAGCCCTCTATGGGCTTCCAAATATCCCTTTGCCAATTCCACAAGAACAGCCTTAGCGAAAGGCTTCTTGAAGGGAAAGATGTAACTCTGTGAGATGAATTAACAGAACACAGAGCAGTTTCCCAGAAATCTTCTTTCCAGTTTTGAACGGAAGATATTTCCTTTTTCACCATAGCCCTCTATGGGCTTCCAAATATCCCTTTGCCAATTCCACAAGAACAGCCTTAGCGAAAGGCTTCTTGAAGGGAAAGATGTAACCCTGTGAGATGAATCAACAGAACACAGAGCAGTTTCTCAGAAAGTTTCTTTCCAGTTTTGAACCGAAGATATTTCCTTTTTCACCAAAGCCCTCTAAGGGCTTCCAAATATCCCTTTGCCAATTCCACAAGAACGGCCTTAGCGAAAGGCTTCTTGGAGGGAAAGATGTAACTCTGTGAGATGAATTAACAGAACACAGAGCAGTTTCTCAGAATGCTTCTTTCCAGTTTTGAACGGAAGATACTTGCTTTTTCTCCATAGATCTCTATGGGCTTCCAAATATCCCTTTGCCAATTCCACAAGAACAGCCTTAGCGGAAGGCTTCTTGAAGGGAAGGATGTAACTCTGTGAGATGAATTAACAGAACACAGAGCAGTTTCTCAGAAAGCTTCTTTCCAGTTTTGAACGGTAGATATTTACTTTTTCACCATAGCCCTCTATGGGCTTCCAAATATCCCTTTGCCAATTCCACAAGAACGGCCTTAGCGAAAGGCTTCTTGAAGGGAAAAATGTAACTCTGTGAGATGAATTAACAGAACACAGAGCAGTTTCTCAGAAAGCTTCTTTGCAGTTTTGAACGGAAGATATTTCCTTTTTCACCATAGCCCTCTATGGGCTTCCAAATATCCCTTTGCCAATTCCACAAGAACAGCCTTAGCGAAAGGCTTCTTGAAGGGAAAGATGTAACTCTCTGAGATGAATTAACAGAACACAGAGCAGTTTCTGAGAAAGCTTGTTTCCAGTTAAGAACTTAAGATGTTTCCTTTTTCACCATAGCCCTCTATGGGCTTCCAAATATCCCTTTGTCAATTCCACAAGAACAGCCATAGCGAAAGGCTTCTTGAAGGGAAAGATGTAACTCTGTGAGATGAATTAACAGAACACAGAGCAGTTTCTCAGAAAGCTTGTTTCCAGTTTTGAACGGAAGATATTTCCTTTTTCACCGTAGTCCTCTATGGGCTTCCAAATATCCCTTTGCCAATTCCACAAGAACAGCCTTAGCGAAAGGCTTCTTGAAGGGAAAGATGTAACTCTGTGAGATGAATTAACAGAACACAGAGCAGTTTCTCAGAAAGCTTCTTTCCAGTTTTGAACGGAAGATATTTCCTTTTTCACCATAGCCCTCTATGGGCTTCCAAATATCCCTTTTTCCAATTCCACAAGAACAGCCTTAGCGAAAGGCTTCTTGAAGGGAAAGATGTAACTCTGTGAGATGAATTAACAGAACACAGAGCAGTTTCTCAGAAAGCTTCTTTCCAGTTTTGAACGGAAGATATATCCTTTTTCACCATAGCCCTCTATGGGCTTCCAAATATCCCTTTGCCAATTCCACAAGAACAGCCTTAGCGAAAGGCTTCTTGAAGGGAAAGATGTAACTCTGTGAGATGAATTAACAGAACACAGAGCAGTTTCTCAGAAAGCTTCTTTCCAGTTTTGAACGGAAGATATTTCCTTTTTCACCGTAGCCATCTACGGGCTTAAAAATATCCCTTTGCCAATTCCACAAGAACAGCTTTAGCCAAAGGCTTCTTGAAGGGAAAGATGTAACTCTGTGAGATGAATTAACAGAACACAGAGCGGGTTCTCAGAAATCTTCTTTCCAGTTTTGAACGGAAGATATTTACTTTTTCACCATAGCCGTATATGGGCTTCCAAATATCCCTTTGCCAATTCCACAAGAACAGCCGTAGCGAAAGGCTTCTTGAAGGGAAAGATGTAACCCTGTGAGATGAATCAACAGAACACAGAGCAGTTTCTCAGAAAGTTTCTTTCCAGTTTTGAACCGAAGATATTTCCTTTTTCACCATAGCCCTCTATGGGCTTCCAAATATCCCTTTGCCAATTCCACAAGAACAGCCTTAGCGAAAGGCTTCTTGAAGGGAAAGATGTAACGCTGTGAGATGAATTAACAGAACTCAGAGCAGTTTCTAAGAAAGCTTGTTTCCTGTTTTGAACGGAATGTATTTCCTTTTTCACCATAGCCCTCTATGGGCTTCCAAATATCCCTTTGCCAATTCCACAAGAACGGCCTTAGCGAAAGGCTTCTTGAATCGAAAGTTGTAACTCTGGGAGATGAATTAACAGAACACAGAGCAGTTTCTCAGAAAGCTTCTTTCCAGTTTTGAAAGGAAGATATTTCCTTTTTCACCAAAGCCCTCTATGGGCTTCCAAATATCCCTTTGACAATTCCACAAGAACGGCCTTAGCGAAAGGCTTCTTGAAGGGAAAGATGTAACTCTGTGAGATGAATTAACAGAACACAGAGCAGTTTCTCAGAAAGCTTCTTTCCAGTTTTGAACGGAATTTATTTCCTTTTTCAAAATAGCCCCCTATGGGCTTCCAAATATCCCTTTGCCAATTCCACAAGAACAGCCTTAGCGAAAGGCTTCTTGAAGGGAAAGATGTAACTCTGTGAGATGAATTAACAGAACACAGAGCAGTTTCTCAGAAAGCTTCTTTCCAGTTTTGAACGGTAGATATTTCCTTTTTCACCATAGCCCTCTATGGGCTTCCAAATATCCCTTTGACAATTCCACAAAACGGCCTTAGCGAAAGGCTTCTTGAAGGGAAAGATGTAACTCTGTGAGATGAATTAACAGAACACAGAGCAGTTTCTCAGAATGCTTCTTTCCAGTTTTGAACGGAAGATACTTGCTTTTTCTCAACAGTCTTCTATGGGCTTCCAAATACCCTTTGCCAATTCCACAAGAACGGCCTTAGCGAAAGGCTTCTTGAAGGGAAAAATGTAACTCTGTGAGATGAATTAACAGAACACAGAGCAGTTTCTCAGAAAGCTTCTTTCCAGTTTTGAACGGAAGATATTTCCTTTTTCACCATAGCCCTCTATGGGCTTCCAAATATCCCTTTGCCAATTCCACAAGAACAGCCTTAGCGAAAGGCTTCTTGAAGGGAAAGATGTAACTCTCTGAGATGAATTAACAGAACACAGAGCAGTTTCTGAGAAGGCTTCTTTCCAGTTAAGAACTTAAGATGTTTGCTTTTTCACCATAGCCCTCTATGGGCTTCCAAATATCCCTTTGCCAATTCCACAAGAACGGCCTTAGCGAAAGGCTTCTTGAAGGCAAGATGTAACTCTGTGAGATGAATTAACAGAACACAGAGCAGTTTCTCAGAAAGATTCTTTCCAGTTTTGAACGGAAGATATTTCCTTTTTCACCATAGCCCTCTATGGGCTTCCAAATATCCCTTTGACAATTCCACAAGAACGGCCTTAGCGAAAGGCTTCTTGAAGGGAAAGATGTAACTCTGTGAGATGAATTAACAGAACACAGAGCAGTTTCTCAGAAAGCTTGTTTCCAGTTTTGAACGGAAGATATTTCCTTTTTCACCGTAGTCCTCTATGGGCTTCCAAATATCCCTTTGCCAATTCCACAAGAACAGCCTTAGCGAAAGGCTTCTTGAAGGGAAAGATGTAACTCTGTGAGATGAATTAACAGAACACAGAGCAGTTTCTCAGAAAGCTTCTTTCCAGTTTTGAACGGAAGATATTTCCTTTTTCACGATAGCCCTCTATGGGCTTCCAAATATCCCTTTTTCCAATTCCACAAGAACAGCCTTAGCGAAAGGCTTCTTGAAGGGAAAGATGTAACTCTGTGAGATGAACTAACAGAACACAGAGCAGTTTCTCAGAAAGCTTCTTTCCAGTTTTGAACGGAAGATATATCCTTTTTCACCATAGCCCTCTATGGGCTTCCAAATATCCCTTTGCCAATTCCACAAGAACAGCCTTAGCGAAAGGCTTCTTGAAGGGAAAGATGTAACTCTGTGAGATGAATTAACAGAACACAGAGCAGTTTCTCAGAAAGCTTCTTTCCAGTTTTGAACGGAAGATATTTCCTTTTTCACCGTAGCCATCTATGGGCTTAAAAATATCCCTTTGCCAATTCCACAAGAACAGCTTTAGCCAAAGGCTTCTTGAAGGGAAAGATGTAACTCTGTGAGATGAATTAACAGAACACAGATCGGGTTCTCAGAAATCTTCTTTCCAGTTTTGAACGGAAGATATTTACTTTTTCACCATAGCCCTCTATGGACTTCCAAATATCCCTTTGCCAATTCCACAAGAACAGCCGCAGCGAAAGGCTTCTTGAAGGGAAAGATGTAACCCTGTGAGATGAATCAACAGAACACAGAGCAGTTTCTCAGAAAATTTCTTTCCAGTTTTGAACCGAAGATATTTCCTTTTTCACCATAGCCCTCTATGGGCTTCCAAATATCCCTTTGCCAATTCCACAAGAACAGCCTTAGCGAAAGGCTTCTTGAAGGGAAAGATGTAACGCTGTGAGATGAATTAACAGAACACAGAGCAGTTTCTAAGAAAGCTTCTTTCCTGTTTTGAACGGAAGGTATTTCCTTTTTCACCATAGCCCTCTATGGGCTTCCAAATATCCCTTTGCCAATTCCACAAGAACGGCCTTAGCGAAAGGCTTCTTGAATCGAAAGTTGTAACTCTGGGAGATGAATTAACAGAACACAGAGCAGTTTCTCAGAAAGCTTCTTTCCAGTTTTGAACGGAAGATATTTCCTTTTTCACCAAAGCCCTCTATGGGCTTCCAAATATCCCTTTGACAATTCCACAAGAACGGCCTTAGCGAAAGGCTTCTTGAAGGGAAAGATGTAACTCTGTGAGATGAATTAACAGAACACAGAGCAGTTTCTCAGAAAGCTTCTTTCCAGTTTTGAACGGAAGTTATTTCCTTTTTCAAAATAGCCCCCTATGGGCTTCCAAATATCCCTTTGCCAATTCCACAAGAACAGCCTTAGCGAAAGGCTTCTTGAAGGGAAAGATGTAACTCTGTGAGATGAACTAACAGAACACAGAGCAGTTTCTCAGAAAGCTTCTTTCCAGTTTTGAACGGTAGATATTTCCTTTTTCACCATAGCCCTCTATGGGCTTCCAAATATCCCTTTGACAATTCCACAAGAACGGCCTTAGCGAAAGGCTTCTTGAAGGGAAAGATGTAACTCTGTGAGATGAATTAACAGAACACAGAGCAGTTTCTCAGAATGCTTCTTTCCAGTTTTGAACGGAAGATACTTGCTTTTTCTCCACATTCTTCTATGGGCTTCCAAATACCCTTTGCCAATTCCACAAGAACGGCCTTAGCGAAAGGCTTCTTGAAGGAAAAAATGTAACTCTGTGAGATGAATTAACAGAACACAGAGCAGTTTCTCAGAAAGCTTCTTTCCAGTTTTGAACGGAAGATATTTCCTTTTTCACCATAGCCCTCTATGGGCTTCCAAATATCCCTTTGCCAATTCCACAAGAACAGCCTTAGCGAAAGGCTTCTTGAAGGGAAAGATGTAACTCTCTGAGATGAATTAACAGAACACAGAGCAGTTTCTGAGAAGGCTTCTTTCCAGTTAAGAACTTAAGTTGTTTCCTTTTTCACCATAGCCATCTATGGGCTTCCAAATATCCCTTTGCCAATTCCACAAGAACGGCCTTAGCGAAAGGCTTCTTGAAGGCAAGATGTAACTCTGTGAGATGAATTAACAGAACACAGAGCAGTTTCTCAGAAAGATTCTTTCCAGTTTTGAACGGAAGATATTTCCTTTTTCTCCATAGCCCTCTATGGGCTTCCAAATATCCCTTTGACAATTCCACAAGAACGGCCTTAGCGAAAGGCTTCTTGAAGGGAAAGATGTAACTCTGTGAGATGAATTAACAGAACACAGAGCAGTTTCTCAGAATGCTTCCTTCCAGTTTTGAACGGAAGATACTTGCATTTTCTCCATAGTCCTCTATGGGCTTCCAAATATCCCTTTGCCAATTCCACAAGAACAGCCTTAGCGAAAGGCTTCTTGAAGGGAAAGATGTAACTCAGTGAGATGAATTAACAGAACACAGAGCAGTTTCTCAGAAAGCTTCTTTCCAGTTTTGAACGGAAGATATTTCCTTTTTCAAAATAGCCCCCTATGGGCTTCCAAATATCCCTTTGCCAATTCCACAAGAACAGCCTTAGCGAAAGGCTTCTTGAAGGGAAAGATGTAACCCTGTGAGATGAATCAACAGAACACAGAGCAGTTTCTCAGACAGTTTCTTTCCAGTTTTGAACCGAAGATATTTCCTTTTTCACCAAAGCCCTCTATGGGCTTCCAAATATCCCTTTGCCAATTCCACAAGGACAGCCTTAGCGAAAGGCTTCTTGAAGGGAAAGATGTAACCCTGTGAGATGAATTAACAGAACACAGAGCAGTTTCCAAGAAAGCTTCTTTCCTGTTTTGAACGGAAGATATTTCCTTTTTCACCATAGCCCTCTATGGGCTTCCAAATATCCCTTTGCCAATTCCACAAGAACGGCCTTAGCGAAAGGCTTCTTGGAGGGAAAGATGTAACTCTGTGAGATGAATTAACAGAACACAGAGCAGTTTCTCAGAATGCTTCTTTCCAGTTTTGAACGGAAGATACTTGCTTTTTCTCCATAGACCTCTATGGGCTTCCAAATATCCCTTTGCCAATTCCACAAGAACAGCCTTAGCGAAAGGCTTCTTGAAGGGAAAGATGTAACTCTGTGAGATGAATTAACAGAACACAGAGCAGTTTCTCAGAAAGCTTCTTTCCAGTTTTGAACGGTAGATATTTACTTTTTCACCATAGCCCTCTATGGGCTTCCAAATATCCCTTTGCCAATTCCACAAGAACAGCCTTAGCGAAAGGCTTCTTGAAGGGAAAGATGTAACCCTGTGAGATGAATTAACAGAACACAGAGCAGTTTCTAAGAAAGCTTCTTTCCTGTTTTGAACGGAAGATATTTCCTTTTTCACCATAGCCCTCTATCCGCTTCCAAATATCCCTTTGCCAATTCCACAAGAACAGCCTTAGCGAAAGGCTTCTTGAAGGGAAAGATGTAACTCTCTGAGATGAATTAACAGAACACAGAGCAGTTTCTGAGAAAGCTTCTTTTCAGTTAAGAACTTAAGATGTTTCCTTTTTCACCATAGCCCTCTATGGGCTTCCAAATATCCATTTGCCAATTCCACAAGAACAGACTTAGCCAAAGGCTTCTTGAAGGGAAAGATGTAACTCTGTGAGATGAATTAACAGAACACAGAGCGGGTTCTCAGAAAGCTTCTTTCCAGTTTTGAACGGAAGATATTTACTTTTTCACCATAGCCCTCTAAGGGCTTCCAAATATCCCTTTGCCAATTCCACAAGAACAGCCGTAGCGAAAGGCTTCTTGAAGGGAAAGATGTAACCCTGTGAGATGAATCAACAGAACACAGAGCAGTTTCTCAGAAAGTTTCTTTCCAGTTTTGAACCGAAGATATTTCCTTTTTCACCATAGCCCTCTATGGGCTTCCAAATATCCCTTTGCCAATTCCACAAGAACAGCCTTAGCGAAAGGCTTCTTGAAGGGAAAGATGTAACGCTGTGAGATGAATTAACAGAACACAGAGCAGTTT
Organism: Chlorocebus sabaeus; assembly: GCF_047675955.1. NCBI lineage: Eukaryota > Metazoa > Chordata > Mammalia > Primates > Cercopithecidae > Chlorocebus > Chlorocebus sabaeus. Next base: position 409,340 of record NW_027327246.1, on the reverse strand, counting down.
CTCAGAAAGCTTCTTTCCAGTTTTGAACGGAATTTATTTCCTTTTTCAAAATAGCCCCCTATGGGCTTCCAAATATCCCTTTGCCAATTCCACAAGAACAGCCTTAGCGAAAGGCTTCTTGAAGGGAAAGATGTAACTCTGTGAGATGAATTAACAGAACACAGAGCAGTTTCTCAGAAAGCTTCTTTCCAGTTTTGAACGGTAGATATTTCCTTTTTCACCATAGCCCTCTATGGGCTTCCAAATATCCCTTTGACAATTCCACAAAACGGCCTTAGCGAAAGGCTTCTTGAAGGGAAAGATGTAACTCTGTGAGATGAATTAACAGAACACAGAGCAGTTTCTCAGAATGCTTCTTTCCAGTTTTGAACGGAAGATACTTGCTTTTTCTCAACAGTCTTCTATGGGCTTCCAAATACCCTTTGCCAATTCCACAAGAACGGCCTTAGCGAAAGGCTTCTTGAAGGGAAAAATGTAACTCTGTGAGATGAATTAACAGAACACAGAGCAGTTTCTCAGAAAGCTTCTTTCCAGTTTTGAACGGAAGATATTTCCTTTTTCACCATAGCCCTCTATGGGCTTCCAAATATCCCTTTGCCAATTCCACAAGAACAGCCTTAGCGAAAGGCTTCTTGAAGGGAAAGATGTAACTCTCTGAGATGAATTAACAGAACACAGAGCAGTTTCTGAGAAGGCTTCTTTCCAGTTAAGAACTTAAGATGTTTGCTTTTTCACCATAGCCCTCTATGGGCTTCCAAATATCCCTTTGCCAATTCCACAAGAACGGCCTTAGCGAAAGGCTTCTTGAAGGCAAGATGTAACTCTGTGAGATGAATTAACAGAACACAGAGCAGTTTCTCAGAAAGATTCTTTCCAGTTTTGAACGGAAGATATTTCCTTTTTCACCATAGCCCTCTATGGGCTTCCAAATATCCCTTTGACAATTCCACAAGAACGGCCTTAGCGAAAGGCTTCTTGAAGGGAAAGATGTAACTCTGTGAGATGAATTAACAGAACACAGAGCAGTTTCTCAGAAAGCTTGTTTCCAGTTTTGAACGGAAGATATTTCCTTTTTCACCGTAGTCCTCTATGGGCTTCCAAATATCCCTTTGCCAATTCCACAAGAACAGCCTTAGCGAAAGGCTTCTTGAAGGGAAAGATGTAACTCTGTGAGATGAATTAACAGAACACAGAGCAGTTTCTCAGAAAGCTTCTTTCCAGTTTTGAACGGAAGATATTTCCTTTTTCACGATAGCCCTCTATGGGCTTCCAAATATCCCTTTTTCCAATTCCACAAGAACAGCCTTAGCGAAAGGCTTCTTGAAGGGAAAGATGTAACTCTGTGAGATGAACTAACAGAACACAGAGCAGTTTCTCAGAAAGCTTCTTTCCAGTTTTGAACGGAAGATATATCCTTTTTCACCATAGCCCTCTATGGGCTTCCAAATATCCCTTTGCCAATTCCACAAGAACAGCCTTAGCGAAAGGCTTCTTGAAGGGAAAGATGTAACTCTGTGAGATGAATTAACAGAACACAGAGCAGTTTCTCAGAAAGCTTCTTTCCAGTTTTGAACGGAAGATATTTCCTTTTTCACCGTAGCCATCTATGGGCTTAAAAATATCCCTTTGCCAATTCCACAAGAACAGCTTTAGCCAAAGGCTTCTTGAAGGGAAAGATGTAACTCTGTGAGATGAATTAACAGAACACAGATCGGGTTCTCAGAAATCTTCTTTCCAGTTTTGAACGGAAGATATTTACTTTTTCACCATAGCCCTCTATGGACTTCCAAATATCCCTTTGCCAATTCCACAAGAACAGCCGCAGCGAAAGGCTTCTTGAAGGGAAAGATGTAACCCTGTGAGATGAATCAACAGAACACAGAGCAGTTTCTCAGAAAATTTCTTTCCAGTTTTGAACCGAAGATATTTCCTTTTTCACCATAGCCCTCTATGGGCTTCCAAATATCCCTTTGCCAATTCCACAAGAACAGCCTTAGCGAAAGGCTTCTTGAAGGGAAAGATGTAACGCTGTGAGATGAATTAACAGAACACAGAGCAGTTTCTAAGAAAGCTTCTTTCCTGTTTTGAACGGAAGGTATTTCCTTTTTCACCATAGCCCTCTATGGGCTTCCAAATATCCCTTTGCCAATTCCACAAGAACGGCCTTAGCGAAAGGCTTCTTGAATCGAAAGTTGTAACTCTGGGAGATGAATTAACAGAACACAGAGCAGTTTCTCAGAAAGCTTCTTTCCAGTTTTGAACGGAAGATATTTCCTTTTTCACCAAAGCCCTCTATGGGCTTCCAAATATCCCTTTGACAATTCCACAAGAACGGCCTTAGCGAAAGGCTTCTTGAAGGGAAAGATGTAACTCTGTGAGATGAATTAACAGAACACAGAGCAGTTTCTCAGAAAGCTTCTTTCCAGTTTTGAACGGAAGTTATTTCCTTTTTCAAAATAGCCCCCTATGGGCTTCCAAATATCCCTTTGCCAATTCCACAAGAACAGCCTTAGCGAAAGGCTTCTTGAAGGGAAAGATGTAACTCTGTGAGATGAACTAACAGAACACAGAGCAGTTTCTCAGAAAGCTTCTTTCCAGTTTTGAACGGTAGATATTTCCTTTTTCACCATAGCCCTCTATGGGCTTCCAAATATCCCTTTGACAATTCCACAAGAACGGCCTTAGCGAAAGGCTTCTTGAAGGGAAAGATGTAACTCTGTGAGATGAATTAACAGAACACAGAGCAGTTTCTCAGAATGCTTCTTTCCAGTTTTGAACGGAAGATACTTGCTTTTTCTCCACATTCTTCTATGGGCTTCCAAATACCCTTTGCCAATTCCACAAGAACGGCCTTAGCGAAAGGCTTCTTGAAGGAAAAAATGTAACTCTGTGAGATGAATTAACAGAACACAGAGCAGTTTCTCAGAAAGCTTCTTTCCAGTTTTGAACGGAAGATATTTCCTTTTTCACCATAGCCCTCTATGGGCTTCCAAATATCCCTTTGCCAATTCCACAAGAACAGCCTTAGCGAAAGGCTTCTTGAAGGGAAAGATGTAACTCTCTGAGATGAATTAACAGAACACAGAGCAGTTTCTGAGAAGGCTTCTTTCCAGTTAAGAACTTAAGTTGTTTCCTTTTTCACCATAGCCATCTATGGGCTTCCAAATATCCCTTTGCCAATTCCACAAGAACGGCCTTAGCGAAAGGCTTCTTGAAGGCAAGATGTAACTCTGTGAGATGAATTAACAGAACACAGAGCAGTTTCTCAGAAAGATTCTTTCCAGTTTTGAACGGAAGATATTTCCTTTTTCTCCATAGCCCTCTATGGGCTTCCAAATATCCCTTTGACAATTCCACAAGAACGGCCTTAGCGAAAGGCTTCTTGAAGGGAAAGATGTAACTCTGTGAGATGAATTAACAGAACACAGAGCAGTTTCTCAGAATGCTTCCTTCCAGTTTTGAACGGAAGATACTTGCATTTTCTCCATAGTCCTCTATGGGCTTCCAAATATCCCTTTGCCAATTCCACAAGAACAGCCTTAGCGAAAGGCTTCTTGAAGGGAAAGATGTAACTCAGTGAGATGAATTAACAGAACACAGAGCAGTTTCTCAGAAAGCTTCTTTCCAGTTTTGAACGGAAGATATTTCCTTTTTCAAAATAGCCCCCTATGGGCTTCCAAATATCCCTTTGCCAATTCCACAAGAACAGCCTTAGCGAAAGGCTTCTTGAAGGGAAAGATGTAACCCTGTGAGATGAATCAACAGAACACAGAGCAGTTTCTCAGACAGTTTCTTTCCAGTTTTGAACCGAAGATATTTCCTTTTTCACCAAAGCCCTCTATGGGCTTCCAAATATCCCTTTGCCAATTCCACAAGGACAGCCTTAGCGAAAGGCTTCTTGAAGGGAAAGATGTAACCCTGTGAGATGAATTAACAGAACACAGAGCAGTTTCCAAGAAAGCTTCTTTCCTGTTTTGAACGGAAGATATTTCCTTTTTCACCATAGCCCTCTATGGGCTTCCAAATATCCCTTTGCCAATTCCACAAGAACGGCCTTAGCGAAAGGCTTCTTGGAGGGAAAGATGTAACTCTGTGAGATGAATTAACAGAACACAGAGCAGTTTCTCAGAATGCTTCTTTCCAGTTTTGAACGGAAGATACTTGCTTTTTCTCCATAGACCTCTATGGGCTTCCAAATATCCCTTTGCCAATTCCACAAGAACAGCCTTAGCGAAAGGCTTCTTGAAGGGAAAGATGTAACTCTGTGAGATGAATTAACAGAACACAGAGCAGTTTCTCAGAAAGCTTCTTTCCAGTTTTGAACGGTAGATATTTACTTTTTCACCATAGCCCTCTATGGGCTTCCAAATATCCCTTTGCCAATTCCACAAGAACAGCCTTAGCGAAAGGCTTCTTGAAGGGAAAGATGTAACCCTGTGAGATGAATTAACAGAACACAGAGCAGTTTCTAAGAAAGCTTCTTTCCTGTTTTGAACGGAAGATATTTCCTTTTTCACCATAGCCCTCTATCCGCTTCCAAATATCCCTTTGCCAATTCCACAAGAACAGCCTTAGCGAAAGGCTTCTTGAAGGGAAAGATGTAACTCTCTGAGATGAATTAACAGAACACAGAGCAGTTTCTGAGAAAGCTTCTTTTCAGTTAAGAACTTAAGATGTTTCCTTTTTCACCATAGCCCTCTATGGGCTTCCAAATATCCATTTGCCAATTCCACAAGAACAGACTTAGCCAAAGGCTTCTTGAAGGGAAAGATGTAACTCTGTGAGATGAATTAACAGAACACAGAGCGGGTTCTCAGAAAGCTTCTTTCCAGTTTTGAACGGAAGATATTTACTTTTTCACCATAGCCCTCTAAGGGCTTCCAAATATCCCTTTGCCAATTCCACAAGAACAGCCGTAGCGAAAGGCTTCTTGAAGGGAAAGATGTAACCCTGTGAGATGAATCAACAGAACACAGAGCAGTTTCTCAGAAAGTTTCTTTCCAGTTTTGAACCGAAGATATTTCCTTTTTCACCATAGCCCTCTATGGGCTTCCAAATATCCCTTTGCCAATTCCACAAGAACAGCCTTAGCGAAAGGCTTCTTGAAGGGAAAGATGTAACGCTGTGAGATGAATTAACAGAACACAGAGCAGTTTCTAAGAAAGCTTCTTTCCTGTTTTGAACGGAAGGTATTTCCTTTTTCACCATAGCCCTCTATGGGCTTCCAAATATCCCTTTGCCAATTCCACAAGAACGGCCTTAGCGAAAGGCTTCTTGAAGGGAAAGATGTAACTCTGTGAGATGAATTAACAGAACACAGAGCAGTTTCTCAGAAAGATTCTTTCCAGTTTTGAACGGAAGATATTTCCTTTTTCACCAAAGCCCTCTATGGGCTTCCAAATATCCCTTTGACAATTCCACAAGAACGGCCTTAGCGAAAGGCTTCTTGAAGGGAAAGATGTAACTCTGTGAGATGAATTAACAGAACACAGAGCAGTTTCTCAGAAAGCTTCTTTCCAGTTTTGAACGGAAGTTATTTCCTTTTTCAAAATAGCCCCCTATGGGCTTCCAAATATCCCTTTGCCAATTCCACAAGAACAGCCTTAGCGAAAGGCTTCTTGAAGGGAAAGATGTAACTCTGTGAGTTGAATTAACAGAACACAGAGCAGTTTCTCAGAAAGCTTCTTTCCAGTTTTGAACGGTAGATATTTACTTTTTCACCATAGCCCTCTATGGGCTTCCAAATATCCCTTTGACAATTCCACAAAACGGCCTTAGCGAAAGGCTTCTTGAAGGGAAAGATGTAACTCTGTGAGATGAATTAACAGAACACAGAGCAGTTTCTCAGAATGCTTCTTTCCAGTTTTGAACGGAAGATACTTGCTTTTTCTCAACAGTCTTCTATGGGCTTCCAAATACCCTTTGCCAATTCCACAAGAACGGCCTTAGCGAAAGGCTTCTTGAAGGGAAAAATGTAACTCTGTGAGATGAATTAACAGAACACAGAGCAGTTTCTCAGAAAGCTTCTTTCCAGTTTTGAACGGAAGATATTTCCTTTTTCACCATAGCCCTCTATGGGCTTCCAAATATCCCTTTGCCAATTCCACAAGAACAGCCTTAGCGAAAGGCTTCTTGAAGGGAAAGATGTAACTCTCTGAGATGAATTAACAGAACACAGAGCAGTTTCTGAGAAGGCTTCTTTCCAGTTAAGAACTTAAGATGTTTGCTTTTTCACCATAGCCCTCTATGGGCTTCCAAATATCCCTTTGCCAATTCCACAAGAACGGCCTTAGCGAAAGGCTTCTTGAAGGCAAGATGTAACTCTGTGAGATGAATTAACAGAACACAGAGCAGTTTCTCAGAAAGATTCTTTCCAGTTTTGAACGGAAGATATTTCCTTTTTCACCATAGCCCTCTATGGGCTTCCAAATATCCCTTTGACAATTCCACAAGAACGGCCTTAGCGAAAGGCTTCTTGAAGGGAAAGATGTAACTCTGTGAGATGAATTAACAGAACACAGAGCAGTTTCTCAGAAAGCTTGTTTCCAGTTTTGAACGGAAGATATTTCCTTTTTCACCGTAGTCCTCTATGGGCTTCCAAATATCCCTTTGCCAATTCCACAAGAACAGCCTTAGCGAAAGGCTTCTTGAAGGGAAAGATGTAACTCTGTGAGATGAATTAACAGAACACAGAGCAGTTTCTCAGAAAGCTTCTTTCCAGTTTTGAACGGAAGATATTTCCTTTTTCACGATAGCCCTCTATGGGCTTCCAAATATCCCTTTTTCCAATTCCACAAGAACAGCCTTAGCGAAAGGCTTCTTGAAGGGAAAGATGTAACTCTGTGAGATGAACTAACAGAACACAGAGCAGTTTCTCAGAAAGCTTCTTTCCAGTTTTGAACGGAAGATATATCCTTTTTCACCATAGCCCTCTATGGGCTTCCAAATATCCCTTTGCCAATTCCACAAGAACAGCCTTAGCGAAAGGCTTCTTGAAGGGAAAGATGTAACTCTGTGAGATGAATTAACAGAACACAGAGCAGTTTCTCAGAAAGCTTCTTTCCAGTTTTGAACGGAAGATATTTCCTTTTTCACCGTAGCCATCTATGGGCTTAAAAATATCCCTTTGCCAATTCCACAAGAACAGCTTTAGCCAAAGGCTTCTTGAAGGGAAAGATGTAACTCTGTGAGATGAATTAACAGAACACAGATCGGGTTCTCAGAAATCTTCTTTCCAGTTTTGAACGGAAGATATTTACTTTTTCACCATAGCCCTCTATGGACTTCCAAATATCCCTTTGCCAATTCCACAAGAACAGCCGCAGCGAAAGGCTTCTTGAAGGGAAAGATGTAACCCTGTGAGATGAATCAACAGAACACAGAGCAGTTTCTCAGAAAATTTCTTTCCAGTTTTGAACCGAAGATATTTCCTTTTTCACCATAGCCCTCTATGGGCTTCCAAATATCCCTTTGCCAATTCCACAAGAACAGCCTTAGCGAAAGGCTTCTTGAAGGGAAAGATGTAACGCTGTGAGATGAATTAACAGAACACAGAGCAGTTTCTAAGAAAGCTTCTTTCCTGTTTTGAACGGAAGGTATTTCCTTTTTCACCATAGCCCTCTATGGGCTTCCAAATATCCCTTTGCCAATTCCACAAGAACGGCCTTAGCGAAAGGCTTCTTGAATCGAAAGTTGTAACTCTGGGAGATGAATTAACAGAACACAGAGCAGTTTCTCAGAAAGCTTCTTTCCAGTTTTGAACGGAAGATATTTCCTTTTTCACCAAAGCCCTCTATGGGCTTCCAAATATCCCTTTGACAATTCCACAAGAACGGCCTTAGCGAAAGGCTTCTTGAAGGGAAAGATGTAACTCTGTGAGATGAATTAACAGAACACAGAGCAGTTTCTCAGAAAGCTTCTTTCCAGTTTTGAACGGAAGTTATTTCCTTTTTCAAAATAGCCCCCTATGGGCTTCCAAATATCCCTTTGCCAATTCCACAAGAACAGCCTTAGCGAAAGGCTTCTTGAAGGGAAAGATGTAACTCTGTGAGATGAACTAACAGAACACAGAGCAGTTTCTCAGAAAGCTTCTTTCCAGTTTTGAACGGTAGATATTTCCTTTTTCACCATAGCCCTCTATGGGCTTCCAAATATCCCTTTGACAATTCCACAAGAACGGCCTTAGCGAAAGGCTTCTTGAAGGGAAAGATGTAACTCTGTGAGATGAATTAACAGAACACAGAGCAGTTTCTCAGAATGCTTCTTTCCAGTTTTGAACGGAAGATACTTGCTTTTTCTCCACATTCTTCTATGGGCTTCCAAATACCCTTTGCCAATTCCACAAGAACGGCCTTAGCGAAAGGCTTCTTGAAGGAAAAAATGTAACTCTGTGAGATGAATTAACAGAACACAGAGCAGTTTCTCAGAAAGCTTCTTTCCAGTTTTGAACGGAAGATATTTCCTTTTTCACCATAGCCCTCTATGGGCTTCCAAATATCCCTTTGCCAATTCCACAAGAACAGCCTTAGCGAAAGGCTTCTTGAAGGGAAAGATGTAACTCTCTGAGATGAATTAACAGAACACAGAGCAGTTTCTGAGAAGGCTTCTTTCCAGTTAAGAACTTAAGTTGTTTCCTTTTTCACCATAGCCATCTATGGGCTTCCAAATATCCCTTTGCCAATTCCACAAGAACGGCCTTAGCGAAAGGCTTCTTGAAGGCAAGATGTAACTCTGTGAGATGAATTAACAGAACACAGAGCAGTTTCTCAGAAAGATTCTTTCCAGTTTTGAACGGAAGTTATTTCCTTTTTCTCCATAGCCCTCTATGGGCTTCCAAATATCCCTTTGACAATTCCACAAGAACGGCCTTAGCGAAAGGCTTCTTGAAGGGAAAGATGTAACTCTGTGAGATGAATTAACAGAACACAGAGCAGTTTCTCAGAATGCTTCCTTCCAGTTTTGAACGGAAGATACTTGCATTTTCTCCATAGTCCTCTATGGGCTTCCAAATATCCCTTTGCCAATTCCACAAGAACAGCCTTAGCGAAAGGCTTCTTGAAGGGAAAGATGTAACTCAGTGAGATGAATTAACAGAACACAGAGCAGTTTCTCAGAAAGCTTCTTTCCAGTTTTGAACGGAAGATATTTCCTTTTTCAAAATAGCCCCCTATGGGCTTCCAAATATCCCTTTGCCAATTCCACAAGAACAGCCTTAGCGAAAGGCTTCTTGAAGGGAAAGATGTAACCCTGTGAGATGAATCAACAGAACACAGAGCAGTTTCTCAGACAGTTTCTTTCCAGTTTTGAACCGAAGATATTTCCTTTTTCACCAAAGCCCTCTATGGGCTTCCAAATATCCCTTTGCCAATTCCACAAGGACAGCCTTAGCGAAAGGCTTCTTGAAGGGAAAGATGTAACCCTGTGAGATGAATTAACAGAACACAGAGCAGTTTCCAAGAAAGCTTCTTTCCTGTTTTGAACGGAAGATATTTCCTTTTTCACCATAGCCCTCTATGGGCTTCCAAATATCCCTTTGCCAATTCCACAAGAACGGCCTTAGCGAAAGGCTTCTTGGAGGGAAAGATGTAACTCTGTGAGATGAATTAACAGAACACAGAGCAGTTTCTCAGAATGCTTCTTTCCAGTTTTGAACGGAAGATACTTGCTTTTTCTCCATAGACCTCTATGGGCTTCCAAATATCCCTTTGCCAATTCCACAAGAACAGCCTTAGCGAAAGGCTTCTTGAAGGGAAAGATGTAACTCTGTGAGATGAATTAACAGAACACAGAGCAGTTTCTCAGAAAGCTTCTTTCCAGTTTTGAACGGTAGATATTTACTTTTTCACCATAGCCCTCTATGGGCTTCCAAATATCCCTTTGCCAATTCCACAAGAACAGCCTTAGCGAAAGGCTTCTTGAAGGGAAAGATGTAACCCTGTGAGATGAATTAACAGAACACAGAGCAGTTTCTAAGAAAGCTTCTTTCCTGTTTTGAACGGAAGATATTTCCTTTTTCACCATAGCCCTCTATCCGCTTCCAAATATCCCTTTGCCAATTCCACAAGAACAGCCTTAGCGAAAGGCTTCTTGAAGGGAAAGATGTAACTCTCTGAGATGAATTAACAGAACACAGAGCAGTTTCTGAGAAAGCTTCTTTTCAGTTAAGAACTTAAGATGTTTCCTTTTTCACCATAGCCCTCTATGGGCTTCCAAATATCCATTTGCCAATTCCACAAGAACAGACTTAGCCAAAGGCTTCTTGAAGGGAAAGATGTAACTCTGTGAGATGAATTAACAGAACACAGAGCGGGTTCTCAGAAAGCTTCTTTCCAGTTTTGAACGGAAGATATTTACTTTTTCACCATAGCCCTCTAAGGGCTTCCAAATATCCCTTTGCCAATTCCACAAGAACAGCCGTAGCGAAAGGCTTCTTGAAGGGAAAGATGTAACCCTGTGAGATGAATCAACAGAACACAGAGCAGTTTCTCAGAAAGTTTCTTTCCAGTTTTGAACCGAAGATATTTCCTTTTTCACCATAGCCCTCTATGGGCTTCCAAATATCCCTTTGCCAATTCCACAAGAACAGCCTTAGCGAAAGGCTTCTTGAAGGGAAAGATGTAACGCTGTGAGATGAATTAACAGAACACAGAGCAGTTTCTAAGAAAGCTTCTTTCCTGTTTTGAACGGAAGGTATTTCCTTTTTCACCATAGCCCTCTATGGGCTTCCAAATATCCCTTTGCCAATTCCACAAGAACGGCCTTAGCGAAAGGCTTCTTGAAGGGAAAGATGTAACTCTGTGAGATGAATTAACAGAACACAGAGCAGTTTCTCAGAAAGATTCTTTCCAGTTTTGAACGGAAGATATTTCCTTTTTCACCAAAGCCCTCTATGGGCTTCCAAATATCCCTTTGACAATTCCACAAGAACGGCCTTAGCGAAAGGCTTCTTGAAGGGAAAGATGTAACTCTGTGAGATGAATTAACAGAACACAGAGCAGTTTCTCAGAAAGCTTCTTTCCAGTTTTGAACGGAAGTTATTTCCTTTTTCAAAATAGCCCCCTATGGGCTTCCAAATATCCCTTTGCCAATTCCACAAGAACAGCCTTAGCGAAAGGCTTCTTGAAGGGAAAGATGTAACTCTGTGAGTTGAATTAACAGAACACAGAGCAGTTTCTCAGAAAGCTTCTTTCCAGTTTTGAACGGTAGATATTTACTTTTTCACCATAGCCCTCTATGGGCTTCCAAATATCCCTTTGACAATTCCACAAGAACAGCCTTAGCGAAAGGCTTCTTGAAGGGAAAGATGTAACTCTCTGAGATGAATTAACAGAACACAGAGCAGTTTCTGAGAAAGCTTGTTTCCAGTTAAGAACTTAAGATGTTTCCTTTTTCACCATAGCCCTCTATGGGCTTCCAAATATCCCTTTGTCAATTCCACAAGAACAGCCATAGCGAAAGGCTTCTTGAAGGGAAAGATGTAACTCTGTGAGATGAATTAACAGAACACAGAGCAGTTTCTCAGAAAGCTTGTTTCCAGTTTTGAACGGAAGATATTTCCTTTTTCACCGTAGTCCTCTATGGGCTTCCAAATATCCCTTTGCCAATTCCACAAGAACAGCCTTAGCGAAAGGCTTCTTGAAGGGAAAGATGTAACTCTGTGAGATGAATTAACAGAACACAGAGCAGTTTCTCAGAAAGCTTCTTTCCAGTTTTGAACGGAAGATATTTCCTTTTTCACCATAGCCCTCTATGGGCTTCCAAATATCCCTTTTTCCAATTCCACAAGAACAGCCTTAGCGAAAGGCTTCTTGAAGGGAAAGATGTAACTCTGTGAGATGAATTAACAGAACACAGAGCAGTTTCTCAGAAAGCTTCTTTCCAGTTTTGAACGGAAGATATTTCCTTTTTCACCATAGCCCTCTATGGGCTTCCAAATATCCCTTTGCCAATTCCACAAGAACAGCCTTAGCGAAAGGCTTCTTGAAGGGAAAGATGTAACTCTGTGAGATGAATTAACAGAACACAGAGCAGTTTCTCAGAAAGCTTCTTTCCAGTTTTGAACGGAAGATATTTCCTTTTTCACCGTAGCCATCTATGGGCTTAAAAATATCCCTTTGCCAATTCCACAAGAACAGCTTTAGCCAAAGGCTTCTTGAAGGGAAAGATGTAACTCTGTGAGATGAATTAACAGAACACAGAGCGGGTTCTCAGAAATCTTCTTTCCAGTTTTGAACGGAAGATATTTACTTTTTCACCATAGCCGTATATGGGCTTCCAAATATCCCTTTGCCAATTCCACAAGAACAGCCGTAGCGAAAGGCTTCTTGAAGGGAAAGATGTAACCCTGTGAGATGAATCAACAGAACACAGAGCAGTTTCTCAGAAAGTTTCTTTCCAGTTTTGAACCGAAGATATTTCCTTTTTCACCATAGCCCTCTATGGGCTTCCAAATATCCCTTTGCCAATTCCACAAGAACAGCCTTAGCGAAAGGCTTCTTGAAGGGAAAGATGTAACGCTGTGAGATGAATTAACAGAACACAGAGCAGTTTCTAAGAAAGCTTGTTTCCTGTTTTGAACGGAAGGTATTTCCTTTTTCACCATAGCCCTCTATGGGCTTCCAAATATCCCTTTGCCAATTCCACAAGAACGGCCTTAGCGAAAGGCTTCTTGAATCGAAAGTTGTAACTCTGGGAGATGAATTAACAGAACACAGAGCAGTTTCTCAGAAAGCTTCTTTCCAGTTTTGAAAGGAAGATATTTCCTTTTTCACCAAAGCCCTCTATGGGCTTCCAAATATCCCTTTGACAATTCCACAAGAACGGCCTTAGCGAAAGGCTTCTTGAAGGGAAAGATGTAACTCTGTGAGATGAATTAACAGAACACAGAGCAGTTTCTCAGAAAGCTTGTTTCCAGTTTTGAACGGAATTTATTTCCTTTTTCAAAATAGCCCCCTATGGGCTTCCAAATATCCCTTTGCCAATTCCACAAGAACAGCCTTAGCGAAAGGCTTCTTGAAGGGAAAGATGTAACTCTGTGAGATGAATTAACAGAACACAGAGCAGTTTCTCAGAAAGCTTCTTTCCAGTTTTGAACGGTAGATATTTCCTTTTTCACCATAGCCCTCTATGGGCTTCCAAATATCCCTTTGACAATTCCACAAAACGGCCTTAGCGAAAGGCTTCTTGAAGGGAAAGATGTAACTCTGTGAGATGAATTAACAGAACACAGAGCAGTTTCTCAGAATGCTTCTTTCCAGTTTTGAACGGAAGATACTTGCTTTTTCTCAACAGTCTTCTATGGGCTTCCAAATACCCTTTGCCAATTCCACAAGAACGGCCTTAGCGAAAGGCTTCTTGAAGGGAAAAATGTAACTCTGTGAGATGAATTAACAGAACACAGAGCAGTTTCTCAGAAAGCTTCTTTCCAGTTTTGAACGGAAGATATTTCCTTTTTCACCATAGCCCTCTATGGGCTTCCAAATATCCCTTTGCCAATTCCACAAGAACAGCCTTAGCGAAAGGCTTCTTGAAGGGAAAGATGTAACTCTCTGAGATGAATTAACAGAACACAGAGCAGTTTCTGAGAAGGCTTCTTTCCAGTTAAGAACTTAAGATGTTTGCTTTTTCACCATAGCCCTCTATGGGCTTCCAAATATCCCTTTGCCAATTCCACAAGAACGGCCTTAGCGAAAGGCTTCTTGAAGGCAAGATGTAACTCTGTGAGATGAATTAACAGAACACAGAGCAGTTTCTCAGAAAGATTCTTTCCAGTTTTGAACGGAAGATATTTCCTTTTTCACCATAGCCCTCTATGGGCTTCCAAATATCCCTTTGACAATTCCACAAGAACGGCCTTAGCGAAAGGCTTCTTGAAGGGAAAGATGTAACTCTGTGAGATGAATTAACAGAACACAGAGCAGTTTCTCAGAAAGCTTGTTTCCAGTTTTGAACGGAAGATATTTCCTTTTTCACCGTAGTCCTCTATGGGCTTCCAAATATCCCTTTGCCAATTCCACAAGAACAGCCTTAGCGAAAGGCTTCTTGAAGGGAAAGATGTAACTCTGTGAGATGAATTAACAGAACACAGAGCAGTTTCTCAGAAAGCTTCTTTCCAGTTTTGAACGGAAGATATTTCCTTTTTCACGATAGCCCTCTATGGGCTTCCAAATATCCCTTTTTCCAATTCCACAAGAACAGCCTTAGCGAAAGGCTTCTTGAAGGGAAAGATGTAACTCTGTGAGATGAATTAACAGAACACAGAGCAGTTTCTCAGAAAGCTTCTTTCCAGTTTTGAACGGAAGATATATCCTTTTTCACCATAGCCCTCTATGGGCTTCCAAATATCCCTTTGCCAATTCCACAAGAACAGCCTTAGCGAAAGGCTTCTTGAAGGGAAAGATGTAACTCTGTGAGATGAATTAACAGAACACAGAGCAGTTTCTCAGAAAGCTTCTTTCCAGTTTTGAACGGAAGATATTTCCTTTTTCACCGTAGCCATCTATGGGCTTAAAAATATCCCTTTGCCAATTCCACAAGAACAGCTTTAGCCAAAGGCTTCTTGAAGGGAAAGATGTAACTCTGTGAGATGAATTAACAGAACACAGAGCGGGTTCTCAGAAATCTTCTTTCCAGTTTTGAACGGAAGATATTTACTTTTTCACCATAGCCCTCTATGGACTTCCAAATATCCCTTTGCCAATTCCACAAGAACAGCCGCAGCGAAAGGCTTCTTGAAGGGAAAGATGTAACCCTGTGAGATGAATCAACAGAACACAGAGCAGTTTCTCAGAAAATTTCTTTCCAGTTTTGAACCGAAGATATTTCCTTTTTCACCATAGCCCTCTATGGGCTTCCAAATATCCCATTGCCAATTCCACAAGAACAGCCTTAGCGAAAGGCTTCTTGAAGGGAAAGATGTAACGCTGTGAGATGAATTAACAGAACACAGAGCAGTTTCTAAGAAAGCTTCTTTCCTGTTTTGAACGGAAGGTATTTCCTTTTTCACCATAGCCCTCTATGGGCTTCCAAATATCCCTTTGCCAAATCCACAAGAACGGCCTTAGCGAAAGGCTTCTTGAATCGAAAGTTGTAACTCTGGGAGATGAATTAACAGAACACAGAGCAGTTTCTCAGAAAGCTTCTTTCCAGTTTTGAACGGAAGATATTTCCTTTTTCACCAAAGCCCTCTATGGGCTTCCAAATATCCCTTTGACAATTCCACAAGAACGGCCTTAGCGAAAGGCTTCTTGAAGGGAAAGATGTAACTCTGTGAGATGAATTAACAGAACACAGAGCAGTTTCTCAGAAAGCTTCTTTCCAGTTTTGAACGGAAGTTATTTCCTTTTTCAAAATAGCCCCCTATGGGCTTCCAAATATCCCTTTGCCAATTCCACAAGAACAGCCTTAGCGAAAGGCTTCTTGAAGGGAAAGATGTAACTCTGTGAGATGAACTAACAGAACACAGAGCAGTTTCTCAGAAAGCTTCTTTCCAGTTTTGAACGGTAGATATTTCCTTTTTCACCATAGCCCTCTATGGGCTTCCAAATATCCCTTTGACAATTCCACAAGAACGGCCTTAGCGAAAGGCTTCTTGAAGGGAAAGATGTAACTCTGTGAGATGAATTAACAGAACACAGAGCAGTTTCTCAGAATGCTTCTTTCCAGTTTTGAACGGAAGATACTTGCTTTTTCTCCACATTCTTCTATGGGCTTCCAAATACCCTTTGCCAATTCCACAAGAACGGCCTTAGCGAAAGGCTTCTTGAAGGAAAAAATGTAACTCTGTGAGATGAATTAACAGAACACAGAGCAGTTTCTCAGAAAGCTTCTTTCCAGTTTTGAACGGAAGATATTTCCTTTTTCACCATAGCCCTCTATGGGCTTCCAAATATCCCTTTGCCAATTCCACAAGAACAGCCTTAGCGAAAGGCTTCTTGAAGGGAAAGATGTAACTCTCTGAGATGAATTAACAGAACACAGAGCAGTTTCTGAGAAGGCTTCTTTCCAGTTAAGAACTTAAGTTGTTTCCTTTTTCACCATAGCCATCTATGGGCTTCCAAATATCCCTTTGCCAATTCCACAAGAACGGCCTTAGCGAAAGACTTCTTGAAGGCAAGATGTAACTCTGTGAGATGAATTAACAGAACACAGAGCAGTTTCTCAGAAAGATTCTTTCCAGTTTTGAACGGAAGATATTTCCTTTTTCACCATAGCCCTCTATGGGCTTCCAAATATCCCTTTGACAATTCCACAAGAACGGCCTTAGCGAAAGGCTTCTTGAAGGGAAAGATGTAACTCTGTGAGATGAATTAACAGAACACAGAGCAGTTTCTCAGAATGCTTCCTTCCAGTTTTGAACGGAAGATACTTGCATTTTCTCCATAGTCCTCTATGGGCTTCCAAATATCCCTTTGACAATTCCACAAGAACGGCCTTAGCGAAAGGCTTCTTGAAGGGAAAGATGTAACTCTGTGAGATGAATTAACAGAACACAGAGCAGTTTCTCAGAAAGCTTCTTTCCAGTTTTGAACGGAAGATATTTCCTTTTTCAAAATAGCCCCCTATGGGCTTCCAAATATCCCTTTGCCAATTCCACAAGAACAGCCTTAGCGAAAGGCTTCTTGAAGGGAAAGATGTAACCCTGTGAGATGAATCAACAGAACACAGAGCAGTTTCTCAGAAAGTTTCTTTCCAGTTTTGAACCGAAGATATTTCCTTTTTCACCAAAGCCCTCTATGGGCTTCCAAATATCCCTTTGCCAATTCCACAAGGACAGCCTTAGCGAAAGGCTTCTTGAAGGGAAAGATGCAACCCTGTGAGATGAATTAACAGAACACAGAGCAGTTTCCAAGAAAGCTTCTTTCCTGTTTTGAACGGAAGATATTTCCTTTTTCACCATAGCCCTCTATGGGCTTCCAAATATCCCTTTGCCAATTCCACAAGAACGGCCTTAGCGAAAGGCTTCTTGGAGGGAAAGATGTAACTCTGTGAGATGAATTAACAGAACACAGAGCAGTTTCTCAGAATGCTTCTTTCCAGTTTTGAACGGAAGATACTTGCTTTTTCTCCATAGACCTCTATGGGCTTCCAAATATCCCTTTGCCAATTCCACAAGAACAGCCTTAGCGAAAGGCTTCTTGAAGGGAAAGATGTAACTCTGTGAGATGAATTAACAGAACACAGAGCAGTTTCTCAGAAAGCTTCTTTCCAGTTTTGAACGGTAGATATTTACTTTTTCACCATAGCCCTCTATGGGCTTCCAAATATCCCTTTGCCAATTCCACAAGAACAGCCTTAGCGAAAGGCTTCTTGAAGGGAAAGATGTAACCCTGTGAGATGAATTAACAGAACACAGAGCAGTTTCTAAGAAAGCTTCTTTCCTGTTTTGAACGGAAGATATTTCCTTTTTCACCATAGCCCTCTATCCGCTTCCAAATATCCCTTTGCCAATTCCACAAGAACAGCCTTAGCGAAAGGCTTCTTGAAGGGAAAGATGTAACTCTCTGAGATGAATTAACAGAACACAGAGCAGTTTCTGAGAAAGCTTCTTTTCAGTTAAGAACTTAAGATGTTTCCTTTTTCACCATAGCCCTCTATGGGCTTCCAAATATCCATTTGCCAATTCCACAAGAACAGACTTAGCCAAAGGCTTCTTGAAGGGAAAGATGTAACTCTGTGAGATGAATTAACAGAACACAGAGCGGGTTCTCAGAAAGCTTCTTTCCAGTTTTGAACGGAAGATATTTACTTTTTCACCATAGCCCTCTAAGGGCTTCCAAATATCCCTTTGCCAATTCCACAAGAACAGCCGTAGCGAAAGGCTTCTTGAAGGGAAAGATGTAACCCTGTGAGATGAATCAACAGAACACAGAGCAGTTTCTCAGAAAGTTTCTTTCCAGTTTTGAACCGAAGATATTTCCTTTTTCACCATAGCCCTCTATGGGCTTCCAAATATCCCTTTGCCAATTCCACAAGAACAGCCTTAGCGAAAGGCTTCTTGAAGGGAAAGATGTAACGCTGTGAGATGAATTAACAGAACACAGAGCAGTTTCTAAGAAAGCTTCTTTCCTGTTTTGAACGGAAGGTATTTCCTTTTTCACCATAGCCCTCTATGGGCTTCCAAATATCCCTTTGCCAATTCCACAAGAACGGCCTTAGCGAAAGGCTTCTTGAAGGGAAAGATGTAACTCTGTGAGATGAATTAACAGAACACAGAGCAGTTTCTCAGAAAGATTCTTTCCAGTTTTGAACGGAAGATATTTCCTTTTTCACCAAAGCCCTCTATGGGCTTCCAAATATCCCTTTGACAATTCCACAAGAACGGCCTTAGCGAAAGGCTTCTTGAAGGGAAAGATGTAACTCTGTGAGATGAATTAACAGAACACAGAGCAGTTTCTCAGAAAGCTTCTTTCCAGTTTTGAACGGAAGTTATTTCCTTTTTCAAAATAGCCCCCTATGGGCTTCCAAATATCCCTTTGCCAATTCCACAAGAACAGCCTTAGCGAAAGGCTTCTTGAAGGGAAAGATGTAACTCTGTGAGTTGAATTAACAGAACACAGAGCAGTTTCTCAGAAAGCTTCTTTCCAGTTTTGAACGGTAGATATTTACTTTTTCACCATAGCCCTCTATGGGCTTCCAAATATCCCTTTGACAATTCCACAAGAACGGCCTTAGCGAAAGGCTTCTTGAAGGGAAAGATGTAACTCTGTGAGATGAATTAACAGAACACAGAGCAGTTTCTCAGAATGCTTCCTTCCAGTTTTGAACGGAAGATACTTGCATTTTCTCCATAGTCCTCTATGGGCTTCCAAATATCCCTTTGCCAATTCCACAAGAACAGCCTTAGCGAAAGGCTTCTTGAAGGGAAAGATGTAACTCAGTGAGATGAATTAACAGAACACAGAGCAGTTTCTCAGAAAGCTTCTTTCCAGTTTTGAACGGAAGATATTTCCTTTTTCAAAATAGCCCCCTATGGGCTTCCAAATATTCCTTTGCCAATTCCACAAGAACAGCCTTAGCGAAAGGCTTCTTGAAGGGAAAGATGTAACTCTGTGAGATGAATTAACAGAACACAGAGCAGTTTCTCAGAAAGCTTCTTTCCAGTTTTGAACGGTAGATATTTCCTTTTTCACCATAGCCCTCTATGGGCTTCCAAATATCCCTTTGCCAATTCCACAAGAACGGCCTTAGCGAAAGGCTTCTTGAAGGCAAGATGTAACTCTGTGAGATGAATTAACAGAACACAGAGCAGTTTCTCAGAAAGATTCTTTCCAGTTTTGAACGGAAGATATTTCCTTTTTCACCGTAGCCCTCTATGGGCTTCCAAATATCCCTTTGACAATTCCACAAGAACGGCCTTAGCGAAAGGCTTCTTGAAGGGAAAGATGTAACTCTGTGAGATGAATTAACAGAACACAGAGCAGTTTCTCAGAAAGCTTGTTTCCAGTTTTGAACGGAAGATATTTCCTTTTTCACCGTAGTCCTCTATGGGCTTCCAAATATCCCTTTGCCAATTCCACAAGAACAGCCTTAGCGAAAGGCTTCTTGAAGGGAAAGATGTAACTCTGTGAGATGAATTAACAGAACACAGAGCAGTTTCTCAGAAAGCTTCTTTCCAGTTTTGAACGGAAGATATTTCCTTTTTCACGATAGCCCTCTATGGGCTTCCAAATATCCCTTTTTCCAATTCCACAAGAACAGCCTTAGCGAAAGGCTTCTTGAAGGGAAAGATGTAACTCTGTGAGATGAATTAACAGAACACAGAGCAGTTTCTCAGAAAGCTTCTTTCCAGTTTTGAACGGTAGATATATCCTTTTTCACCATAGCCCTCTATGGGCTTCCAAATATCCCTTTGCCAATTCCACAAGAACAGCCTTAGCGAAAGGCTTCTTGAAGGGAAAGATGTAACTCTGTGAGATGAATTAACAGAACACAGAGCAGTTTCTCAGAAAGCTTCTTTCCAGTTTTGAACGGAAGATATTTCCTTTTTCACCGTAGCCATCTATGGGCTTAAAAATATCCCTTTGCCAATTCCACAAGAACAGCTTTAGCCAAAGGCTTCTTGAAGGGAAAGATGTAACTCTGTGAGATGAATTAACAGAACACAGAGCGGGTTCTCAGAAATCTTCTTTCCAGTTTTGAACGGAAGATATTTACTTTTTCACCATAGCCCTCTATGGACTTCCAAATATCCCTTTGCCAATTCCACAAGAACAGCCGCAGCGAAAGGCTTCTTGAAGGGAAAGATGTAACCCTGTGAGATGAATCAACAGAACACAGAGCAGTTTCTCAGAAAATTTCTTTCCAGTTTTGAACCGAAGATATTTCCTTTTTCACCATAGCCCTCTATGGGCTTCCAAATATCCCTTTGCCAATTCCACAAGAACAGCCTTAGCGAAAGGCTTCTTGAAGGGAAAGATGTAACGCTGTGAGATGAATTAACAGAACACAGAGCAGTTTCTAAGAAAGCTTCTTTCCTGTTTTGAACGGAAGGTATTTCCTTTTTCACCATAGCCCTCTATGGGCTTCCAAATATCCCTTTGCCAAATCCACAAGAACGGCCTTAGCGAAAGGCTTCTTGAATCGAAAGTTGTAACTCTGGGAGATGAATTAACAGAACACAGAGCAGTTTCTCAGAAAGCTTCTTTCCAGTTTTGAACGGAAGATATTTCCTTTTTCACCAAAGCCCTCTATGGGCTTCCAAATATCCCTTTGACAATTCCACAAGAACGGCCTTAGCGAAAGGCTTCTTGAAGGGAAAGATGTAACTCTGTGAGATGAATTAACAGAACACAGAGCAGTTTCTCAGAAAGCTTCTTTCCAGTTTTGAACGGAAGTTATTTCCTTTTTCAAAATAGCCCCCTATGGGCTTCCAAATATCCCTTTGCCAATTCCACAAGAACAGCCTTAGCGAAAGGCTTCTTGAAGGGAATGATGTAACTCTGTGAGATGAACTAACAGAACACAGAGCAGTTTCTCAGAAAGCTTCTTTCCAGTTTTGAACGGTAGATATTTCCTTTTTCACCATAGCCCTCTATGGGCTTCCAAATATCCCTTTGACAATTCCACAAGAACGGCCTTAGCGAAAGGCTTCTTGAAGGGAGAGATGTAACTCTGTGAGATGAATTAACAGAACACAGAGCAGTTTCTCAGAATGCTTCTTTCCAGTTTTGAACGGAAGATACTTGCTTTTTCTCCACATTCTTCTATGGGCTTCCAAATACCCTTTGCCAATTCCACAAGAACGGCCTTAGCGAAAGGCTTCTTGAAGGAAAAAATGTAACTCTGTGAGATGAATTAACAGAACACAGAGCAGTTTCTCAGAAAGCTTCTTTCCAGTTTTGAACGGAAGATATTTCCTTTTTCACCATAGCCCTCTATGGGCTTCCAAATATCCCTTTGCCAATTCCACAAGAACAGCCTTAGCGAAAGGCTTCTTGAAGGGAAAGATGTAACTCTCTGAGATGAATTAACAGAACACAGAGCAGTTTCTGAGAAGGCTTCTTTCCAGTTAAGAACTTAAGTTGTTTCCTTTTTCACCATAGCCATCTATGGGCTTCCAAATATCCCTTTGCCAATTCCACAAGAACGGCCTTAGCGAAAGGCTTCTTGAAGGCAAGATGTAACTCTGTGAGATGAATTAACAGAACACAGAGCAGTTTCTCAGAAAGATTCTTTCCAGTTTTGAACGGAAGATATTTCCTTTTTCACCATAGCCCTCTATGGGCTTCCAAATATCCCTTTGACAATTCCACAAGAACGGCCTTAGCGAAAGGCTTCTTGAAGGGAAAGATGTAACTCTGTGAGATGAATTAACAGAACACAGAGCAGTTTCTCAGAATGCTTCCTTCCAGTTTTGAACGGAAGATACTTGCATTTTCTCCATAGTCCTCTATGGGCTTCCAAATATCCCTTTGACAATTCCACAAGAACGGCCTTAGCGAAAGGCTTCTTGAAGGGAAAGATGTAACTCTGTGAGATGAATTAACAGAACACAGAGCAGTTTCTCAGAAAGCTTCTTTCCAGTTTTGAACGGAAGATATTTCCTTTTTCAAAATAGCCCCCTATGGGCTTCCAAATATCCCTTTGCCAATTCCACAAGAACAGCCTTAGCGAAAGGCTTCTTGAAGGGAAAGATGTAACCCTGTGAGATGAATCAACAGAACACAGAGCAGTTTCTCAGAAAGTTTCTTTCCAGTTTTGAACCGAAGATATTTCCTTTTTCACCAAAGCCCTCTATGGGCTTCCAAATATCCCTTTGCCAATTCCACAAGGACAGCCTTAGCGAAAGGCTTCTTGAAGGGAAAGATGCAACCCTGTGAGATGAATTAACAGAACACAGAGCAGTTTCCAAGAAAGCTTCTTTCCTGTTTTGAACGGAAGATATTTCCTTTTTCACCATAGCCCTCTATGGGCTTCCAAATATCCCTTTGCCAATTCCACAAGAACGGCCTTAGCGAAAGGCTTCTTGGAGGGAAAGATGTAACTCTGTGAGATGAATTAACAGAACACAGAGCAGTTTCTCAGAATGCTTCTTTCCAGTTTTGAACGGAAGATACTTGCTTTTTCTCCATAGACCTCTATGGGCTTCCAAATATCCCTTTGCCAATTCCACAAGAACAGCCTTAGCGAAAGGCTTCTTGAAGGGAAAGATGTAACTCTGTGAGATGAATTAACAGAACACAGAGCAGTTTCTCAGAAAGCTTCTTTCCAGTTTTGAACGGTAGATATTTACTTTTTCACCATAGCCCTCTATGGGCTTCCAAATATCCCTTTGCCAATTCCACAAGAACAGCCTTAGCGAAAGGCTTCTTGAAGGGAAAGATGTAACCCTGTGAGATGAATTAACAGAACACAGAGCAGTTTCTAAGAAAGCTTCTTTCCTGTTTTGAACGGAAGATATTTCCTTTTTCACCATAGCCCTCTATCCGCTTCCAAATATCCCTTTGCCAATTCCACAAGAACAGCCTTAGCGAAAGGCTTCTTGAAGGGAAAGATGTAACTCTCTGAGATGAATTAACAGAACACAGAGCAGTTTCTGAGAAAGCTTCTTTTCAGTTAAGAACTTAAGATGTTTCCTTTTTCACCATAGCCCTCTATGGGCTTCCAAATATCCATTTGCCAATTCCACAAGAACAGACTTAGCCAAAGGCTTCTTGAAGGGAAAGATGTAACTCTGTGAGATGAATTAACAGAACACAGAGCGGGTTCTCAGAAAGCTTCTTTCCAGTTTTGAACGGAAGATATTTACTTTTTCACCATAGCCCTCTAAGGGCTTCCAAATATCCCTTTGCCAATTCCACAAGAACAGCCGTAGCGAAAGGCTTCTTGAAGGGAAAGATGTAACCCTGTGAGATGAATCAACAGAACACAGAGCAGTTTCTCAGAAAGTTTCTTTCCAGTTTTGAACCGAAGATATTTCCTTTTTCACCATAGCCCTCTATGGGCTTCCAAATATCCCTTTGCCAATTCCACAAGAACAGCCTTAGCGAAAGGCTTCTTGAAGGGAAAGATGTAACGCTGTGAGATGAATTAACAGAACACAGAGCAGTTTCTAAGAAAGCTTCTTTCCTGTTTTGAACGGAAGGTATTTCCTTTTTCACCATAGCCCTCTATGGGCTTCCAAATATCCCTTTGCCAATTCCACAAGAACGGCCTTAGCGAAAGGCTTCTTGAAGGGAAAGATGTAACTCTGTGAGATGAATTAACAGAACACAGAGCAGTTTCTCAGAAAGATTCTTTCCAGTTTTGAACGGAAGATATTTCCTTTTTCACCAAAGCCCTCTATGGGCTTCCAAATATCCCTTTGACAATTCCACAAGAACGGCCTTAGCGAAAGGCTTCTTGAAGGGAAAGATGTAACTCTGTGAGATGAATTAACAGAACACAGAGCAGTTTCTCAGAAAGCTTCTTTCCAGTTTTGAACGGAAGTTATTTCCTTTTTCAAAATAGCCCCCTATGGGCTTCCAAATATCCCTTTGCCAATTCCACAAGAACAGCCTTAGCGAAAGGCTTCTTGAAGGGAAAGATGTAACTCTGTGAGTTGAATTAACAGAACACAGAGCAGTTTCTCAGAAAGCTTCTTTCCAGTTTTGAACGGTAGATATTTACTTTTTCACCATAGCCCTCTATGGGCTTCCAAATATCCCTTTGACAATTCCACAAGAACGGCCTTAGCGAAAGGCTTCTTGAAGGGAAAGATGTAACTCTGTGAGATGAATTAACAGAACACAGAGCAGTTTCTCAGAATGCTTCCTTCCAGTTTTGAACGGAAGATACTTGCATTTTCTCCATAGTCCTCTATGGGCTTCCAAATATCCCTTTGCCAATTCCACAAGAACAGCCTTAGCGAAAGGCTTCTTGAAGGGAAAGATGTAACTCAGTGAGATGAATTAACAGAACACAGAGCAGTTTCTCAGAAAGCTTCTTTCCAGTTTTGAACGGAAGATATTTCCTTTTTCAAAATAGCCCCCTATGGGCTTCCAAATATCCCTTTGCCAATTCCACAAGAACAGCCTTAGCGAAAGGCTTCTTGAAGGGAAAGATGTAACTCTGTGAGATGAATTAACAGAACACAGAGCAGTTTCTCAGAAAGCTTCTTTCCAGTTTTGAACGGTAGATATTTCCTTTTTCACCATAGCCCTCTATGGGCTTCCAAATATCCCTTTGCCAATTCCACAAGAACGGCCTTAGCGAAAGGCTTCTTGAAGGCAAGATGTAACTCTGTGAGATGAATTAACAGAACACAGAGCAGTTTCTCAGAAAGATTCTTTCCAGTTTTGAACGGAAGATATTTCCTTTTTCACCGTAGCCCTCTATGGGCTTCCAAATATCCCTTTGACAATTCCACAAGAACGGCCTTAGCGAAAGGCTTCTTGAAGGGAAAGATGTAACTCTGTGAGATGAATTAACAGAACACAGAGCAGTTTCTCAGAAAGCTTGTTTCCAGTTTTGAACGGAAGATATTTCCTTTTTCACCGTAGTCCTCTATGGGCTTCCAAATATCCCTTTGCCAATTCCACAAGAACAGCCTTAGCGAAAGGCTTCTTGAAGGGAAAGATGTAACTCTGTGAGATGAATTAACAGAACACAGAGCAGTTTCTCAGAAAGCTTCTTTCCAGTTTTGAACGGAAGATATTTCCTTTTTCACCATAGCCCTCTATGGGCTTCCAAATATCCCTTTTTCCATTTCCACAAGAACAGCCTTAGCGAAAGGCTTCTTGAAGGGAAAGAAGTAACTCTGTGAGATGAATTAACAGAACACAGAGCAGTTTCTCAGAAAGCTTCTTTCCAGTTTTGAACGGAAGATATATCCTTTTTCACCATAGCCCTCTATGGGCTTCCAAATATCCCTTTGCCAATTCCACAAGAACAGCCTTAGCGAAAGGCTTCTTGAAGGGAAAGATGTAACTCTGTGAGATGAATTAACAGAACACAGAGCAGTTTCTCAGAAAGCTTCTTTCCAGTTTTGAACGGAAGATATTTCCTTTTTCACCGTAGCCATCTATGGGCTTAAAAATATCCCTTTGCCAATTCCACAAGAACAGCTTTAGCCAAAGGCTTCTTTAAGGGAAAGATGTAACTCTGTGAGATGAATTAACAGAACACAGAGCGGGTTCTCAGAAATCTTCTTTCCAGTTTTGAACGGAAGATAATTACTTTTTCACCATAGCCCTCTATGGACTTCCAAATATCCCTTTGCCAATTCCACAAGAACAGCCGCAGCGAAAGGCTTCTTGAAGGGAAAGATGTAACCCTGTGAGATGAATCAACAGAACACAGAGCAGTTTCTCAGAAAGTTTCTTTCCAGTTTTGAACCGAAGATATTTCCTTTTTCACCAAAGCCCTCTATGGGCTTCCAAATATCCCTTTGCCAATTCCACAAGAACAGCCTTAGCGAAAGGCTTCTTGAGGGGAAAGATGTAACGCTGTGAGATGAATTAACAGAACACAGAGCAGTTTCTAAGAAAGCTTCTTTCCTGTTTTGAACGGAAGGTATTTCCTTTTTCACCATAGCCCTCTATGGGCTTCAAAATATCCCTTTGCCAATTCCACAAGAACGGCCTTAGCGAAAGGCTTCTTGAATCGAAAGTTGTAACTCTGGGAGATGAATTAACAGAACACAGAGCAGTTTCTCAGAAAGCTTCTTTCCAGTTTTGAACGGAAGATATTTCCTTTTTCACCAAAGCCCTCTATGGGCTTCCAAATATCCCTTTGACAATTCCACAAGAACGGCCTTAGCGAAAGGCTTCTTGAAGGGAAAGATGTAACTCTGTGAGATGAATTAACAGAACACAGAGCAGTTTCTCAGAAAGCTTCTTTCCAGTTTTGAACGGAAGTTATTTCCTTTTTCAAAATAGCCCCCTATGGGCTTCCAAATATCCCTTTGCCAATTCCACAAGAACAGCCTTAGCGAAAGGCTTCTTGAAGGGAAAGATGTAACTCTGTGAGATGAATTAACAGAACACAGAGCAGTTTCTCAGAAAGCTTCTTTCCAGTTTTGAACGGTAGATATTTCCTTTTTCACCATAGCCCTCTATGGGCTTCCAAATATCCCTTTGACAATTCCACAAGAACGGCCTTAGCGAAAGGCTTCTTGAAGGGAAAGATGTAACTCTGTGAGATGAATTAACAGAACACAGAGCAGTTTCTCAGAATGCTTCTTTCCAGTTTTGAACGGAAGATACTTGCTTTTTCTCCACAGTCTTCTATGGGCTTCCAAATACCCTTTGCCAATTCCACAAGAACGGCCTTAGCGAAAGGCTTCTTGAAGGGAAAAATGTAACTCTGTGAGATGAATTAACAGAACACAGAGCAGTTTCTCAGAAATCTTCTTTCCAGTTTTGAACGGAAGATATTTCCTTTTTCAACATAGCCCTCTATGGGCTTCCAAATATCCCTTTGCCAATTCCACAAGAACAGCCTTAGCGAAAGGCTTCTTGAAGGGAAAGATGTAACTCTCTGAGATGAATTAACAGAACACAGAGCAGTTTCTGAGAAAGCTGCTTTTCAGTTAAGAACTTAAGATGTTTCCTTTTTCACCATAGCCCTCTATGGGCTTCCAAATATCCCTTTGCCAATTCCACAAGAACAGCCTTAGCGAAAGGCTTCTTGAAAGGAAAGATGTAACTCTGTGAGATGAATTAACAGAACACAGACCAGTTTCTCAGAAAGCTTGTTTCCAGTTTTGAACGGAAGATATTTCCTTTTTCACCGTAGTCCTCTATGGGCTTCCAAATATCCCTTTGCCAATTCCACAAGAACAGCCTTAGCGAAAGGCTTCTTGAAGGGAAAGATGTAACTCTGTGAGATGAATTAACAGAACACAGAGCAGTTTCTCAGAAAGCTTCTTTCCAGTTTTGAAAGGAAGATATTTCCTTTTTCACCATAGCCCGGTATGGGCTTCCAAATATCCGTTTGCCAATTCCACAAGAACAGCCTTAGCGAAAGGCTTCTTGAAGGGAAAGATGTAACTCTGTGAGATGAATTAACAGAAGACAGAGCAGTTTCACAGAAAGCTTCTTTCCTCTTTTGAACGGAAGATATTTCCTTTTTCAAGGTAGCCCTCTATGGGCTTCCAAATATCCCTTTGGCAATGCAACAAGAACAGCCTTAGCGAAAGGCTTCTTGAAGGGAAAGATGTAACTCTGTGAGATGAATTAACAGAACACAGAGCAGTTTCCCAGAAAGCTTCTTTCCTGTTCTGAACGGAAGATATTTCCATTTTCACCATAGCCCTCTATGGGCTTCCAAATATCCCTTTGCCAATTCCACAAGAACGGCCTTAGCGAAAGTCTTCTTGAAGGGAAAGATGTAACTCTGTGAGATGAATTAACAGAACACAGAGCAGTTTCTCAAAAAGATTCTTTCCAGTTTTGAACAGAAGATATTTCCTTTTTCACCATAGCCCTCTATGGGCTTCCAAATATCCCTAGGCCAATTCCACAAGAACAGCCTTAGCGAAAGGCTTCTTGAAGGGAAAGGTGTAACTCTGTGAGATGAATTAACAGATCACAGAGCAGTTTCTCAGAAAGCTTCTTTCCAGTTAAGAACGGAAGGTATTTCCTTTTTCACCATAGCCCTCTATGGGCTTCCAAATATCCCTTTGCCAATTCTTCAAGAACAGACTTAGCGAAAGGCTTCTTGAAGGGAAAGATGTAACTCTGTGAGATGAATTAACAGAACACAGAGCAGTTTCTCAGAAAGCTTCTTTCCAGTTTTGAACGGAAGATATTTCCTTTTTCAACATAGCCCTCTATGGGCTTCCAAATATCCCTTTTTCCAATTCCACAAGAACAGCCTTAGCGAAAGGCTTCTTTAAGGGAAAGATGTAACTCTGTGAGATGAATTAACAGAACACAGAGCAGTTTCTCAGAAAGCTTCTTTCCAGTTTTGAACGGAAGATATATCCTTTTTCACCATAGCCCTCTATGGGCTTCCAAATATCCCTTTACCAATTCCACAAGAACAGCCTTAGTGAAAGGCTACTTGAAGGGAAAGATGTAACTCTATGAGTTGAATTAACAGAACACAGAGCAGTTTCTCAGAAAGCTTCTTTCCAGTTTTGAACGGAAGATATTTCCTTTTTCACCGTAGCCATCTATGGGCTTAAAAATATCCCTTTGCCAATTTCACAAGAACAGCCTTAGCCAAAGGCTTCTTGAAGGGAAAGATGTAACTCTGTGAGATGAATTAACAGAACACAGAGCAGTTTCTCAGAAAGCTTCTTTCCAGTTTTGAACGGAAGATATTTCCTTTTTCACCATAGCCCTCTATGGGCTTCCAAATATCCCTTTGCCAATTCCACAAGAACAGCCTTAGCGAAAGGCTTCTTGAAGGGAAAGATGTAACCCTGCGAGATGAATCAACAGAACACAGAGCAGTTTCTGAGAAAGTTTCTTTCCAGTTTTGAACCGAAGATATTTCCTTTTTCACCATAGCCCTCTATGGGCTTCCAAATATCCCTTTGCCAATTCCACAAGAACAGACTTAGCGAAAGGCTTCTTGAAGGGAAAGATGTAACCCTGTGAGATGAACTAACAGAACACAGAGCAGTTTCTAAGAAAGCTTCTTTCCTGTTTTGAACGGAAGATATTTCCTTTTTCACCATAGCCCTGTATGGGCTTCCAAGTATCCCTTTGCCAATTCCACAAGAACAGCCTTAGCGAAAGGCTTCTTGAAGGGAAAGATGTAACTCTGTGAGATGAATTAACAGAACACAGAGCAGTTTCTGAGAAAGCTTCTTTCCAGTTAAGAACTTAAGATGTTTCCTTTTTCACCATAGCCCTCTATGGGCTTCCAAATATCCCTTTGCCAATTCCACAAGAACAGCCTTAGCGAAAGGCTTCTTGAAGGGAAAGATGTAACTCTGTGAGATGAATTAAAGGAACACAGAGCAGTTTCTTAGAAAGCTTCTTTCCAGTTTTGAACGGAAGATATTTCCTTTTTCACCGTAGCCCTCTATGGGCTTCCAAATATCCCTTTGGCAATTCCACAAGAACAGCCTTAGCGAAAGGCTTATTGAAGGGAAAGATGTAACTCTGTGAGATGAATTAACAGAACACAGAGCAGTTTCTCAGAAAGCTTCTTTCCCGTTTTGAACGGAAGATATTTCCTTTTACACCATAGCCCTGTATGGGCTACCAAATATCCCTTTGCCAATTCCACAAGAAAAGCCTTCGCGAAAGGCTTCTTGAAGGGAAAGATGTAACTCTGTGAGATGAATTAACAGAACACAGAGTAGTTTCTCAGAAAGCTTCTTTCCAGTTTTGAACGGAAGATATATCCTTTTTCACGATAGCCCTCTATGGGCTTCCAAATATCCCTGTGCCAATTCCACAAGAACAGCCTTAGCGAAAGGCTTCTTGTAGGGAAAGATGTAACTCTGTGAGATGAATTAACAGAACACAGAGCAGTTTCTCAGAAAGCTTCTTTCCAGTTTTGAACGGAAGATATTTCCTTTTTCACCGTAGCCATCTATGGGCTTAAAAATTTCCCTTTGCCAATTCCACAAGAACAACCTTAGCCAAAGGCTTCTTGAAGGGAAAGATGTAACTCTGTGAGATGAATTAACAGAACACAGAGCAGTTTCTCAGAAAGCTTCTTTCCAGTTTTGAACGGAAGATATTTCCTTTTTCACCATAGCCCTCTATGGGCTTCCAAATATCCCTTTGCCAATTCCACAAGAACAGCCTTAGCGAAAGGCTTCTGGAAGGGAAAGATGTAACCCTGTGAGATGAATTAACAGAACACAGAGCAGTTTCTCAGAAAGTTTCTTTCCCGTTTTGAACCGAAGATATTTCCTTTTTCACCATAGCCCTCTATGGGCTTCCAAATATCCCTTTGCCAATTGCACAAGAACAGCCTTAGCGAAAGGCTTCTTGAAGGGAAAGATGTAACTCTGTGAGATGAATTAACAGAACACAGAGCAGTTTCCCAGAAAGCTTCTTTCCTGTTTTGAACGGAAGATATTTCCATTTTCACCATAGCCCTCTAAGGGCTTCCAAATATCCCTTTGCCAATTCCACAAGAACGGCCTTAGCGAAAGGCTTCATGAAGGGAAAGATGTAACTCTGTGAGATGAATTAACAGAACACAGACCAGTTTCTCAAAAAGATTCTTTCCAGTTTTGAACTGAAGATATTTCCTTTTTCACCATAGCCCTCTATGGGCTTCCAAATATCCCTTTGCCAATTCCACAAGAACAGCCTTGGCGAAAGGCTTCTTGAAGGGTAATATGTAACTCTGTGAGATGAATTAACAGAACACAGTGAAGTTTCTAAGAAAGCTTCTTTCCAGTTTTGAACGGAAGATATTTCCTTTTTCACCGTAGACCTCTATGGGCTTCCAAATATCCCTTTGCCAATTCCAAAAGAACAGCCTTAGCGAAAGGCTTCTTGAATCGAAAGTTGTAACTCTGGGAGATGAATTAACAGAACACAGAGCAGTTTATCAGAAAGCTTCTTTCCAGTTTTGAACGGAAGATTATTCCTTTTTCACCATAGCCCTCTATGGGCTTCCAAATATCCCTTTGTCAATTCCACAAGAACGCCCTTAGCGAAAGGCTTCTTGAAGGGAAAGATGTAACTCTGTGAGATGAATTAACAGAACACAGAGCAGTTTCTCAGAATGCTTCTTTCCAGTTTTGAACGGAAGATACTTGCTTTTTCTCCATAGTCCTCTATGGGCTTCCAAATATCCCTTTGCCAATTCCAAAAGAAGAGCCTTAGCGAAAGGCTTCTTGAAGGGAAAGATGTAACTCTGTGAGATGAATTAACAGAACACAGAGCAGTTTCTCAGAAAGCTTCTTTCCAGTTTTGAACGGAAGATATTTCCTTTTTCAAAATAGACCCCTATGGGCTTCCAAATATCCCTTTGCCAATTCCACAAGAACAGCCTTAGCGAAAGGCTTCTTGAAGGGAAAGATGTAACTCTCTGACATGAATTAACAGAACACAGAGCAGTTTCTGAGAAAGCTTCTTTCCAGTTAAGAACTTAAGATGTTTCCTTTTTCACCATAGCCCTCTATGGGCTTCCAAATATCCCTTTGTCAATTCCACAAGAACAGCCATAGCGAAAGGCTTCTTGAAGGGAAAGATGTAACTCTGTGAGATGAATTAACAGAACACAGAGCAGTTTCTCAGAAAGCTTCTTTCCAGTTTTGAACGGTAGATATTTCCTTTTTCACCATAGCCCTCTATGGGCTTCCAAATATCCCTTTGACAATTCCACAAGAACGGCCTTAGCGAAAGGCTTCTTGAAGGAAAAGATGTAACTCTGTGAGATGAATTAACAGAACACAGAGCAGTTTCTCAGAATGCTTCTTTCCAGTTTTGAACGGAAGATACTTGCTTTTTCTCCACAGTCTTCTATGGGCTTCAAAATACCCTTTGCCAATTCCACAAGAACGGCCTTAGCGAAAGGCTTCTTGAAGGGAAAAATGTAACTCTGTGAGATGAATTAACAGAACACAGAGCAGTTTCTCAGAAAGCTTCTTTCCAGTTTTGAACGGAAGATATTTCCTTTTTCACCATAGCCCTCTATGGGCTTCCAAATATCCCTTTGCCAATTCCACA
This sequence comes from Chlorocebus sabaeus, assembly GCF_047675955.1. Classification (NCBI taxonomy): domain Eukaryota; kingdom Metazoa; phylum Chordata; class Mammalia; order Primates; family Cercopithecidae; genus Chlorocebus; species Chlorocebus sabaeus. The sequence continues at coordinate 377,268 of NW_027327246.1, read as the reverse complement.
AGAACAGCCTTAGCGAAAGGCTTCTTGAAGGGAAAGATGTAACTCTCTGAGATGAATTAACAGAACACAGAGCAGTTTCTGAGAAGGCTTCTTTCCAGTTAAGAACTTAAGATGTTTCCTTTTTCACCATAGCCCTCTATGGGCTTCCAAATATCCCTTTGCCAATTCCACAAGAACGGCCTTAGCGAAAGGCTTCTTGAAGGCAAGATGTAACTCTGTGAGATGAATTAACAGAACACAGAGCAGTTTCTCAGAAAGATTCTTTCCAGTTTTGAACGGAAGATATTTCCTTTTTCACCATAGCCCTCTATGGGCTTCCAAATATCCCTTTGACAATTCCACAAGAACGGCCTTGGCGAAAGGCTTCTTGAAGGGAAAGATGTAACTCTGTGAGATGAATTAACAGAACACAGAGCAGTTTCTCAGAATGCTTCCTTCCAGTTTTGAACGGAAGATACTTGCATTTTCTCCATAGTCCTCTATGGGCTTCCAAATATCCCTTTGCCAATTCCACAAGAACAGCCTTAGCGAAAGGCTTCTTGAAGGGAAAGTTGTAACTCAGTGAGATGAATTAACAGAACACAGAGCAGTTTCTCAGAAAGCTTCTTTCCAGTTTTGAACGGAAGATATTTCCTTTTTCAAAATAGCCCCCTATGGGCTTCCAAATATCCCTTTGCCAATTCCACAAGAACAGCCTTAGCGAAAGGCTTCTTGAAGGGAAAGATGTAACTCTGTGAGATGAATTAACAGAACACAGAGCAGTTTCTCAGAAAGCTTCTTTCCAGTTTTGAACGGTAGATATTTCCTTTTTCACCATAGCCCTCTATGGGCTTCCAAATATCCCTTTGCCAATTCCACAAGAACAGCCTTAGCTAAAGGCTTCTTGAAGGGAAAGATGTAACTCTGTGAGATGAATTAACAGAACACAGAGCAGTTTCCCAGAAATCTTCTTTCCAGTTTTGAACGGAAGATATTTCCTTTTTCACCATAGCCCTCTATGGGCTTCCAAATATCCCTTTGCGAATTCCACAAGAACAGCCTTAGCGAAAGGCTTCTTGAAGGGAAAGATGTAACTCTGTGAGATGAATTAACAGAACACAGAGCAGTTTCCCAGAAAGCTTCTTCCCAGTTTTGAACGGAAGATATTTCCTTTTTCACCATAGCCCTGTATGGGCTTCCAAATATCCCTTTGCCAATTCCACAAGAACAGCCTTAGCGAAAGGCTTCTTGAAGGGAAAGATGTAACTCTGTGAGATGAATTAACAGAACACAGAGCAGTTTCTCAGAAAGGTTCTTTCCAGTTTTGAACGGAAGATATTTCCTTTTTCACCATAGCCCTCTATGGGCTTCCAAATATCCCTTTGCTAATTCCACAAGAACAGCCTTAGCGAAAGGCTTCTTGAAGGGAAAGATGTAACCCTGTGAGATGAATCAACAGAACACAGAGCAGTTTCTCAGAAAGTTTCTTTCCAGTTTTGAACCGAAGATATTTCCTTTTTCACCAAAGCCCTCTATGGGCTTCCAAATATCCCTTTGCCAATTCCACAAGGACAGCCTTAGCGAAAGGCTTCTTGAAGGGAAAGATGTAACCCTGTGAGATGAATTAACAGAACACAGAGCAGTTTCTAAGAAAGCTTCTTTCCTGTTTTGAACGGAAGATATTTCCTTTTTCACCATAGCCCTCTATGGGCTTCCAAATATCCCTTTGCGAATTCCACAAGAACGGCCTTAGCGAAAGGCTTCTTGGAGGGAAAGATATAACTCTGTGAGATGAATTAACAGAACACAGAGCAGTTTCTCAGAATGCTTCTTTCCAGTTTTGAAAGGAAGATACTTGCTTTTTCTCCATAGACCTCTATGGGCTTCCAAATATCCCTTTGCCAATTCCACAAGAACAGCCTTAGCGAAAGGCTTCTTGAAGGGAAAGATGTAACTCTGTGAGATGAATTAACAGAACACAGAGCAGTTTCTCAGAAAGCTTCTTTCCAGTTTTGAACGGTAGATATTTCCTTTTTCACCATAGCCATCTATGGGCTTCCAAATATCCCTTTGCCAATTCCACAAGAACAGCCTTAGCGAAAGGCTTCTTGAAGGGAAAGATGTAACCCTGTGAGATGAATTAACAGAACACAGAGCAGTTTCTAAGAAAGCTTCTCTCCTGTTTTGAACGGAAGATATTTCCTTTTTCACCATAGCCCTCTAAGGGCTTCCAAATATCCCTTTGCCAATTCCACAAGAACAGCCTTAGCGAAAGGCTTCTTGAAGGGAAAGATGTAACTCTCAGAGATGAATTAACAGAACACAGAGCAGTTTCTGAGAAAGCTTCTTTTCAGTTAAGAACTTAAGATGTTTCCTTTTTCACCATAGCCCTCTATGGGCTTCCAAATATCCCTTTGCCAATTCCACAAGAACAGCCTTAGCGAAAGGCTTCTTGAAAGGAAAGATGTAACTCTGTGAGATGAATTAACAGAACACAGACCAGTTTCTCAGAAAGCTTGTTTCCAGTTTTGAACGGAAGATATTTCCTTTTTCACCGTAGTCCTCTATGGGCTTCCAAATATCCCTTTGCCAATTCCACAAGAACAGCCTTAGCGAAAGGCTTCTTGAAGGGAAAGATGTAACTCTGTGAGATGAATTAACAGAACACAGAGCAGTTTCTCAGAAAGCTTCTTTCCAGTTTTGAAAGGAAGATATTTCCTTTTTCACCATAGCCCGGTATGGGCTTCCAAATATCCGTTTGCCAATTCCACAAGAACAGCCTTAGCGAAAGGCTTCTTGAAGGGAAAGATGTAACTCTGTGAGATGAATTAACAGAAGACAGAGCAGTTTCTCAGAAAGCTTCTTTCCACTTTTGAACGGAAGATATTTCCTTTTTCAAGGTAGCCCTCTATGGGCTTCCAAATATCCCTTTGGCAATGCAACAAGAACAGCCTTAGCGAAAGGCTTCTTGAAGGGAAAGATGTAACTCTGTGAGATGAACTAACAGAACACAGAGCAGTTTCCCAGAAAGCTTCTTTCCTGTTCTGAACGGAAGATATTTCCATTTTCACCATAGCCCTCTATGGGCTTCCAAATATCCCTTTGCCAATTCCACAAGAACGGCCTTAGCGAAAGGCTTCTTCAATGGAAAGGTGTAACTCTGTGAGATGAATTAACAGAACACAGAGCAGTTTCTCAAAAAGATTCTTTCCAGTTTTGAACGGAAGATATTTCCTTTTTCACCATAGCCCTCTATGGGCTTCCAAATATCCCTAGGCCAATTCCACAAGAACAGCCTTAGCGAAAGGCTTCTTGAAGGGAAAGGTGTAACTCTGTGAGATGAATTAACAGAACACAGAGCAGTTTCTCAGAAAGCTTCTTTCCAGTTAAGAACGGAAGGTATTTCCTTTTTCACCATAGCCCTCTATGGGCTTCCAAATATCCCTTTGCCAATTCCTCAAGAACAGACTTAGCGAAAGGCTTCTTGAAGGGAAAGATGTAACTCTGTGAGATGAATTAACAGAACACAGAGCAGTTTCTCAGAAAGCTTCTTTCCAGTTTTGAACGGAAGATATTTCCTTTTTCACCATAGCCCTCTATGGGCTTCCAAATATCCCTTTTTCCAATTCCACAAGAACAGCCTTAGCGAAAGGCTTCTTTAAGGGAACGATGTAACTCTGTGAGATGAATTAACAGAACACAGAGCAGTTTCTCAGAAAGCTTCTTTCCAGTTTTGAACGGAAGATATATCCTTTTTCACCATAGCCCTCTATGGGCTTCCAAATATCCCTTTGCCAATTCCACAAGAACAGCCTTAGTGAAAGGCTACTTGAAGGGAAAGATGTAACTCTATGAGTTGAATTAACAGACCACAGAGCAGTTTCTCAGAAAGCTTCTTTCCAGTTTTGAACGGAAGATATTTCCTTTTTCACCGTAGCCATCTATGGGCTTAAAAATATCCCTTTGCCAATTTCACAAGAACAGCCTTAGCCAAAGGCTTCTTGAAGGGAAAGATGTAACTCTGTGAGATGAATTAACAGAACACAGAGCGGTTTCTCAGAAAGGTTCTTTCCAGTTTTGAACGGAAGATATTTCCTTTTTCACCATAGCCCTCTATGGGCTTCCAAATAACCCTTTGCCAATTCCACAAGAACAGCCTTAGCGAAAGGCTTCTTGAAGTGAAAGATGTAACCCTGTGAGATGAATCAACAGAACACAGAGCAGTTTCTCAGAAAGTTTCTTTCCAGTTTTGAACCGAAGATATTTCCTTTTTCACCAAAGCCCTCTATGGGCTTCCAAATATCCCTTTGCCAATTCCACAAGGACAGCCTTAGCGAAAGGCTTCTTGAAGGGAAAGATGTAACCCTGTGAGATGAATTAACAGAACACAGAGCAGTTTCTAAGAAAGCTTCTTTCCTGTTTTGAACGGAAGATATTTCCTTTTTCACCATAGCCCTCTATGGGCTTCCTAATATCCCTTTGCCAATTCCACAAGAACGGCCTTAGCGAAAGGCTTCTTGGAGGGAAAGATGTAACTCTGTGAGATGAATTAACAGAACACAGAGCAGTTTCTCAGAATGCTTCTTTCCAGTTTTGAACGGAAGATACTTGCTTTTTCTCCATAGACCTCTATGGGCTTCCAAATATCCCTTTGCCAATTCCACAAGAACAGCCTTAGCGAAAGGCTTCTTGAAGGGAAAGATGTAACTCTGTGAGATGAATTAACAGAACACAGAGCAGTTTCTCAGAAAGCTTCTTTCCAGTTTTGAACGGTAGATATTTACTTTTTCACCATAGCCCTCTATGGGCTTCCAAATATCCCTTTGCCAATTCCACAAGAACAGCCTTAGCGAAAGGCTTCTTGAAGGGAAAGATGTAACCCTGTGAGATGAATTAACAGAACACAGAGCAGTTTCTAAGAAAGCTTCTTTCCTGTTTTGAACGGAAGATATTTCCTTTTTCACCATAGCCCTCTATGGGCTTCCAAATATCCCTTTGCCAATTCCACAAGAACAGCCTTAGCGAAAGGTTTCTTGAAGGGAAAGATGTAACTCTCAGAGATGAATTAACAGAACACAGAGCAGTTTCTGAGAAAGCTTCTTTTCAGTTAAGAACTTAAGATGTTTCCTTTTTCACCATAGCCCTCTATGGGCTTCCAAATATCCCTTTGCCAATTCCACAAGAACAGCCTTAGCGAAAGGCTTCTTGAAAGGAAAGATGTAACTCTGTGAGATGAATTAACAGAACACAGACCAGTTTCTCAGAAAGCTTGTTTCCAGTTTTGAACGGAAGATATTTCCTTTTTCACCGTAGTCCTCTATGGGCTTCCAAATATCCCTTTGCCAATTCCACAAGAACAGCCTTAGCGAAAGGCTTCTTGAAGGGAAAGATGTAACTCTGTGAGATGAATTAACAGAACACAGAGCAGTTTCTCAGAAAGCTTCTTTCCAGTTTTGAAAGGAAGATATTTCCTTTTTCACCATAGCCCGGTATGGGCTTCCAAATATCCGTTTGCCAATTCCACAAGAACAGCCTTAGCGAAATGCTTCTTGAAGGGAAAGATGTAACTCTGTGAGATGAATTAACAGAAGACAGAGCAGTTTCTCAGAAAGCTTCTTTCCACTTTTGAACGGAAGATATTTCCTTTTTCAAGGTAGCCCTCTATGGGCTTCCAAATATCCCTTTGGCAATGCAACAAGAACAGCCTTAGCGAAAGGCTTCTTGAAGGGAAAGATGTAACTCTGTGAGATGAACTAACAGAACACAGAGCAGTTTCCCAGAAAGCTTCTTTCCTGTTCTGAACGGAAGATATTTCCATTTTCACCATAGCCCTCTATGGGCTTCCAAATATCCCTTTGCCAATTCCACAAGAACGGCCTTAGCGAAAGGCTTCTTGAATGGAAAGATGTAACTCTGTGAGATGAATTAACTGAACACAGAGCAGTTTCTCAAAAAGATTCTTTCCATTTTTGAACGGAAGATATTTCCTTTTTCACCATAGCCCTCTATGGGCTTCCAAATATCCCTAGGCCAATTCCACAAGAACAGCCTTAGCGAAAGGCTTCTTGAAGGGAAAGGTGTAACTCTGTGAGATGAATTAACAGAACACAGAGCAGTTTCTCAGAAAGCTTCTTTCCAGTTAAGAACGGAAGGTATTTCCTTTTTCACCATAGCCCTCTATGGGCTTCCAAATATCCCTTTGCCAATTCCTCAAGAACAGACTTAGCGAAAGGCTTCTTGAAGGGAAAGATGTAACTCTGTGAGATGAATTAACAGAACACAGAGCAGTTTCTCAGAAAGCTTCTTTCCAGTTTTGAACGGAAGATATTTCCTTTTTCACCATAGCCCTCTATGGGCTTCCAAATATCCCTTTTTCCAATTCCACAAGAACAGCCTTAGCGAAAGGCTTCTTTAAGGGAAAGATGTAACTCTGTGAGATGAATTAACAGAACACAGAGCAGTTTCTCAGAAAGCTTCTTTCCAGTTTTGAACGGAAGATATATCCTTTTTCACCATAGCCCTCTATGGGCTTCCAAATATCCCTTTGCCAATTCCACAAGAACAGCCTTAGCGAAAGGCTTCTTGAAGGGAAAGATGTAACCCTGTGAGATGAACTAACAGAACACAGAGCAGTTTCTAAGAAAGCTTCTTTCCTGTTTTGAACGGAAGATATTTCCTTTTTCACCATAGCCCTCTATGGGCTTCCAAATATCCCTTTGCCAATTCCACAAGAACGGCCTTAGCGACAGGCTTCTTGAAGGGAAAGATGTAACTCTGTGAGATGAATTAACAGAACACAGAGCAGTTTCTCAGAAAGATTCTTTCCAGTTTTGAACGGAAGATAATTCCTTTTTCACCATAGGTCTCTATGGGCTTCCAAATATCCCTTTGACATTTCCACAAGAACGGCCTTAGCGAAAGGCTTCTTGAAGGGAAAGATGTAACTCTGTGAGATGAATTAACAGAACACAGAGCAGTTTCTCAGAATGCTTCTTTCCAGTTTTGAACGGAAGATACTTCCTTTTTCTCCATAGTCCTCTATGAGCTTCCAAATATCCCTTTGCCAATTCCACAAGAACAGCCTTAGCGAAAGGCTTCTTGAAGGGAAAGATGTAACTCTGTGAGATGAATTAACAGAACACAGAGCAGTTTCTCAAAAAGCTTCTTTCCAGTTTTGAACGGTAGATATTTCCTTTTTCACCATAGCCCTCTATGGGCTTCCAAATATCCCTTTGACAATTCCACAAGAACGGCCTTAGCGAAAGGCTTCTTGAAGGGAAAGATGTAACTCTGTGAGATGAATTAACAGAACACAGAGCAGTTTCTCAGAATGCTTCTTTCCAGTTTTGAACGGAAGATACTTGCTTTTTCTCCACAGTCTTCTATGGGCTTCCAAATACCCTTTGCCAATTCCACAAGAACAGCCTTAGCGAAAGGCTTCTTGAAGGGAAAGATGTAACTCTGTGAGATGAATTAACAGAACACAGAGCAGTTTCTCAGAAAGGTTCTTTCCAGTTTTGAACGGAAGATATTTCCTTTTTCACCATAGCCCTCTATGGGCTTCAAAATATCCCTTTGCCAATTCCACAAGAACAGCCTTAGCGAAAGGCTTCTTGAAGGGAAAGATGTAACCCTGTGAGATGAATCAACAGAACACAGAGCAGTTTCTCAGAAAGTTTCTTTCCAGTTTTGAACCGAAGATATTTCCTTTTTCACCAAAGCCCTCTATGGGCTTCCAAATATCCCTTTGCCAATTCCACAAGGACAGCCTTAGCGAAAGGCTTCTTGAAGGGAAAGATGTAACCCTGTGAGATGAATTAAGAGAACACAGAGCAGTTTCTAAGAAAGCTTCTTTCCTGTTTTGAACGGAAGATATTTCCTTTTTCACCATAGCCCTCTATGGGCTTCCAAATATCCCTTTGCCAATTCCACAAGAACAGCCTTAGCGAAAGGCTTCTTGAAGGGAAAGATGTAACTCTCTGAGATGAATTAACAGAACACAGAGCAGTTTCTGAGAAAGCTTCTTTTCAGTTAAGAACTTAAGATGTTTCCTTTTTCACCATAGCCCTCTATGGGCTTCCAAATATCCCTTTGCCAATTCCACAAGAACAGCCTTAGCGAAAGGCTTCTTGAAAGGAAAGATGTAACTCTGTGAGATGAATTAACAGAACACAGACCAGTTTCTCAGAAAGCTTGTTTCCAGTTTTGAACGGAAGATATTTCCTTTTTCACCGTAGTCCTCTATGGGCTTCCAAATATCCCTTTGCCAATTCCACAAGAACAGCCTTAGCGAAAGGCTTCTTGACGGGAAAGATGTAACTCTGTGAGATGAATTAACAGAACACAGAGCAGTTTCTCAGAAAGCTTCTTTCCAGTTTTGAAAGGAAGATATTTCCTATTTCACCATAGCCCGGTATGGGCTTCCAAATATCCGTTTGCCAATTCCACAAGAACAGCCTTAGCGAAAGGCTTCTTGAAGGGAAAGATGTAACTCTGTGAGATGAATTAACAGAAGACAGAGCAGTTTCTCAGAAAGCTTCTTTCCACTTTTGAACGGAAGATATTTCCTTTTTCAAGGTAGCCCTCTATGGGCTTCCAAATATCCCTTTGGCAATGCAACAAGAACAGCCTTAGCGAAAGGCTTCTTGAAGGGAAAGATGTAACTCTGTGAGATGAACTAACAGAACACAGAGCAGTTTCCCAGAAAGCTTCTTTCCTGTTCTGAACGGAAGATATTTCCATTTTCACCATAGCCCTCTATGGGCTTCCAAATATCCCTTTGCCAATTCCACAAGAACGGCCTTAGCGAAAGGCTTCTTGAATGGAAAGATGTAACTCTGTGAGATGAATTAACAGAACACAGAGCAGTTTCTCAGAAAGCTTCTTTCCAGTTTTGAACGGAAGATATTTCCTTTTTCACCATAGCCCTCTATGGGCTTCCAAATATCCCTTTTTCCAATTCCACAAGAACAGCCTTAGCGAAAGGCTTCTTTAAGGGAAAGATGTAACTCTGTGAGATGAATTAACAGGACACAGAGCAGTTTCTCAGAAAGCTTCTTTCCAGTTTTGAACGGAAGATATATCCTTTTTCACCATAGCCCTCTATGGACTTCCAAATATCCCTTTGCCAATTCCACAAGAACAGCCTTAGTGAAAGGCTACTTGAAGGGAAAGATGTAACTCTATGAGTTGAATTAACAGAACACAGAGCAGTTTCTCAGAAAGCTTCTTTCCAGTTTTGAACGGAAGATATTTCCTTTTTCACCGTAGCCATCTATGGGCTTAAAAATATCCCTTTGCCAATTTCACAAGAACAGCCTTAGCCAAAGGCTTCTTGAAGGGAAAGATGTAACTCTGTGAGATGAATTAACAGAACACAGAGCAGTTTCTCAGAAAGCTTCTTTCCAGTTTTGAACGGAAGATGTTTCCTTTTTCACCATAGCCCTCTATGGGTTTCCAAATATCCCTTTGCCAATTCCACAAGAACAGCCTTAGCGAAAGGCTTCTTGAAGGGAAAGATGTAACCCTGCGAGATGAATCAACAGAACACAGAGCAGTTTCTCAGAAAGTTTCTTTCCAGTTTTGAACCGAAGATATTTCCTTTTTCACCATAGCCCTCTATGGGCTTCCAAATATCCCTTTGCCAATTCCACAAGAACAGCCTTAGCGAAAGGCTTCTTGAAGGGAAAGATGTAACCCTGTGAGATGAACTAACAGAACACAGAGCAGTTTCTAAGAAAGCTTCTTTCCTGTTTTGAACGGAAGATATTTCCTTTTTCACCATAGCCCTCTATGGGCTTCCAAATATCCCTTTGCCAATTCCACAAGAACGGCCTTAGCGACAGGCTTCTTGAAGGGAAAGATGTAACTCTGTGAGATGAATTAACAGAACACAGAGCAGTTTCTCAGAAAGATTCTTTCCAGTTTTGAACGGAAGATATTTCCTTTTTCACCATAGGCCTCTATGGGATTCCAAATATCCCTTTGACATTTCCACAAGAACGGCCTTAGCGAAAGGCTTCTTGAAGGGAAAGATGTAACTCTGTGAGATGAATTAACAGAACACAGAACAGTTTCTCAGAATGCTTCTTTCCAGTTCTGAACGGAAGATACTTCCTTTTTCTCCATAGTCCTCTATGGGCTTCCAAATATCCCTTTGCCAATTCCACAAGAACAGCCTTAGTGAAAGGCTTCTTGAAGGGAAAGATGTAACTCTGTGAGATGAATTAACAGAACACAGAGCAGTTTCTGAGAAGGCTTCTTTCCAGTTAAGAACTTAAGTTGTTTCCTTTTTCACCATAGCCCTCTATGGGCTTCCAAATATCCCTTTGCCAATTCCACAAGAACGGCCTTAGCGAAAGACTTCTTGAAGGCAAGATGTAACTCTGTGAGATGAATTAACAGAACACAGAGCAGTTTCTCAGAAAGATTCTTTCCAGTTTTGAACGGAAGATATTTCCTTTTTCACCATAGCCCTCTATGGGCTTCCAAATATCCCTTTGACAATTCCACAAGAACGGCCTTAGCGAAAGGCTTCTTGAAGGGAAAGATGTAACTCTGTGAGATGAATTAACAGAACACAGAGCAGTTTCTCAGAATGCTTCCTTCCAGTTTTGAACGGAAGATACTTGCATTTTCTCCATAGTCCTCTATGGGCTTCCAAATATCCCTTTGCCAATTCCACAAGAACAGCCTTAGCGAAAGGCTTCTTGAAGGGAAAGGTGTAACTCTGTGAGATGAATTAACAGAACACAGAGCAGTTTCTCAGAAAGCTTCTTTCCAGTTAAGAACGGAAGGTATTTCCTTTTTCACCATAGCCCTCTATGGGCTTCCAAATATCCCTTTGCCAATTCCTCAAGAACAGACTTAGCGAAAGGCTTCTTGAAGGGAAAGATGTAACTCTGTGAGATGAATTAACAGAACACAGAGCAGTTTCTCAGAAAGCTTCTTTCCAGTTTTGAACGGAAGATATTTCCTTTTTCACCATAGCCCTCTATGGGCTTCCAAATATCCCTTTTTCCAATTCCACAAGAACAGCCTTAGCGAAAGGCTTCTTTAAGGGAAAGATGTAACTCTGTGAGATGAATTAACAGAACACAGAGCAGTTTCTCAGAAAGCTTCTTTCCAGTTTTGAACATAAGATATATCCTTTTTCACCATAGCCCTCTATGGGCTTCCAAATATCCCTTTGCCAATTCCACAAGAACAGCCTTAGTGAAAGGCTACTTGAAGGGAAAGATGTAACTCTATGAGTTGAATTAACAGAACACAGAGCAGTTTCTCAGAAAGCTTCTTTCCAGTTTTGAACGGAAGATATTTCCTTTTTCACCGTAGCCATCTATGGGCTTAAAAATATCCCTTTGCCAATTTCACAAGAACAGCCTTAGCCAAAGGCTTCTTGAAGGGAAAGATGTAACTCTGTGAGATGAATTAACAGAACACAGAGCAGTTTCTCAGAAAGCTTCTTTCCAGTTTTGAACGGAAGATATTTCCTTTTTCACCATAGCCCTCTATGGGCTTCCAAATATCCCTTTGCCAATTCCACAAGAACAGCCTTAGCGAAAGGCTTCTTGAAGGGAAAGATGTAACCCTGCGAGATGAATCAATAGAACACAGAGCAGTTTCTCAGAAAGTTTCTTTCCAGTTTTGAACCGAAGATATTTCCTTTTTCACCATAGCCCTCTATGGGCTTCCAAATATCCCTTTGCCAATTCCACAAGAACAGCCTTAGCGAAAGGCTTCTTGAAGGGAAAGATGTAACCCTGTGAGATGAACTAACAGAACACAGAGCAGTTTCTAAGAAAGCTTCTTTCCTGTTTTGAACGGAAGATATTTCCTTTTTCACCATAGCCCTCTATGGGCTTCCAAATATCCCTTTGCCAATTCCACAAGAACGGCCTTAGCGACAGGCTTCTTGAAGGGAAAGATGTAACTCTGTGAGATGAATTAACAGAACACAGAGCAGTTTCTCAGAAAGATTCTTTCCAGTTTTGAACGGAAGATATTTCCTTTTTCACCATAGGCCTCTATGGGCTTCCAAATATCCCTTTGACATTTCCACAAGAACGGCCTTAGCGAAAGGCTTCTTGAAGGGAAAGATGTAACTCTGTGAGATGAATTAACAGAACACAGAGCAGTTTCTCAGAATGCTTCTTTCCAGTTTTGAACGGAAGATACTTCCTTTTTCTCCATAGTCCTCTATGGGCTTCCAAATATCCCTTTGCCAATTCCACAAGAACAGCCTTAGTGAAAGGCTTCTTGAAGGGAAAGATGTAACTCTGTGAGATGAATTAACAGAACACAGAGCAGTTTCTCAGAAAGCTTCTTTCCAGTTTTGAACGGTAGATATTTCCTTTTTCACCATAGCCCTCTATGGGCTTCCAAATATCCCTTTGACAATTCCACAAGAACGGCCTTAGCGAAAGGCTTCTTGAAGGGAAAGATGTAACTCTGTGAGATGAATTAACAGAACACAGAGCAGTTTCTCAGAATGCTTCTTTCCAGTTTTGAACGGACGATACTTGCTTTTTCTCCACAGTCTTCTATGGGCTTCCAAATACCCTTTGCCAATTCCACAAGAACGGCCTTAGCGAAAGGCTTCTTGAAGGGAAAAATGTAACTCTGTGAGATGAATTAACAGAACACAGAGCAGTTTCTCAGAAAGCTTCTTTCCAGTTTTGAACGGAAGATATTTCCTTTTTCACCATAGCCCTCTATGGGCTTCCAAATATCCCTTTGCCAATTCCACAAGAACAGCCTTAGCGAAAGGCTTCTTGAAGGGAAAGATGTAACTCTCTGAGATGAATTAACAGAACACAGAGCAGTTTCTGAGAAGGCTTCTTTCCAGTTAAGAACTTAAGTTGTTTCCTTTTTCACCATAGCCCTCTATGGGCTTCCAAATATCCCTTTGCCAATTCCACAAGAACGGCCTTAGCGAAAGACTTCTTGAAGGCAAGATGTAACTCTGTGAGATGAATTAACAGAACACAGAGCAGTTTCTCAGAAAGATTCTTTCCAGTTTTGAACGGAAGATATTTCCTTTTTCACCATAGCCCTCTATGGGCTTCCAAATATCCCTTTGACAATTCCACAAGAACGGCCTTAGCGAAAGGCTTCTTGAAGGGAAAGATGTAACTCTGTGAGATGAATTAACAGAACACAGAGCAGTTTCTCAGAATGCTTCCTTCCAGTTTTGAACGGAAGATACTTGCATTTTCTCCATAGTCCTCTATGGGCTTCCAAATATCCCTTTGCCAATTCCACAAGAACAGCCTTAGCGAAAGGCTTCTTGAAGGGAAAGATGTAACTCAGTGAGATGAATTAACAGAACACAGAGCAGTTTCTCAGAAAGCTTCTTTCCAGTTTTGAACGGAAGATATTTCCTTTTTCAAAATAGCCCCCTAAGGGCTTCCAAATATCCCTTTGCCAATTCCACAAGAACAGCCTTAGCGAAAGGCTTCTTGAAGGGAAAGATGTAACTCTGTGAGATGAATTAGCAGAACACAGAGCAGTTTCTCAGAAAGCTTCTTTCCAGTTTTGAACGGTAGATATTTCCTTTTTCACCATAGCCCTCTATGGGCTTCCAAATATCCCTTTGCCAATTCCACAAGAACAGCCTTAGCGAAAGGCTTCTTGAAGGGAAAGATGTAACTCTGTGAGATGAATTAACAGAACACAGAGCAGTTTCTCAGAAATCTTCTTTCCAGTTTTGAACGGAAGATATTTCCTTTTTCACCATAGCCCTCTATGGGCTTCCAAATATCCCTTTGCGAATTCCACAAGAACAGCCTTAGCGAAAGGCTTCTTGAAGGGAAAGATGTAACTCTGTGAGATGAATTAACAGAACACAGAGCAGTTTCCCAGAAAGCTTCTTCCCAGTTTTGAAGGGAAGATATTTCCTTTTTCACCATAGCCCTGTATGGGCTTCCAAATATCCCTTTGCCAATTCCACAAGAACAGCCTTAGCGAAAGGCTTCTTGAAGGGAAAGATGTAACTCTGTGAGATGAATTAACAGAACACAGAGCAGTTTCTCAGAAAGGTTCTTTCCAGTTTTGAACGGAAGATATTTCCTTTTTCACCATAGCCCTCTATGGGCTTCCAAATATCCCTTTGCCAATTCCACAAGAACAGCCTTAGCGAAAGGCTTCTTGAAGGGAAAGATGTAACCCTGTGAGATGAATCAACAGAACACAGAGCAGTTTCTCAGAAAGTTTCTTTCCAGTTTTGAACCGAAGATATTTCCTTTTTCACCAAAGCCCTCTATGGGCTTCCAAATATCCCTTTGCCAATTCCACAAGGACAGCCTTAGCGAAAGGCTTCTTGAAGGGAAAGATGTAACCCTGTGAGATGAATTAACAGAACACAGAGCAGTTTCTAAGAAAGCTTCTTTCCTGTTTTGAACGGAAGATATTTCCTTTTTCACCATAGCCCTCTATGGGCTTCCAAATATCCCTTTGCCAATTCCACAAGAACGGCCTTAGCGAAAGGCTTCTTGGAGGGAAAGATGTAACTCTGTGAGATGAATTAACAGAACACAGAGCAGTTTCTCAGAATGCTTCTTTCCAGTTTTGAACGGAAGATACTTGCTTTTTCTCCATAGACCTCTATGAGCTTCCAAATATCCCTTTGCCAATTCCACAAGAACAGCCTTAGCGAAAGGCTTCTTGAAGGGAAAGATGTAACTCTGTGAGATGAATTAACAGAACACAGAGCAGTTTCTCAGAAAGCTTCTTTCCAGTTTTGAACGGTAGATATTTACTTTTTCACCATAGCCCTCTATGGGCTTCCAAATATCCCTTTGCCAATTCCACAAGAACAGCCTTAGCGAAAGGCTTCTTGAAGGGAAAGATGTAACCCTGTGAGATGAATTAACAGAACACAGAGCAGTTTCTAAGAAAGCTTCTTTCCTGTTTTGAACGGAAGATATTTCCTTTTTCACCATAGCCCTCTATCGGCTTCCAAATATCCCTGTGCCAATTCCACAAGAACAGCCTTAGCGAAAGGCTTCTTGAAGGGAAAGATGTAACTCTCTGAGATGAATTAACAGAACACAGAGCAGTTTCTGAGAAAGCTTCTTTTCAGTTAAGAACTTAAGATGTTTCCTTTTTCACCATAGCCCTCTATGGGCTTCCAAATATCCCTTTGCCAATTCCACAAGAACAGCCTTAGCGAAAGGCTTCTTGAAAGGAAAGATGTAACTCTGTGAGATGAATTAACAGAACACAGACCAGTTTCTCAGAAAGCTTGTTTCCAGTTTTGAACGGAAGATATTTCCTTTTTCACCGTAGTCCTCTATGGGCTTCCAAATATCCCTTTGCCAATTCCACAAGAACAGCCTTAGCGAAAGGCTTCTTGAAGGGAAAGATGTAACTCTGTGAGATGAATTAACAGAACACAGAGCAGTTTCTCAGAAAGCTTCTTTCCAGTTTTGAAAGGAAGATATTTCCTTTTTCACCATAGCCCGGTATGGGCTTCCAAATATCCGTTTGCCAATTCCACAAGAACAGCCTTAGCGAAAGGCTTCTTGAAGGGAAAGATGTAACTCTGTGAGATGAATTAATAGAAGACAGAGCAGTTTCTCAGAAAGCTTCTTTCCACTTTTGAACGGAAGATATTTCCTTTTTCAAGGTAGCCCTCTATGGGCTTCCAAATATCCCTTTGGCAATGCAACAAGAACAGCCTTAGCGAAAGGCTTCTTGAAGGGAAAGATGTAACTCTGTGAGATGAACTAACAGAACACAGAGCAGTTTCCCAGAAAGCTTCTTTCCTGTTCTGAACGGAAGATATTTCCATTTTCACCATAGCCCTCTATGGGCTTCCAAATATCCCTTTGCCAATTCCACAAGAACGGCCTTAGCGAAAGGCTTCTTGAAGGGAAAGATGTAACTCTGTGAGATGAATTAACAGAACACAGAGCAGTTTCTCAAAAAGATTCTTTCCAGTTTTGAACGGAAGATATTTCCTTTTTCACCATAGCCCTCTATGGGCTTCCAAATATCCCTAGGCCAATTCCACAAGAACAGCCTTAGCGAAAGGCTTCTTGAAGGGAAAGGTGTAACTCTGTGAGATGAATTAACAGAACACAGAGCAGTTTCTGAGAAGGCTTCTTTCCAGTTAAGAACTTAAGATGTTTCCTTTTTCACCATAGCCCTCTATGGGCTTCCAAATATCCCTTTGCCAATTCCACAAGAACGGCCTTAGCGAAAGGCTTCTTGAAGGCAAGATGTAACTCTGTGAGATGAATTAACAGAACACAGAGCAGTTTCTCAGAAAGATTCTTTCCAGTTTTGAACGGAAGATATTTCCTTTTTCACCATAGCCCTCTATGGGCTTCCAAATATCCCTAGGCCAATTCCACAAGAACAGCCTTAGCGAAAGGCTTCTTGAAGGGAAAGGTGTAACTCTGTGAGATGAATTAACAGAACACAGAGCAGTTTCTCAGAAAGCTTCTTTCCAGTTAAGAACGGAAGGTATTTCCTTTTTCACCATAGCCCTCTATGGGCTTCCAAATATCCCTTTGCCAATTCCTCAAGAACAGACTTAGCGAAAGGCTTCTTGAAGGGAAAGATGTAACTCTGTGAGATGAATTAACAGAACACAGAGCAGTTTCTCAGAAAGCTTCTTTCCAGTTTTGAACGGAAGATATTTCCTTTTTCACCATAGCCCTCTATGGGCTTCCAAATATCCCTTTTTCCAATTCCACAAGAACAGCCTTAGCGAAAGGCTTCTTTAAGGGAACGATGTAACTCTGTGAGATGAATTAACAGAACACAGAGCAGTTTCTCAGAAAGCTTCTTTCCAGTTTTGAACGGAAGATATATCCTTTTTCACCATAGCCCTCTATGGGCTTCCAAATATCCCTTTGCCAATTCCACAAGAACAGCCTTAGTGAAAGGCTACTTGAAGGGAAAGATGTAACTCTATGAGTTGAATTAACAGACCACAGAGCAGTTTCTCAGAAAGCTTCTTTCCAGTTTTGAACGGAAGATATTTCCTTTTTCACCGTAGCCATCTATGGGCTTAAAAATATCCCTTTGCCAATTTCACAAGAACAGCCTTAGCCAAAGGCTTCTTGAAGGGAAAGATGTAACTCTGTGAGATGAATTAACAGAACACAGAGCGGTTTCTCAGAAAGGTTCTTTCCAGTTTTGAACGGAAGATATTTCCTTTTTCACCATAGCCCTCTATGGGCTTCCAAATAACCCTTTGCCAATTCCACAAGAACAGCCTTAGCGAAAGGCTTCTTGAAGGGAAAGATGTAACCCTGTGAGATGAATCAACAGAACACAGAGCAGTTTCTCAGAAAGTTTCTTTCCAGTTTTGAACCGAAGATATTTCCTTTTTCACCAAAGCCCTCTATGGGCTTCCAAATATCCCTTTGCCAATTCCACAAGGACAGCCTTAGCGAAAGGCTTCTTGAAGGGAAAGATGTAACCCTGTGAGATGAATTAACAGAACACAGAGCAGTTTCTAAGAAAGCTTCTTTCCTGTTTTGAACGGAAGATATTTCCTTTTTCACCATAGCCCTCTATGGGCTTCCTAATATCCCTTTGCCAATTCCACAAGAACGGCCTTAGCGAAAGGCTTCTTGGAGGGAAAGATGTAACTCTGTGAGATGAATTAACAGAACACAGAGCAGTTTCTCAGAATGCTTCTTTCCAGTTTTGAACGGAAGATACTTGCTTTTTCTCCATAGACCTCTATGGGCTTCCAAATATCCCTTTGCCAATTCCACAAGAACAGCCTTAGCGAAAGGCTTCTTGAAGGGAAAGATGTAACTCTGTGAGATGAATTAACAGAACACAGAGCAGTTTCTCAGAAAGCTTCTTTCCAGTTTTGAACGGTAGATATTTACTTTTTCACCATAGCCCTCTATGGGCTTCCAAATATCCCTTTGCCAATTCCACAAGAACAGCCTTAGCGAAAGGCTTCTTGAAGGGAAAGATGTAACCCTGTGAGATGAATTAACAGAACACAGAGCAGTTTCTAAGAAAGCTTCTTTCCTGTTTTGAACGGAAGATATTTCCTTTTTCACCATAGCCCTCTATGGGCTTCCAAATATCCCTTTGCCAATTCCACAAGAACAGCCTTAGCGAAAGGTTTCTTGAAGGGAAAGATGTAACTCTCAGAGATGAATTAACAGAACACAGAGCAGTTTCTGAGAAAGCTTCTTTTCAGTTAAGAACTTAAGATGTTTCCTTTTTCACCATAGCCCTCTATGGGCTTCCAAATATCCCTTTGCCAATTCCACAAGAACAGCCTTAGCGAAAGGCTTCTTGAAAGGAAAGATGTAACTCTGTGAGATGAATTAACAGAACACAGACCAGTTTCTCAGAAAGCTTGTTTCCAGTTTTGAACGGAAGATATTTCCTTTTTCACCGTAGTCCTCTATGGGCTTCCAAATATCCCTTTGCCAATTCCACAAGAACAGC